>NC_073313.1:234317518-234658143 GCF_027595985.1 Sorex araneus | reverse complement strand
TTACCTGCATTCACGGTCTTCATTCTCACTCACAATTATTCTATATTAGTGTGCTACTTGCTTGTTTACACTTAAAGGATGAAATTGATAGTATAAATTCCTGCGTTATTTTCTACTTCCACCACTGCAAGGAAGAGTACTGCTTAAAATAAACGGCTGGACCTGAGAATGCGGCTCAGTGTGAGAGCGCTCGTTTTGCAAGATGCCCAGCACATGGGGCTGGAAATACTGTACGTACGGCGGGTAGGGCTCTTTCCTGACACGTGCACACGTTCACTCAGGTTCGCTCTCCCGCACACTTATGGTCCTGCGAGCACAGCCGAGAGTGATCCCGGAGCGCAGGGCCAGAAGGAAGCCCTGAGCACCGCTGGCGGTGCCCCTCCCCCCATCAAAACCTGTTGGCCAGCACTGTCCCATATCATGAGTGTGGTCCGCAGCACAGCTATGTGATCCGTGCTGCCATAACTCGTGTGTGACACTCCTTTGCCCCCAGCGTCTGTGAGCTTCACAACCTGAGCACCCCCCGCCCCCATCCCATCCCAGACATTGCAACAGCAAAGGTAACAGAAAAGAGGGTGAAAGGCAAAAGGAAAAAAGGGGGTCAAGAAAGTTAAACAAGATAACCATATTTGAAATTTCACAGAAATAAGCAAAGTTTGGAATTTCTCAACTGATCAAAGTAAACAATTTCTGGATCCCTGGAATTTCTATTCAGAAATGCTAAGTACCTTCATCACCACTTTTCTAGTATAAATTCTGTGCTCCTGGTTCTAATACTTGATCTCCATCTCTTTTTTTTTGGTTTCTCCCACATCCTGGCCTTCACTTCTGAAAGGGTACTTTACCTGTAGTGGATCAAACTATCAACAACAGTTGGAATGCTCAAGAATGCTGAGTGATTCCAGATGTGTAGATTCGTAGGCTCACTTTCTAAAACTACTGGAAAGCAAAGAAAAGGTTAAAAAGGTGGGGGCGGTGGAAAGTACCCCCACTTCTAGCCACAAGCAAATAGAAATCCAATTGAAAGGTGTTTTGTGTATGAATAGCTCAATTAGTAAGACAATGCAATTATACTGAGCATCATATTTAAAGAAGACCATTGTCTAAAACAGCAGACTACTTGGGGATATCTGCAGATGCAGGGAGAGTGGAAGATTTAGTATAAGTAAAAATAATTTTAATTTGAATTCGGTTTCTATAAGAAGCCAAAGAGACAGTACAGAGTTATAGCACTTGCTTTGCACCAGGCTGGCTCCAGTTGGATTCTAGTGCTATGTACCCCCTGAACGCCTGCCAGGAGTGACCACTGAGTGTATCACTCCACTGGGAGTGACCCTGTGCACACAGCCAGAGTTAGCCCTGAGCACCATTCTATTTGACCCAAAAAGAGAGAATAAAAAATAAATCATTTTCCTTTAGGCCAAGCCTTTTCTCTGCTTTTCGTTGCATTTATGTGAATTGCTTTTGCTCCAATTTCTTTAGTCTGAACATATAAAGAGAAAATAACAGAAATGGTTCAAAATGAAGATGAGGTATCCCGAGAAATGAAGAATATTGTTTTTATATTTAACATTCTACTTGCAACATAAGACCACAATTTCTTAAAATTTTAATGGGATTTGGGGAGGGGGGAGGAGATGTATCTGGAATGGGGAAGGAGGTACACATCTCTCTACTCCTGGCTCTGTACTCAGGGATCACTCCTGGTGGGCTCAGAGGACTATAGCGGGGTGTTGGGGAATTGAATTCTGGTCAGTGGCATACAAAGCCCCTGTGTCTCTAGGCCCTTAAAGTTCTTTTTATACAGAATAGATTTGAGGCTGAAGCGATAGGACAGCGGGTAGGGTGTTTGCCTTGTACACGGTTGACCTGGTTCAATCTCCAGCATCCCATATGGTCTCCTGAACTCTGGCAGGAATGAAGCACAGAGCCAAGAATAAGCCCTGCACACTGTCAGATGTGGCACACACACAAAAAGAAAACAAAACAAACAAGCAAAAAGGAATAAATTTGTAAGGGCAGCGAGCAGGCTCAGGAGCGCATGTTTTAGATGTTGGAGCCTGAGATTCTGAAGCGATAGCACAGTGGGTAGGGTGTTTGCCTTGTATGTAGCCAATCCGGGTTCGATTCCCAGTATCTCATATGGTCCTCTGAGCACTGCAAGGGGTGATTTCTGAGTGCAGAGCCAGGAGTGACCCCTGTGCAATGCTGGTGTGACCCAAAAAGCAAAAAAAAATATGGTCAGTATGTGTTTTACTTTATTTAAAAACAATTCAATGCTCAAAAATATTAAATAATTTCCCCAAGGCCACACAACCAAGACTTTCTCATGCATACAGCTTCACTCTTTGGAAGGCTGGTGTACTCACCACTATGCCATAGGTATGTACTGATTGCCCTTTCTAGCAGACTTTAACAAGCATGTCATATACATCTCATTTGATAAAGTAATATACTACTTTCTCAATGACCTCATTTAATGAAGTGATGGATTGCTTCTCCAATGATCTCGTTTAATAAAGATGTATTACTTTGAAGAAAATGGGACTGTCCAAAGTTTATTGGAGTGATGTGTCAGAGTTAGCATTTATACCCACTGGTATTCTTCACCACGTCTCCACTTACTCGGCACACACATGTGCTCATGGGCTCCATCAATGGCATCATTGTTCCCATGCATAGGGAAGGACTGGGTGTCAGAACTACATTCTAGGGGCCAGGGCTCTAGCTCAGTGGTAGAGTATCACTGTATCACTGTCATCCTGTTGCTCATCCATTTGCTCAAGCAGGCACCAGTAAAGTCTCCATGATGAGACTTGTTACTATTTTTTGGCATATCGAATATGCCATGGGTAGCTTGCCAGGCTCTGCGGTGCGGACGGGATACTCTGGGTACCTTGCCTGCATATCTCAGGCCCAGTTCTGACGCAGAGGTGGGGTCAGGGGAGAAAAGAATGGTATTTTATTTTTAAAAATTATTTTGGCTTAGGACCCGGTGGTGTTCAGGACTTACTCTTGGCTCTATGGTCAGGGATCACTCCTACAGGGCTCTAGAGACCATATGAGGTGCTGGGGGTTGAAACCTAGTTCACTCACTATATGGCAAATACCTAACCCACTGAACCAGGCCTCTGGACTGAAGAATGGTATTTTAACCCATGTGAAAGTACTTTCTCTTTGATGGAAAACATTCCTGAAAGTAGGGGCAGAAGTGTCTTCCACTGCTTTAATCTCTTCCTAGCAGCCTCTCTTAACACACAATCAGATCTTCAGAAGTGGTCAGGCTTGTAATGAAAGAGTAATGGTAGTCTTGTAATGCTTATCTTTCTTTTGTGGAAAGGATTAAAATGTTCCCAATGACAAGTTTCTAAAGGAGTTTTGTTGTTTTTTTACTCTATCAGTAAAGTGATCTCGCCTGGAAATCTGGTCTCCTTTCATATTCACTCCAAACTTCCCCTACAAGTTATTTTTACTTTTAAATATGAATATATGGTAAGTATATACATACAAATAAACACAACTTTACAAAAACCCAACTTTTTAAATTTATGACACTCACAAGCTGACCTGAGGCAGTCTCCACCTCCATACCAGGACCCTGAGCCCACGCTGGCTCACATTCCAGAAAACAACCCACCTTGTAACCACAGCACCACACTGTGGGCAGAACAGAGAATAGGCCACCAACTCTTCTTTGTCCCAGTTGCTTCTTTTTTCAAGAGCCCGCCTCTGCACAAATGCAAATCTCTCCTTCCAGCACACGTTCTAGTTAAAAAACAGACTGGAATACACTTCAGCAGTCTTTAGAGTTTTCAGCTCACAGCCAAGGTGATCACACCACCAGCAATCACTCAAATTCACCTCCATCCTCTGCACAGAAATCGTTCTCACTTCTCCTTCTGTGGTTACTTCACGGTTTTCTACTCTACACGCAGTGACTGTGACAGCAAACCATACCTTCCTCAAGACTCTGAAATGTATGTATTTTGACTTTCTCTTTGTTTATTATGAGTCAGATCTAATAGTGCTGGGGTAATCTTGCATTTGAAACCCGATTCCTCCCTGCAAAGGGTGCTCTCCAGCCCAGCGATTATTTTTCTAACTGAAGGGCCTGAAATAAATTTATTAGGTTTTAGGTCACACCACTGGGGCTGTGATCACTGCCAGTGGTGCTTGGAGGACTTCAAGGCACCAGAGATTGAACTCTGGTGGTTCTAAAATGTAGAGGGTCTAATTGCACAAAAGGGGCTGGAACCATAGTACAGTGGCTAAGGCCTTGCATGTGTCTGACCCTGGCTCTATCCTTGGCATCCCTTCCCGAGCATCACCAGGAGTAATTCCTGAGTGCAGAGCCAGTAGTAACTGCTGAGCATCATTAGGTGTGACCCAAAAAACAAGAACAAAATAAAAGAAGCATTAAAAAAATTGATGTCTTCATTTTTTCCTAACATGTAACAGTATTGCAAACCACTCTGTTTAAAAGGAAAATGAGAGAAGAAAAGTGTCTGCCACAGAGGCAGGCTGGGGTGGACTGGGGTGGAATGGGGGGGTGGAGGTGAGGGAGCTAAGAGAAAAACTGGGGATATTAGTGGCGGGAAATATGCACTAGTGAAAGGACGGGTGTTGGAACATGACTGAAACTCAACCATGAGTTTTATATTCACGATGATTCAATTCTAAAAATGTATAAACCAAATTAATTATTTTTAAAAAAGCCATAGGGCCCAATGATATTATAGTGTGGGTAGGGCACTTGCTTCGCACGCCGCGGACTTTGATTATATCCTCTTCGTATAGGGTCCTCTGAGCCCGCCAGGAATGATTCCAGAGTGCAGAGCCAGGAGTCACCCCTGAGCGCTGCTGGGGTGTGGCTACCACATCCTGTCCCCAGCCCTCAATATGCCCCCCCAAACAGTATATTCTGGGGTAGGGTGAAAGAATACAGGGGTCGGGTCGTGGGGGGTGGGGTGGGGATGGGCGGGCGCCGGGAGCAAGACGCTTGCCTTGCACACGGCCAACCCGGTTTGATCCTGACACCAGCATCATTCCCTGAGCCCCACTGGGAGCAATTTCTGAGCACAGAGTCAGGAGGGAGCACTAAGCACCGCTGTGCCCAAAACAAACAAAAAGATGTATATTTTATTTTATTGGGCCTTTCCCAAGCAGTTTACAGGCAGTCAGGGGGCAGTTTCTCAACACACCTGGCAGGCAGGTCAATGCAAGAGACACAAGTCGGGTTGCGACTTAGGCCACCAGGGCTGCACTCCAGAGGCTTCGATGACCATGTGGATAGAACCCAGGTCAGGAATTTGTCGGGCATGCTCCCTAACCGTTGCACTCTTACTGTCTCCAAAATTGACGTATTCTTTAACCTCTGCAAATGAATTCCCCTCACTACTCCTCTGGAATACCGTTCCATCTCCCTGTCCTCAACGGTCAGCTGGCTTCAGGCCATGGCAGAGGTTTCAGTCCGAGCCAAAGCAAGGTGAAGGAACTGGAAATCTAAAGAAAAGTAAAGCCAAAACCCTTTAAAGGGAAGGAAGGGATTGGAGCGGGAATCCCTGGAGAAAAGAAAAGAGGGTGAGGGAGAAAAGGGGGAAGGGTGAGGAGGCAGGGGAGAGGGACAAATCAAATCCCCCCCACCCCCTTTGCTGCAGCTTTCGGGTGCTTTCCAGCGAGTGTTTGTTTGGGACACTGCATGAAGGGAACTTAAGCAAAATAAAAGCTCAGTAATCAAGATAAAGCAAAAACAAATCATAGCACTGCAATATTTTAAAAGTCACTTTTAAAGATTAAAATCAAGAGAGAATCCACGATGAACCAATACAATATAGACGTCTTAAATAAAGACCAGCTGCTACTTGTTTGTTCTACTGCCCGCGTTGCTGGGCAAAGTGAACAGCCGGTTCCAATCAGGCGGGGTTCCGGGTTGCGCGCCCCACGCAGTGCGTTTAGCAGGGCTGATAGAATTAGCGAGCAGATTGGCAACCCGGGGGTTTATGTATAAATAGTTCCCTAAATTGGAGGGCTTTGTTTAGGTTTTTCCAATTGACTGAAAACACGGGCGTGTATTTGATCCGTGCGGAGGGCGCCCTTTTCTGGGGCCTCCGCTCCAATACGGCGGGGCGGGCTCTGTACCCCACCCCCCTTCCCCTTGAACCCCGAATTGAGCTCTGCTTCTGCAGAACTGACTTCATCTAGTCTCTTAAAACCTGCCTTTCTGTAAGAACCGGCATTCCTAGATAATGACTCATCAATACCTAAGTCTTTTTCTCCCCCCCCTTTTTAAACGACTAAGTATTACAAAATTATTGCGCGCGCGCGCTCTTACACATACAGATATAATGCACGTTTTTGACTGGCTGTCATAAATTGAGTAACACTCATAGGTTAATACAGAAGCTATTTTATTTTTTACCTCCTGTTTCTATGTGAAAGCGTCCTAAATCTCAGAGAACTCCCTTGTAAAGAAATATTTGAGATATTTTGTGGTGTCTCAAAGGGCTTTCTTTAAATGTAACAAAATGTGACATATTGTAAGATGATAAGAATGCTAAAGTGTGTTTAGAACAGGTTTGTCAACAAAACTGAGACCGCAAAAGCCTAGTAGGAGTGTAACGTTAAGCACATAATACATAAAATCAGATGTTGTTGATTTTATTTTAAAATATGTAAATTTTATTAAAATATGCTTGCCCTAGTGGCTACTTAGACGTCACAATATTGGATGTATTAATATATGTCTCAACAACTTTCCTATAACCATGTGCTTCCATTCTAAAAATAACAAGCTAGCATCTGCTTACCTACATCTGGTGATTAGTCATTCAATTCTCTAATTTAGTTTTGGTATGAGATGAGTAGACACATTGTTATTTAAATCATTACCCTGAATTACAATATGTCTTCATCGGGTCTTTGCTCTTTATTTTGGTCATTATCTTCTTGCATGAAGTTTAACCTCAGAGTTAACTGTTCCCAGATGTCAATGAAAGGTGGGCACCCCTTTTCTAAAATCTTGGTCATTTATGGGGCTGAAGCAATAGTACAGCAGGTAGGGTGTTTGCCTTGCATGTGGCTGACCCGGGTTTGATTTCCAGCATCCCTTATGGTTCTCTGAGCACTGCCAGGGGTGCTTCCTGAGTGCAGAGCCAGGAGTAACCCCTGTGCATTGCCAGGTGTGACCCAAAAAGCAAAAAATTAAAATAAAATAAAATAAAATCTTGGTCATTTAAGAATCCCAATATTTGGGGAGGGGGTTGTTGTTGTTTTTGTTTGGGGAGCATAGCTGGTGATACTCAGGGTTTAGTCCTAGCTCTGAGTTCAGGGATTACTTCAGGCAGGCTCCTGGGACTATATGGAGTACCCAGGATCAAACCCAGGTCACTGTGTGAAAGACAAATGCCCCACCTCCTATACTATTGCTCAAGCCCCAATTTTTTGTGGATTTTTTTGGGGGGCAAGAGTTGGGAAGGGGGGCACACCTAACAATGCTCAGGGCTTACTCCCGGCTCTGCACTCAGGGATCAGTCCTGGCTAGCTCCAGGGTCCATAAGTGGTGTCAGGGACTGAATTCTGATAAATCATGTGCAGCACAAGCTTCCTACTATCTCTGGCCCAGCATGCCTTTTCCCCCTTTTTATACAAAAGTCTAAGTTGTTTTTATTTTAAACTTGAGAAATGTAATCTAACTCAGGAAGCACCAAGACTGTAACACACACACACACACACACACACACATGCGCGCACATACACACACAGACACTCGCACATGCACCACCTCTATTTTAATGCTCAAATGGAAATAAAACACAACTCTATGTTGAAAGGCTCCAATTTTTTCCCCTGACATTTTCAACATTCATTTTGATCACTTCTGATTAAACATCATAAAATAAATACCCTCCTTTACCTATGCAATCAAGTTTAAGTTCCTCAGCCTTGAGGCTGACAATGTGGCCACATCCTGTCTCCACGCAGTAGTCCTGCTTGCTGTAGTCACGCAGTACTGCAGCCACAGAAATGTAGTGCTATGCACTAAAGCTTCAGCCTCTGCAGACTAATGTTCCCGTGTTTCTCATATGACACACGGGTCCTCCCTGTACCTACTACCCCTCCATGACATCCTGGCTGAGGTTTCATTCTCCTGTGAACATTTGAACATTTACTTAGTTCTCTGTTTTGTTTCTGATTCTTCTGCCACCCACTAAATGCTTGTTGACTGCTCCTGACTCAGTTTGAGACTGGCTCCTCTTGGTGGTTAGGCCACCAGGGGATGCTAGATATGGAAACCTGCCTCCCGTGTGCAAAATAATCCAATGCTCAATCTTTTAAATCCAGTATTTCCAGCTCCTTTACGTGCCCTCTCCTCACAGACCTCCTCTCAAACAAGGCTGAATTCCTGGATCACTGATTATGCATTCTAATCATTACTTTTGTTTTTCTAAAAGGCTGGTATTTTCTTTGAGGGTATAAACTATATCTTATTCCTCTTTCAAATCCTTGGCAAATGACTGTGAAAGTAAACAATAGCATTCATATATGTGTGTGTGTGTGTGTGTGTGTGTGTGTGTGTGAATGCTATCCACCACCACCACCACCACCACCACCCCTGTCCATGCACCTATAGATGTTTATGAGCAATGTTTCTCAAACCTTTTTTAACACCTTGCTTCCTTCATGTGTCCCCTTATCCTACCACTTGCCCCCTAATCTCATGCTTGTGGCCCCCATTTACATAAATTTTATCTGAGAGACCCTGGTGGGGGAGGGTTGCATAGTGGCCATATGCCTCCCCCCTTGGAGAAATGCTGATATGGAGGTGGGAGTCTGGAACCCATTTGCCTATTGTCTTCACTGACCCATCTTGGGGCAAATCTCAGGTGTGGTCCAGAAACCAAAGTTGAAGGTGGGAGTACGATGATAGGGAGGTTACAAGGTAGAGTTAGAAAAGTAGGTTGCAATGGAAAGGACAGGGAAAAGAATTTTAAAATGGGATTGGTCAGAACAGGTTAACCTATACTTAAGAGTAAAACTGACTTAGTCTTTGAGAGGTAAGTTTCAAAGTGATATGAAAGACATCAAAAATATGCAAAAGGAAAGGGTAAACAATGATGCAAAATTTATAGGGAGAATTTGGAGTCTCAAGTGCTGGTGGAAGGATTAACCTAGAGAATGCAGAACACTGGAGATACCAGAAGCAAAGGAGGCTTGGGCTGGAGGGAGTTAGGAAACTCATCCCTAATGTTCTCATCTTCACAAATCTAAGAGGCAGTTTGAGATTTTTACCAAAAGGTGTGGCTAAGTCGAATTCAATAAGAAGTTAGACTTTGCTGTTGGGAATAGGAGGGGTCAGGAGTAAGAGAAAAGTAGGGGAAAAGACTTTGGGGATTTTCAAGGTTATGTGGCACCTTGAAAATCCGCTGAAGTTGGAAACCATGGATTTGTAGTGGTGACAACGCTCATGGTTATGCATTTTCTAGTATACTGGTGCAAATATGGACAACGTTATTAAAACTATTGCAGACTCGTAGCTTTGCCAATGAGTGGAGGCACAACAAAGCAACTGAATTGAGTAGACACTTCACTGCAAGAATGCTTCAGAGCTTCAGACCCTGACCGCGCATCTGATGTAGATGATCTGAACATACGGCTGTAGATGCGGCGATGATACCTTGCAGCAGAGAATTTGCATCTACTGTGGACCGAAAGTGGAGGCTCTGGGAAATCTTTCTAAGAGCACACAAAGGGTACGAGTTGGGATGGTCAGCTGTGAAACTGTGCTGGGGAAGCAAACTGCTTTCAGTCTGTTATATTGGGGAGCTCTGGTGAGGGTCAGCGGGGAGGCCAATGATGTCTGCCCGCCCCACGCCATCCTGCTGAATTGCGGTCAAACAGTAAAACCCGGGGGCCCATCGGAGCTACATGGCGATGACGTCATTCACGGACGGCAGGGAGTAGACCGCGGTTAGGATGCATACCACGGAGACAAGTCTGAAGCTATTTTAGTCTTTTTTCTATTAAAAAAAAAAGTAGCGCATTTATCCTTTTAATTTTCGAGCTGACAATAAAATGACAGCCCCTCCTACTCCATGTGTTACCACGGCAGCGCTCGGGCAGATAGGCCCCGAGGACCCTGCGTTACTTCATCTGCCCAGCGCTTCCACAGGCTGGTAGCTCCGCCCAGTCCTAAGGAAAGAAAAGTTAGAGCTGGGAACCCAGCACTCAGAACCGAGTCCGCTGGAGTACATTTGACTCCTACCGGACGCCGTCGGCCCCTGGCACCGCCCTCTCCAGGAGATTTCCCCGCCCACCTCCTTTAGCGCTCGCCGCCCGGCGGACACGCCCCTGCCCCGAGGCTCCGCCTGGCGTGAATCAGCTGATCTCGCGCACCCGCGGGGTTGCCAATCTCGCGCCGGATTCCGAGCGCGCTGCTGCGGCTGGGGTATCAGGTGAGCCCGCGTGGGTCCCCTGGTCAGCCCTTGGCTTCGGAGGAGCGACGGGTCGGGGCTGTCTGTGTGTGCGGGAGGCTGGGAGTCCGCGAGCGCGGCCGAGGCGCCGGCCCAGGCCCGGGGGCGGGGAGGGGGGCGCGCTGCCCGGACCCGCGGAGACGGTGTCCGCGTCCTCCCGAAGCCGGCGTCCAACCGATGGCGCCTGCTTGCTGAGCAGCTGCCTGCGCTGCCAGGCTGGTCCCGGCCTCGGGTTCTCTCGGCCACACTCTGCCGCCGCCTCTCTCTCCCCAGACGGGGTCGTCTCCGCAGTGGTCTCAGCCGCGGGACATTCCTTCACATCCCCTCACCCACCCCTTCCTGCCTCACCCGCGCTGCCTTCCTTCCATTCATGGAGGGGACTTGACTGAATGCCCATTCCGGGAGCTGAGCAGATGCCCCCCCCCCGCCCCACCCCGGGGCCCTGGCCGCAAAGCGGGGTGAGTGTCCCAGGCCGGTGGGCCCCAGGATGCAGGTCGCGGTGGAGAGTCGACCTGTGGTGGCTTGAAAAGGCGGTTACGATCAGAGGGACTTTGATATAACGATTTGGTAGTTTGGCCAAGTCCTTGGCGTGCCTACTGACCCACCAGAGGGTGGTCTTTTGCGGAGGAGTCACGACAGGACAATAACAGGGGCAGTCGTGAAGGAACGACGCTGGTGTTGCACCTGGTGCAAGTGTGGGTGGATGGAATGGCTTGCTGCTCCCGGGGCTTTGATGATGAAGACAGAGGGAAGAGCACTAGCTGCAGCTAGCTGAGGATGAGAAACACAGATGATCCTTCATGTATGGCCTTTCTAGATGATGTTGGTGGCCATCAGTGTTCTTAAATAGGCCCAAAGGAATAAAACTGCGTTTAGTGTGTTTATTTCTAATAGGAACAAAAATTCAACAAACCGATTTGTCCAGTATTTAAAATATTTATCTTAACTGTGAAGGTTCACTTGGCTTTTGAAGTAATGATTGCCTGAAAGATAGCGCGGAGGTTAGATAAGGAGGCATATTAGACAGTAAGCTTGGCGGTGGAGTCTTGGGCACGTTTGTTGTGGTGAGGTGCAGTAACTGTACCTCAAAACAATGAATGTTAACAGAGTTGCAACAGTGTCACTCAGACTGTACTGATAATACTTTTCTTAAAAGCTTCACCAAAAGGAACTTGATCTTATCTTGATCTGGAGAGATAGTATAGAAGTTAAGACACTTGCCTAACATATGACTCTAGCTCACCAGGACAATGGTTCAAATCCCACCATGTGTCGCCCTGATCATCACTAGGTGTGCCCCCCCACCAAAGGAAAATTTTTTTTCTATTTTTTAAATGATTATTTAAAAGAAAAGTTAGGGGTAGCAGTGGCAGAGTGCACTTTTGCACTAGGTTGCAGTATTTTGATCCAATATAAGCTTAGTACTTAAGAGCTTAGCCTTAAGCTCCACATAGCTGGAGTCACATCCATTTAACATGACTTTGGGCAAGTTACTTAACTTTTCCTGTATTATCTCAAAATTTGGGAATGAAAATACCTTTTGTAAATGTACCTTTATGTTCAATGACTCATAGTAAATATTCAGTATATTTTAAAATATTCTATATATTAAATATAAATATACTTTCATATTTAATAACACAATACATATTCAATATATTTTAACTATTTTTAGTCCATATTAATTTTTTTCATTGTAGTATAAGCCAAACTCACTCATTTACCTTCCCCGCCCCTCTCAATGATGGGAAAGTGTACTGAGTATTTTTAGAAGAGAACAGTAGTTCATCTTTTAAAATCAAGGATTAGGTTCTAGATAATTACATACCTAGAGTTAGAGAAAATATGGGTTCAGGCTACTCTGCAGTAACTTTGTTATTCACAAAGGTGATTTTTTCCCTCTATTTAAATACTGTGATTTACAAAGTTGTTTATGTTGCGTTCATTAGAGACATTCAATATTCGAACACCAATTCCATCACCAGTGACCTTCCTTCCACTATTGTCCCTTTTCTCAACCATCACCAGGGTATTTTAAAAAATTTTATTTATGGTTGCAGGGACTAAATCCAGGCCCAAACACATGCAAATCAAATGCTCTGCAGCTGAACTACATTCCCTCCTCCACATTCTATTTTTTATTAACTTTTGGTTTGGGACCACATCTAGCTGTGCTAAGAGCTACTTCTGACACTGACACAGTGCTTATGGGTTGCTCTCGGCAATTCTTGGGCATTAGAATCAGGACAAATGCAAGGCAAGTGGTCTAACACTGAGCTGTCTCCCCAGCCTAAGTACTTCTAATGTTGAAAAAAACCGCTCAAGGAATCTGTTGCTTAGATTTATTAATCAGTTTACAAACTATGACTAGTATTGCCAAATTCAAGGTTTTTAGGTACAGCAAGAAAACTTAAAAACTATTGTGCAGTACAGAAGTTCCCCACTCTTCAAAAGTTGACTGTATCTGTTTGATATGACAAAAGTAGATTCTTTTGGGGGTCTGGCACTACTCTCACCATTAATTTCTATGAAAAAAGAAAAAGAGAAAGCATTCTTAGTTCCCCAAGGTAACTTACCAAGTCATTCCAAATAGGAATGCTTTTGTATAGTAGAGGAAGGGTGCCTGTGTGGATAGTTGACACAGTGATGCAGATTATTATTAAACAGCTGGCCAGACAAATCGTAAAGGTGCAGTACTTGCCTTGCATGCAGCTGACCTGGGATTTATCACCTGAACCACATACAGTTTTCCAAGCTCTATCAGGAGTGATCACAGAGTACAGATTCAGGAGTAAGCCCAGAGCACTACTTAAAAACCCCAAACAAAAAAAATAGAAAACACAAAAGTTATCGAACAGTTGATTTTGAGGGTATTATTTGAGAGATATTAATTATTCAAGTCCCGATTTCTTAGATTTAAACAATGAAATATCTTCCCTGAAAGTTCAGCCTTCAGCCTTTAATAAATTGGTTTGATGTTGAAAATACTTGGGTGTTTGGACTGTTAAGGAAATGAAAGATTTAATGAGATTTGCTTTTAGTTTTTGTGTTATTATTTTATGACAAGTTTATTTTCATGACAAGTATGGTTGAATGCAGTATTTCTGGATCAATTTGAAAAGTATTTTCAAAGAATTAGATGACTTGTAAAAACCTGCAGTTGTGATTTAATTAGACTAGATAAGGTGTGAATTGAAAACCAGGAAGGAAAGATTAGTCATTCTTGATATGTTGATATGGTGTGAAAGACCTGCTTTGATGCAGGTCTCATAAGGCCCAGGCCCTTGTCCTACACAGTGAATGCTGTATTTTAATGACTTTTAAATCATTTAGCTCTTTTCTCCCCCGCTCTTTTTTTAATAACTCTACCTGTGGAATGAAATCTGTTGCACCACCACATACTCCGACCGCCTACTTTTTCCTTGTAAGGTTTTTATTTCAACATTTTTTTCCATTTAATTTTTCTCCTTTAATGATCAAGTAGCTCAGTAATAAGAAAATAGTAGATTTTGGGGGATATTAGACATTATGAAAATACATGGTTTCCACCAATAAAATAGCAACAAATTATGACTTGGTCTTTTTAGTTTAGCATTTATTTTCCTGCTCCTTCTCTTATATTCCCTACATGTAATAATTTTTCTTTCCATTATATCTTGGTAATTTCCTGAATCCCACATTGGTAGAATAGCTGCTAACACTTGGTGTGATTATTGAACTAATAGACCCATGTGGATAGAGCAAAACTTTATGTCAGCAATCTGCATTTGTATGTTCATTGCAGCACTGTTTACAATAGCCAAAATCTGGGAAAAAATGGAGTGCCCTAAAACAGATGACTGGTTAAAGAAACTTTGGTACATCTACCCAGTGGAATAATATGCAGCTGTTAGAAATGATGAAGTCATGAAATTTGCATATAAGTGGATCAACATGGAAAGTATCATGTTAAGTGAAATGAGTCAGAGAGAGACAGACATAGAAAGATTGCACTCATCTGTGGAATATAAAGTAACAGAGTGGGAGACTGACACCCAAGAGTAGTAGAGATAAGGACCAGGAGGTCTGCCTCACATACTGGGGGAAAAGGCAGCTGAGATAGAAAAGGGAATGGATGTTGAGTAGAGGATGTTGGGAGGACCCATTAGGGTTGAAAGATGCGTGCCGAAAGTAGACCATAGACTGAACATGAAGGGCACTCAATACCTCTATTGCAAACTATAACACCCAAAAGGAGAGAGAACAAAAAAAAGGGAATGCCCTGCCACAGAGGCAGGGTGGGGTGGTAGGGGATGGGGTGGGGGTGGTGGGAGGGATACTGGGAACATTAGTGGAGGAGAATGGGCACTGGTGGAGGGATGGGTAAATGAACATCGTATGACTGAAATATAAACACGAAAGTTTGTAAGTTTGTAACTACCTCACGGTGATTCACTAATAAAAAATTTTTAAAAATTTATGTCAGCAATGCAAGTAGTATCGTTTTCTACACAAAAGTCACTCTCTTAGTGGTAGTTTTGTTTTCTTTTGAATTTGAAATTTGAATTTGTTTTGTTTTGAAAGCATTAGTTTTCTCACCTCCTTTGAGAAGACTACTTTTTTGGTAGAGGCTCAATTATTATGTCCAGAGAGAATGTCAATTTAATCTCATAATTCCACAGAATGATGCAACAGTAATATTTTCAGTAATTCTTTTAATCATCACCATTATTTAAATATTTTTTCTTTTGATTTACTACACAGTTCTTCAGTTTACATGACTTTCTTAAAAGATGGTGGTTAGATCCAGCCATAGTATCTGGGTAGACTAACTTCTGTGCTAATGTTTTCTTCCATACCTAATTTTTTTGATGAATTCCTACTAAACATGGAGTAACTGCCCAAGCAAGCATTCATCACAGATTATTTTGACAGCAAAGTACACTTCAGTTGTATTTTAGTAGGGTTTATTATTGTTCCTTTGTAAAACTGAGCGAACTAAATCTCTACTTGTCTATGTGGTTACATCTCAGGTACTTAATATGAATGAGAAAGCAAGATGCCAAAGTATATAGAGTATGATGCCTTTATATAGAGTTTGAAAGCAATATAGCATACATTGAGCAATGGGATGACAGTGACAGTGTTTTAATGAAAACAGAAATGGGACTCATTAACTTCAGGAGTAGAGATTAACTCTGGAGAAAGAAGGTTTGGTGAAGTTCTTTCATATCTGTTTAACTTTTTCTGTTTTAAAGAGAACCAAAACAAAAATGGAAGTATGCAAATATCTGTTAAAATTAATGATAGACATATTAATTTTTCTTTTTTCCATTTTCTTGACCATGTCTAGCAGTGCTGGGAGGATACTCCTGGTTCTGTGTTTGGGTGGGGAGGTGTGGGGGGTGGAATGTCAATCCCACTGGTGTTGGGAGACCTTTTGGTATCAGGAAGGAACCTGGGCCTTTTGTATGCAAAGTGAGTGCTCATCCTTTTGAGCTTCTCTCCAGATCTGTTCTTTTTAAATTTATTAAAATAAGATTTATGCATAGTTAACATAGTTTGTGAAAATAACAGTAAAATTTTAATTTTTAATCAGGACTCTCTCAGTACATTTTACTTTCTTGTTTGAACATAGTACACTCAGAATAATTTTTTGCAATGGGGAAAAACAAAGAGCCGCTTCATGGTATAAAGCTTTACTAAGGAGAGAAGACAGCCAATTATTTAGTCAATTTTACTTTGCTGTTTGAATTATACTCCTGGGAAAATGCTTTGCTTATTTGAGAATTGATCCTTCTTTAAAGACTGTAGGAGAATTTAAATTCAAACTACACTTGGAAATTGCAGGGGTATAGTGATCATGTCTTCTCAAGGTATAGGGGAGCCATTTGCATCACAAAGCCCTGAAAGGCATTTTTTTTTTAATTTTTATAATTTATTTATTTTTAATTAGAGAATCACCGTGAGGGTACAGTTACAGATTTATACACTTTTGTGCTTATACTTCCCTCATACAAAGTTCGGGAACCCATCCCTTCACCAGTGCCCATTCTCCACCACCCGTAAACCCGGCGTCCCTCCCACCCTCCCCAATCCCATCTCCCCCCCACCCCACCCTGCCACTGTGGCAGGGCATTCCCTTCTGTTCTCTCTCTCTAATTAGCTGTTGTGGTTTGCAATAAAGGTGTTGAGTGGCCGCTGTGCTCAGTCTCTAGCCCTCATTCAGCCCGCAACTCCCTTCCCCCACATGGCCTTCAACTACAATGTAGTTGGTGATCGCTTCTCTGAGTTGCCCTTTCCCTGGAACGTGAGGCCAGCCGAGAAGCCATGGGGTCAACCTCCTGGTACTTATTTCTACAGTTCTTGGGTATTAGTCTCCCACTCTGATATTCTGTATACCATAGATGAGTGCAGTCTTTCTATGTCTGTCTCTCTCTTTCTGGCTCATTTCACTCAGCATGAAACTTTTCATGCCCATCCACTTAACTACAGAATTCTTGACTTCCTTTTTTCTAACAACTGCATAGTATTCCATTGTATAGATGTACCAAAGTTTCCTCAACCAGTCATCCGTTTTGGGGCATTCGGGTTTCTGAAAGGCATTTTGCAGTGACTCAGATACAGAACTATC
The DNA here is from genome assembly GCF_027595985.1 of Sorex araneus. Taxonomy (NCBI): domain Eukaryota; kingdom Metazoa; phylum Chordata; class Mammalia; order Eulipotyphla; family Soricidae; genus Sorex; species Sorex araneus. The sequence continues at coordinate 234,641,061 of NC_073313.1, read as the reverse complement.
AGATATCAGGAGATCCTGATATCTGAGTGGTTACATTTATTACATAGCAAATGTAAACCTGAATTTATACTTAAGAATGCAGTTGTTTTAGTATTTTTCTACCCCCCCCCATATATAGTGAAAACTTATAACTTAAAACCTATTTTTATTCTTTATCAAGAATACTTGTCATTGGTACTTTAAGCAGTATTTTTTTGTTTGTTTTTTTGGTCTGTTTTTGGGTCACACCGACGGTCCTTGGAGGCTACTCCAGGCCCGCTTCTCAAGGATCACTCTTAGCAGGTCTTAGGGAACCATACAGGATGCTGAGAATCAAACCTGGGTCAGCCTTGTGCAAGGGAAGTGCCCTAGCTCCCATTCCTTCGCTCTGTCCCGCAGTAATATGCAGCATTTTTGGAATGTGTATTCCCTGTTCAGTTTTATGCCCCCTCAGTGAATTTAAGCAGTAGATATTATTGATTGGGTAAATAAGTCAGCATTCTTTGGACTGTTTCTGTATTTTAAAATGTTGTGGCTGCTTTTACTTTTTTCTTTGCTCAGACTTACTCCTGGCTCTGGGCTCAGGAGACTATATGAGGTGGGTGCGGGGGGTTGAACTCTGATCAACGACATGCAAGGCAGGCTCTCTGCCACTGTACTATTTCTCCATGCACATGTTCCCACTTTTAAATTATGTCATAATATTCACTGTATCACTGTCATCCCATTGCTCATCTATATGCTTGAGCAGGCACCAGTAACGTCTTCGTTGTGAGACTTATTGTTACTATTTTTGGCATATTGAATATGCCACGGGTAGCTTGCCAGGCTCTGCTGTGTGGGCGAAATGGAGATTTCCAAGTGTAATTTCCAAGTGTAGTTTGAATTTAAATTCTCCTACAGTGTTTAAAAAAGGATCAATTCTCAAATAAGCAAAGCATTTTCCCAGGAGTATAAGTCAAACAGCAAAGTAAAATTCACTAAATAATTGGCTGTCTCATCTTCAACAACATGTTAGTGATTGGTTGTCTCATCTTCAACAACATGTTAGTGATTTCTTATAGAAGGGCTTATGGGCCACTGTCGAAATAGCACAATCTCCACACTCTTTCCTATAAGGATACTTCTTTTGTATCATCTTCAGCAGTTTTTCATAACAAACAATGCAAAATACATTATTTCTGTTCTGCTTTGGAACAGGGATTTGGGTTTGGGATGAAAACATACAAAATATAGTGGTGGGAAGGTGTAATGGTGGTGCGATTGGTGTTTGAATATTAAACGTAATCAGATATTGTGAACTACCTTATAAGAAAAAAATTTTAAAAAATAAAGAGGGATAAGACAACTAAAAAATAAACAAGTAAATGAAGTTTTGGGGCTGCATCAGCAGTGCTCAGGGCCCCATGTGGGGTGTCAGGGACTGGCCCACACCTCCAGTTTGCAAAGTATGTGCTCAGCCCACTAGCCATCTCTCAGGCCCTTATTTTTCTCTTAAGCATTTTTCTAGGAGGGTCAGAGAAAGAGATCAAGTGACAGGACACATGCCAAGTGTGTGCCAGGTTCCGACTGTTACCTCCCCAGTATCACACAGGTCCTGCACGCAACAGGCGTAAGCCCCTGACTGAGCTTCACCAACTGTGTGCACTGAGCTTTGAGGCTGCTCTGAGAGAAAAACCTCAGTGAGCAGATAGGTCTAAGGCCCGAGACACGTGCTCTGGATGCAGGAACCCTGGGCTTGGTCCCTGGCATCTCATGGGCCCCTAAGCACCGCCAGCAGTAAGCCTGAGCCAACAGCAGTTTCTGAGCACCACTGGTGTGACTCTAAAACAAAAAAATTAATCAAGTTGGGGTTCAGAGGGTGCAAAGCCTCTGTGTGACCTTGGCACCACGGTACCCACCCCCGCACCAAGAACACAGCCCAGGGTGACCACCTTCCCCAGCATAAAACCATGAGTAGCCCCTGAGTGTGACCCAAAGACCAGAATAAATAAATTGTTTTGATAATTGAGCCTCACCCAGATGTGCTCAGGGGACCATATGTGGTGCCAGAAATCAAACTCAGAAAGGGAAACACATACCCTGCTGTGCTATCTCTCTGACTCCAAAATAACAATTATTCTTCAAGCCTAATGTACGGGCCCAGAAGAATAGCACAGGAGCTTTGAGTTATAATATTAAAGGATTAAACTATGTAAAGTTATATGTAATAAAGGCATATGTTGTAGTATCTAAGAAATTGAAATTCAGTTGTTAGTATTGTAATATCCATCAAAATATTGCTATCCATCAAAATGAATTATAGTAATCCTGAAAAAAATACATTTTAAAAGTATGCAGTTGGGTACACAACTCTCTCCTACCTATACACAAAAAGAAATGAATTCTTGCTGGACATTAATTTTACCATGTTGAAACTAGGTTACTGTCACTGTCACTGTCATTCCGTTGCTCATCGATTTGTTCGAGCAGGCACCAGTAACATCTCTCATTGAGAGACTTATTGTTACTGTTTTGGCAGTTTTCATTTTAGGAAATTATGAAAATCTGAAGAGTCCAGTTTTAGTTTTCAAGGTGAAATTAGCTAGTTTCATATGAAACTCTAGTGGCCAGGAATGCACCAAAAACTTTCCATGTACTAGCAAGAAAGGGAGTATTCTTTCTTGGAATGTATTTCTTGGAACGCATTTGTGATGTGCCATGAATTCAGTGTCTTTGTTGTTAGGAAATAACACCAGCAAGTTAAGTCTGAGAGTTTCTATGATGAGAAACTACCTTTATTACAGGGACTAGAAATCTACATAATTGGCCAGTTTTCTATTGGGATTTGAGATCAAGGACTTGTCTTCTACCCAAGTACTCACTGAAATATAGCCAACTGGTACTAAGTGGTTATTGTGGGTATAAGAGTATACTGGTGAATAAGTGGTAATTTGTAACTTCCAGGGATTTGGTGTTTGTACCAGTGACTTAGTGTGTATTGGCCCATTAATAACACATTATAGATAATAGTTTTATAGAATAGATTAATGCCTTAATTAGTAAATTACTAAATTCCTGAAATCTGGGTCAGGATTTAAGAGTCTAGTTTAGCTACCAATCTGGTGCAGCAGTGAAGGCTGAGAGAGTTGGGATTTGAAGTGGCTTCTTGACTGGCAGTTGATTTGTCAAGGCTTCAGCACAAAGTGTTCTCAGCCTTTTTTGGTGATTTCTAAAGACTGCACTGGACAGCTGCAAAGTAGTAGTGGTTGGTGTACTTGTTGGTTCTTAGGTGTCGGAGTTAAAAGTTGCCTTAACTTGTAAACATGTTTGAGTCTCTAAAAGCAAACATTAACATTTATTGTGTATAAAAATGCAGTATTAAATTATTTAATTCATGTATAAGTGCTGACTTATGTCAATATAATAAATGAACAACAAAGTTAAATAGGTATCTAATAATTTTATGAAAGTGAAATCTGTAATTTGTATCTTCATATCCATATTTTAGATCATCTGATATTTGCCACTCTGTCATTTTTATTGTGTTCCTGTCATAATGTCTTATCATTTTCATTTATAATTACTATTATTCTTGTAACTACAGTTACCACAATTATTTTTACAATTTTTACTAATGCACTTATTTGTTTATTTTGTGCTGCTGGTATTCATTCCAGGACCTCACATGTGAGCCACTGCTGAGCCACATACTTGGCCCCAATACACCTAATTTTTTTTAAAATTTTATTGAATCACTGTGAGATAGTTACAAGCTTTCATGTTTAGGTTATAATCTCACAATGATCAAACACCCATCCCTCCACCAGTGCACATTCCCCACCACCAATACCGGGTATACTCCCCCTTTCCCACCCTCACCCTGTCTCCATGGCAGATAATATTCCCCATACTCTCTCTCTACTTTTGGGCATTATGGCTTGCAACAAAGACACTGAGAGGTCATCATGTTTGGTCCATTATCTACTTTTGGCATGCATCTCCCATCCCGACTGATTCCTCCAGCCATCATTTTCTTAGTGATCCCATCTCTATTCCATCTGCCTTCTCCCCTCCGCTCATGATGCAGTCTTCCAGCTATGGGGCAATCCTCCTGGCCCTTGTATCTACTGTCCTTGGGTGTCAGCCTCATGTAACGTTATTCTGTACTCCACATTTGAGTGCAGTCTTTCTATGCCTGTCCCTCTCTTTTTGACTTATTTCACTTAGCATGATACTCTCCATGTCTATCCATTTATAAGCAAATTTCATGACTATCGCTCCTAACAGCTGCTTAGTATTCCATTGTGTAGATGTACCAAAGTTTCTTTAACCAGTCATCTGTTTTAGGGCACTCGGGTTGTTTCCAGATTTTGGCTATTGTGAACAGTGTTGCGATGAACATATAGGTACAGATGTCATTTCTACTGTGCTTTTTTGCATCCTTGAGATATATCCCCAGAAGTGGTATTGCAGGGTCATATGGAAGCTCAATTTCTAGTTGTTGAAGGACTGTCCATATTGTTTTCCAGAAAGGCTGGACCAGTTGGCATTTCCACCAACAGTGAAAGAAACATCCTTTTTTCCCCACATCCACACCAGCACTGGTTGCTTTTGTTCTTTTGAATGTGTGCCAATCTCTGTGGCAATACACCTAATTTGAATCAGTTAGTGAGACAAAGAGGCCCCGCTTTGCTAATTTGTTAGCTGTTATACCTGGTTTCCAAAAGCATTTAAGTCAATTACAAAAATGTATAACTATAGCAAGATTAAATAAACAGAACAAAAGGAGCTGGGGTGAGTTGCATGTAGCACACATTCCAGTAAACCTTAGTCACTTACAGGTGCACCAAATGGGACTTGGTCCCCTGACAGAGCCTGTAACCCTGTCCATATTTATACCAGGTTTCTTGCTCTAACAAAAGATCAGTCCCTCTAATATGTGTTCTGGATGCTGATTTTATCTTCCTTGCTTCTAAGATTAATGTCATTGCCATGCAAACATACTCAACTATCTCTTAAAACACTCTCCCTGCCCAATATCGATATGAAGATATCGATCTTCATGTTCTTTTCCAGCTGCTCTTTCTCTGTTTGCCTTTTCAGCATTTTTTCCCAAAGGATTATTTTTTTCATATCCTCTTTTTCCACTTAGTCAATCTACTCTGCCGTGCAGGCGTGATACTCTTGGTAGCTTGCTGGGCTCTCTGAGAGGGACAGAGTAATCGAACCCGGATCGGCCATATGCACTGTGCTATCACTCCAGCCCAGATTCTGAAGTACATGAAAGAAATGAAATGAAGTATAAATTATGAAATTATGAAATGGGGACCTCTAACCCCCAAAATAATCATCTTAGAATACAGTTTCTAGTTCCTTAAAACATGTTACAAAATAGGTTTTGGAATTCAGAATTTTTAAAAATTTCTAGGTTAAGGTGTGTAAACCTATCTAACGCTTTTCCTGGACCCTACATACCACCCCATAATCACATCATTATTTCTGCAGCAGAATATATTAATTTCCATCCAAAAAAGATAAGAAGTAAGTAATCTCACATTAGCCCCCCCCCAAAGGATTTATTAAGTGAGTTCAGGTTAAATGCTGCCATGAAGAGTTCTGAAAACTCTTAAGAATGAGTGAAAAAATATTTTTTTTTTCTTTTTGGGTCATATCTGGCGATGCACAGGGGTTACTCCTGGCTCTGCACTCAGGAATTACTCCTGGCGGTGCTCAGGGGACCATATGGGATGCTGGGAATCGAACCTGGGTTGGCTGCGTGCAAGGCAAATGCCCTACCCGCTGTGCTATTGCTCCAGCCCCAAGAATGAGTGAAAATTGGATGAGTGAAAATTCTGTGAGGTAAAAAGCTTTGCCTTTAATTAAATATGTGTTATTTACAACTATTTCACCTCACATTGTTTTTATAAAATAAAGAGCAATACATGTGCTGGCTAAGGTATCATAGGCACAAAGATAGCTTTTCTTTCTAGCAGTAATTAGAATATCTGGACCTAGCAATTTTTTAGGCATGCCCAGGTATTGATATTAAAATTATATCCTCTTCTTGTGCAATAGAGCTTGTTTCTGTGTTAAATGTCACAGGAGGGTCTATATCCAATGAGATTTAAACTTGGAGTTAATCTTTTAGAGCCTGGGTTTGATTTTTGCTGTAATAGGCCACCTGAGAACCTAATTATTTAACATTTCACTAAAAAGGAGATAATAATTTGAAGTACAGAGTGGTATAGTTTAAATTGAAATTCAGTTTTGTTCTGTGATTCAGAACTCCATAGCTAGAGGGGATTTTGGAATCTAGGTTGCTCATTTTTTTTCAGGTCCATTGATCTGTATAAAGGTCTTACAAGGCCAAAAAGATTTCACATTTTATGCCTGCAAGTGAATAGTTTTTATGCAAGATCACCCAGCTTCATTATGAGTTAATATAATAAAGGCCAATTAAGGCAATTACTATAACAGAAGCAGATTATGGAAATCCTGTCTCCCAACACTACATAAAATTGGTCTTCAGGTGAATTGTGGGAAAATATCCTAATAGAAAGTCTCATAATCAGGCAATTTTTAGTTTTGGTTTGTGGAGTGATTCCCAGTTCTGTCCTTGGGGACCTGGGGGTGGTGGGGGGGGCACTCCCTACAGTACTCAGAGGACTTTCTGGTACTAGGGATTGATTGTACCTGAGCCTTCTGCAGACAAAGTATGTGCTCTGCTCTTTATACTGTTTCTCCGACCCTGATCAGGAAATTATCTAACAATTAAAAATATAAATCAGTGAAAGAACATGAGGAAATTTAAATTCTATTTAAAGGGTTTAGGCAAGACAGATTTCCAGTATTTTTTATAATACTAGTAGATAATAAAAGTAAAATTTTTGTTCTACTTTCTCTGTATTAATATATAACTATGAAAGAATGTGAGATTAAATAGAATTGTAAATAGCACATTTAATTACAGGCAAAGCTTTTTACCTCACAGAATTTTTTTTTGGGGGGGTCACACCCAGCAATGCTCAGGGATTCCTCCTGGCTCTGCACTCAGGCATGACTCTTGGCGGTGCTCGGGTGACCATATAGGATGCTGAAGATCGAACGCGGGTTGGCTGCATGCAAGGCCAATGCCCTACCCGCTGTGCTATCGCTCCAGCCCCCACCTCACAGAATTTTTACTCATTTAATCGCAGTATTCTTGTTTAGTTAAATATTTCAGTATCACTTCATTTTTCTTCATTGTCTTGAAGCATAAGAGGTCTGCTTAGAATAGGACAAACATTTAAACAAAATTAAGGAATGATGTCTATAAAATACTAGTTTTCTGTTGGTGCTATAACCAATTGCTACAAACTTTGCAGCTTAATTACAATTTTGTTTGCTCTTTGGGCCACACCTGCTTGTGGTCTAGAGCTACTCCAGGGGGATTGTGGAGTGCTGGGGTTGAACCCAGCCCCCTGATTTCCAGGCATACACTGCAGTACATTGAGCCATATCTCTAGCCCTTTCTTGAAGTCCTTTAAGTTCAAAACCTGACCCAGGTCTTACTGAGGGCTTCGTTCTCTAGGAGAGGATTTTTTTTTTTGGTCCAGCTTTGATCAAAATTCCTTGGCTTTTGCCAGTCTTCCATAGTCTCCTACATCTTTAGAGGCAGCAATGCAGTATCTCTTTGATCTTGCTTTTTATCATCTTAGTTATTTTTTTCTGACTTAATCTTCCTTCTTCCATTTTTGAGGACTTATGCTGGATTCACCTGGATAACCAAATAACACTTCCCAGTCTAAAGTCGACTGAGTAATAACCTTTATTCCCCCCCTTTTTTTGGGTGGGGGGCACACACAGTATTCAGGGTTTATTCCTGGCTCTGAGATGAGGGATCACTCTTGGCAGGGCTCGGGGGACCATATTGGATGTCGGGGATCAAACCAGGGTTGACCTGTGTGCAAGGCACATGTCCTACTCTCTGTATTACTGCTCTAGTACTATCTCCCCTTTGCTTGTAACCTCACATACCCACAGGACCTGTGGATATTTGAACCTATGGATATGTGCACTTTGGGGGATCATTATTCTACCTACCATCTAGCATAAATAAAAAAAGAAAGCTACAAAAATATCTGAGTTTTTTTTAAAAATTTACTTAGATACTGTGATTTATGTAGCTGCTTACAATGGTTTTTCAGACACATTGTGTTCCCATGAATCCCATTTCCCTGCATCTCTGTCCCTTCACTGCCATATCCCACATACCCTCTCTTCTCCTCCAACTTTAAGTTCATAGACTTTTTTGGACTTGGAAAAAAACAATGGAAATGAAAAATCATTTGGTATGAAACATAATCTACTTTGAGGAAACGTGATATTCAAAAACATGGAACCAAAAGAGAAGAAAGGTTAAATGTCTTATTCACTTTTTCCCAAATGATGGTCCACATTTAGGAAATATGGAATAGGCCGTAATTCAGCTTATGCTCGGTGAATCAATTGCTTGAAGTGAAGTTGCTTTGTGTAACTTTCCCAATCTTTTAGGGCTCTTCTCTGATTTCTATTGGGCGTTGTTTAACCTTAATTGTTCACCCGATCTTTGATAGATAAGCGAGAGCGTCAGAATTTCTTTGTACACTATGAACTTTTATTGCAGTCATTTATAAAGCTTAATCATTTGTTAAATGAATAGCATTTATTAAACCTATTCAGGTAGATTTTTTTGGTTTACAAGGTACCCTTCATCCAACTTTGAGTGCTTTAAATATTTCTAAAATAAGCTCTAGAGAATAATTTCCTCCAGATACACAGATGGGAAGTAATAAGAATTCACAGGCAGCTTGGAATAAACAGATGGATCTTACCTTGCTCCTGCCAGTGTGGTCTGGTTCCAGACCTCAGTAACCATTTGCTTTATCCTTTTGTGAGCAAATCAGTTTGGTTCTGGTATGCTTATGGTTCATTTAAACATTAAAACCTCATTGCCTCTGTTTTCATAGCCTTAAAAAATATGAATTTTCTATATAAAATATAGAAAATATTTATGTTTACCTGTTAGTGTTTTTATTTCCTTATTAAATACAGTGTGTGGAGGATGGGAGGGAGGGGCTTGGACCATACCTGTCACTACTGAGTGGCTATTTCAGGCTCTTCTCAGGGGTCACTTCTGGCAGGACTTGGGGACCATATGCTGTTCTGGGGATCTACTGTATGATCTCTAAATACTGAAATTTTGAATTAATGGATCATGATATTTTTCCATAATTTTAATATAGTTCTTTTCTATTCAGTGGTGTATTTATATACAGGTATTTTAAAATTCAGACTTTTTTTTCTTTTTGGGTCACACCTGGCAATGCACAGGGGCTACTCCTGGCTCATGCACTCAGGAATTACTCCTGGCGGTGCTCAGGGGACCATATGGGATGCTGGGAATTAAACCCAGGTCGGTCTCGTGCAAGGCAAATGCCCTACGCCGCTATGCTATCACTCCAGCTCCCAAACTTCTTTTTATTAGTTTATTTTTTTTATGGTTTTGAATTGAGGTTGAACTGGAGAAAATACTGCTAGTTTCTATAAATGGAAAATATTTTAATGATACAATTTTTGTGTGTACATTACTGAAAACATATAAATTAAAACTGCTCAAATCTGGCACATTACTGAAGAGATTCTGGAAATTTCTTTCTTATTTACTTGGTTTTTATATGTTCATTTGTTCCAGAAACATTTAAAGAATAATTTAAATGATACTAGCACTCCAAGTTTTCAAATAGAATTTCTTTCTTTATAATATAAAATGAAAGAATTCTGTTGCCTGACAGGACAGCTTACTTGTAAGTAGTCTTTTCTTTCTTTGACATTACATTTGACCATCATCAGGCATTTTATAAGCTCAGTGGGCAGGCTCAGTGTAGATATTTGACTTTGGCAGGCGGGATATGAAATAGTTTAAATAGTTTTACTGCATATTTATTGCCCAGTGAATGCGCACTTGTTAGAGGACTGCTTTTTTTTTTTCTTTTTTCAAATATAAATAGCATAGTATAATGTCGCTTCCTTGTGTTTTACAATTCAGGTCTCTATAAACACCTTCTGTACAGGGGGAATGATTGGTAATGGCGTGTGCCCACTGACTGATGGACTCAAAGAAGAGAAGGTAAAAAAATTCTTTCTTCCTTTTTTTGTTTTTGTTTTGGGGTCACACTTGGCCATGCTCAGGGGTTACTGCTGGCTCTATACTTAGGAGTTATTCCTGGCAGTGCTTGGGCGACCATACTGGTAATTGAACCCTGGTTGGCCACATGCAAGAAAATGCCATATCCGCTGTATTATCACTCCAGCCTCATTTCTACTTTCTTGCCTGTCTTTCTAGGAAAACACAACTAACACTTCCACATCTGCATAGGTTTTCTTCAGTTTAATTTTGTTGATGGCTACTATGTATGAATTGTGACTTTGGTATTGATTAATGAGAAGAGGAGGATTAAAATAAAGCTGATTAGTGATAAGCTTTGTTGTTGGTGCCTTTCTTAGCTTCTGAGAGGCATGGGATGTCTTCATTTTATTTTAAGCTTATGGAACCATTTTTCTTCTCACAAATTTATGATTTCAGAAATAATCCTATTCATTGTAATCATCCTCAAAATACTAGTTATGGAAGGTATTTAAAAAGGAGAGCGGGGCTGGAGGAATAGCACAGCGGGTAGGGCATTTGCCTTCCACGTGGCCAACCCAGGTTCGAATCCCAGCATCTCATATGGTACCCTGAGCACCGCCAGGAGTGATTCCTGAGTGCAGAGCCAGGAGTAGTAACCCCTGTGCATCGCTGGGTGTGACCCAAAAAGCAAAAAATATTAATTAAAAAAAAAAAGGAGAGCTACATTTTTTGCTTTACTTCCATCAAATTATGGCTATGCCTGATTACAATTTAGAGGAATACTATTGAGCCAAAGAAGACTTTATTTTTTAAAAAGTGTCTGTCCCTCAATAAATTTTTTGGCATCAACTGGAAAGATAGTATAGGGGTTAAGGCACTTGTCTTGCATGTGACCAACCCCTATTTAATTCTCAGCATTGCATGGCTCCCCCATCACTGCAGGGTATGTCCCAAACCTTCCACCCTCCAAAAAAGCAAAGAGGAAAATGAACATAAAATATTACCATAAATGGTGATAAATAAGAAAATGAGCCATTTAGGTAGGATATGCCATTACTATGCATCTTTTTCTGTGTGTGTTCTTCCAGCCAGACTCACCAAATGGATAGGATTCTTTGGCTAGAACATAAAGAATTGTACTGATGACTGTTATCAATTTGATTCTTAAAAAAATTGAAATAGCAATTATAGTGCTTAAACTCAGGTAAAGTGAAATATGGATCATATTTTTTCTATATTTTTCATAAATGCCTTTTCATTGCCAAGTTAAAAACCAAAATTTTAATATGAGACACCAATTAGGATGTTATAACTTTAATTTCTAAATAAGGAGTTAGTGTATTGGGGCATTAGTGTCATAAAATTTTATGCTACAAAATCATAAAACCTCCAAAAGTAGCCCACATTTTGCTTGCTTCTTTACCAGAGGTGAACAATTTGGAAGCTTATATTATTTTCAAACCTTTTATGTAATTAGTTTCCCCCCCCTTAAACTACTTCTATTTTATAAGCAAAACATAATAAATATGTTGGTTAAGCTATCTGAGCCATGTGCTGGTGATAAAATGTACAAATCATAGAGGAGTATTAAAAAGAAAAGTACAGTTCTCAGTTGTAGGAACAAACTATTTGTCTTGATGCTTGTAGCTCAACAGAAGCAGAAGGATCCAAAGAAAGAGGCCTGGTCCACATCTGGCAGGCAGGATCCTGTGCCGTAACACCAGAGAGATTGCCAGGCTGGGGAGGAAAGACTGTTCTTCAGGCAGCCCTTGGAGTCAAACATGGAGTTCTTCTGACAGAAGGTATTGAAAAGAATGATTTAACACAAATTGCGGAGTAAGTGAGAGCTGTTAGGCTGGATACTAGGGCTGCTGTGTGAGCTTTGCTCACATTCATACTTCTTATTTTCAAATGTGTTTTTATTTCCTTTATTGGAAATCAGAATTAGTTTGTAAACGTAAGCTATACAAGAGAGAATCACAGTTTTTAAGGCTTTATACTAATAAGTAGATGGAATATTAACTTTTGAAAAATGGCCTATTCAGGGTCTCTTGCTGTCTTTTGTTTACTAAATGTGGCAGAGTAATACTGCTAGTAATAAGTAATGCTTATTCAGCCAATAAGTGTGCCAGGCACAGCATTAAACAGTATATATGGGTTGTCTCATTGAATTTTCACAACTGTCTCATGAAGTAGCTGTTCTTATTCTCACTTCACAGATAGGAGTTGCAGGTCAGCGAGATTCGATAATTCTTTTGTTTCGTTTTTGAGTCAAACCCCGCAGTGCTCAGGGACTACTTCTGATTCAGCACTGGAGTCTCTCCTGGTGGTAATCTGGGGATCACAAAGTGCCAGGGATTGAACCCTGGCCTCCTGCATCGAAAGCTTGTGTTGCTGCCCTTTGAGCTCTTTCTCCCCTGGAACATTAAACAGTTTCTCCAAGAAGACACAGTTGTTAGTGTGTCAGTCAGGATTGGATTAGAACCCCAATCTGATGACCAGCATGCTTTTCAAGCCACTCAGTTTCATTATTGCAGCAGGTTTTTTCCAGTATAATCAGCAGTTCCTTAGAACATATAATGAAACTGATTCTGTAACAAAGAAATATGGGCTATAATTTATATAGGAAGTTGCCCTTACTTTTGATGGTAGTTTACTTTTTATAATAATGGCAAGTTTGATTTGGGTCTGGACTATCATAAGCTTCACTAATTATAAATTTCTGCTTTGAAAGCATTTGTAAAATGTCAATGATGTTTTGCTATTTTCCTTGTGAAAGCTAATAGAAGACAAAGAAACCAAGCTTAAATTTGGCCTTGGTGGGGGCTGGAGCGATAGCACAGCGGGTAGGGCGTTTGCCTTGCGCGCGGCCGACCCGGGTTCGAATCCCAGCATCCCATATGGTCCCCTGAGCACCACCAGGGGTAATTCCTGAGTGCATGAGCCAGGAATAACCCCTGTGCATTGCCGGGTGTGACCCAAAAAGAAAAAGAAAAAAAAATAGGCCTTGGTGGTTTTATAGTATAAACACGAATTTCTTTTTAAACTTCTATTATATAACTTTTTATAATTTTCTATTATAATAATACTTGGTATTATTATAATATACATGATATTTCATAGTACTATTATAATGGGTCAGAATTTGGAAAAACATTACTTTAAAAATGTGAATTATATTTTGTAATGCTATGGGCTTTAAAAATATATAGTCCTCAAACAAGTACTAAGTCTAATTCTATTATTTTTGTTTTTTACCTTGTTTGGGGGCCATATTTAGTTCAGTGCTTACTCCTGGCAGGACTCATGGGACTGTACGTAGTGCTAAGATTAAACATGGGTGGGCTGCATGCAAGGCAAGTGCCTTACCCTCTGTACTATCTCTCCAGCATCCCTGTTACTGTTGTATTAATCCTCCAATAAGATGTCCAATCTTTATGGACTTATTTATATGTTTTATTTAATGTTTTTGTGAGACATCTAATGCATATTTTCTTTCTTTCCTTGTTATTTTAACCTTTATGATATTGTTGGGTTTTACACATGCCTGGCTGTAGCACTCACATATTTTAATTTTATTTATTTATTTATTTATTTATTTTAAATGTAGGAGTACTGCTACTGATTCAGCCATTGATTAAGCTGATTGAATTGGGCATGAACTCCATATTAATTTTTAAAATTCAGAATGTTAATTTTATTTTATTATTATTATTATTATTTTAATCACTCTGAGATACAGTTACAAAGCTTTTCTGTTTGAGTTTCAGTCATATAATGTTCAGTCACCCAACCCTCCACCAGTGTACATCTTCCACCACCAAAGACCCCAATATCCTCTCCTACCCACCCCTCCCCCTGCTTCTATGGCAGATGATCTCCCCCATACTTTCTTTTGTATTGCTTGTTATGAATAGCTCTTACGGCCACATGCTCCTGAAACTCCAAAATTCCAGATAATTTGGGTCTGGAGAAATCTCTGCAGCGAGCTGCTCGGTTCAGAGATTCTTTTGTGTGTCTCTTGATTATGGCCCTTGTTTCCATCTTTTCCATAGAAATAAACTATTGGCACATGCCCTGCAGTGCACACTCTCTCGCTCGAGCACTGCGTCACTGGCCCTAACAGCGGTTTTTGATCTCTTTCAAGATTTATGGGTCTCTGAAATAAGGCCAATAAATGAGCTTGTATAGCTGAGCTGGAGGTTGTTTGTGGGTGTGGCTCCCACACACCAACTTTTGGTTGTTTAATTTCCTGTTAAACTTGGCCCCAAGTTGTTGGGGACTGGCCAAAGGCACAGTGAAATTTTGGGGTATCAGGAAGTCTGAAGGCACCATCAGGCTGCTGATGCACTTGCTCTGCAGGTGTAGGTTGACCTGCTGGCTGCACCATACCCCCTCACATATTTTTAGCCATGCTTGTTAGGATTTGTACATCATATTACAGTGCTCACACATTTGGACACAGTGCTTACTGAGCTTTGCACTCTTTTAATTGTGGTGTTTGCACTTGCTTTCCAGGACACAGGTTATGGTTGCAATGCTTGCCTGGGATTGATGCATTCTTCATACATGTACTTGCCAGAGGTTATACTTCCTGGATATGACACTTGCACATCTTTCAGTTGTGGTGCTTTGGGAGGTTGCACCCCTCTTTGTGGCAATAACAAATAGATTATCATCTAGTGCTTTTCATTATAATTCTAAAGCTATTCAGTACCTAAACTTTATTTTGATGGAGTGGGGACCCACATTTGGCAGAGCTCAGGGTTTAACCCTGACTCTGTACTCAGGAATCACTCCTGGTGTTGCCCAGGGGACCATGCTGGGGATCAAACCCGGGTCAGCTGCGTGCATGTCTAGCATCTTAACCTTAGGATTATCTCTGCATCCTCTAAATCTAATAATTTTATGCTCTTGCTTGATTTTCTGCTTCTTGTTCAATAGTAGTGCATGGAATAGTAAGGTACTTGGCTTTATCTTTTATTTATTTTATCTTAAGATGACCATTATTTTGTCTTGAGCACCTGGAATCTGCTTCTCTAATAGCCTGTAATGATAGCCGTAAGGGGTGGTTTGATACTAAGAGTTTGTAGGTTAAGGTTCAAGAAAAGATAAAATATCCTTCTCTAGGAAGAAATATGCACTTTGCAAAAATTCTTACTACATGTTAGTAGGATGTTAAGAGATTCCTTAAAGATAAATGTGAAATCTCTGTAGTTGGCTTTCAGATATCTTAAAAGATTGTATTTTGGGGAGTTGGAAAGATAGTACAGCACGAAAAGTGCTTTTCTTGTACACAGCAGACTAAGATTCAATCCCAGGAACCCCATATGTTCCACTGCCATTAGTGATCCCTGAGCACAGAGCTAGGAGTAAGCCCTGTGCACTGCCAGGTGTGCCCCCTCTCAAAAACAAAAGATCATGTTTTTTTTTAAATGTAGTGAGAACTGCAAGCTTGTTGATTGCCATTAACTACCATTAGTGTTGATTACCACTAATTACCACTAACTCCCCATCTCCCCTTTTGTAACCTACAGATGGTGAGGTCTACAGCTTTGGAGCTCTTCCCTGGAGAAGTGAACCAGCAGAGATTTGTCCAAGTAGCCCTGTTCTGGAGAATGCCCTGATTGGGCAACGTGTTGTCACGGTGGCAACAGGAAGTTTTCATAGTGGCGCGGTGACGGAGAGCGGCGTAGTGTACATGTGGGGGGAGAACTCTGCAGGCCAGTGTGCAGTAGCCAACCAGCAGTATGTTCCGGAACCCAGTCCTGTCAGCATTTCGGATTCTGAGAGCAGCCCTCTGTTAGCAGTCCGGATCTTGCAGCTGGCTTGTGGCGAGGAACACACTCTGGCATTGTCCCTAAGCCGGGAGATTTGGGCATGGGGTACTGGTTGTCAGTTGGGTCTCATTACCACCACTTTCCCGGTGACAAAACCTCAAAAGGTAGAACATCTTGCCGGGAGAGTCGTGTTACAAGTGGCCTGTGGTGCATTCCACAGCTTAGCCCTGGTACAATGCCTCCCTTCCCAGGATCTGAAACCCATCCCAGAAAGATGCAACCAGTGCAGCCAGCTCCTCATCACTATGACCGACAAAGAAGACCATGTGATTATATCAGACAGTCACTGTTGCCCGTTAGGTGTGACTTTGTCAGAATCCCAGGCCGAACCCCAGGCCGGCACTGCTGTCAGTCTTGGCACCAACACCCTCGACGGTGCGGGAGAGGTGTTCGAGACCACTCGAGCTGGAAATGAGCAGCCGGTTGCTCCCGAGGGGAATGTTGCAAATGTCGAGACCATGTGTCCTGGTGCTGCCGTCTCCTCCCAACAAGACATCGTGGGCCAAACTGAAGTTCCTTCTCTCCAGGATACACCACTGAACCCCATCACTCAGGCAGTAAATGAAAATGCACAGCAACTGTCCACTCACTCAGTGAGAGAGAGCTCAGAAGACCACGAAAAGCCAATGCCATCTCAGGTACTTGCTTAATTTTATAATGTAATGGGATATCTGAAGTTCAGCCATCTGAGTATTCTTTTCTTCTATTTTTGGGGGGCCTGGGGGTATACTTGGTGGTGCTCAGCACTAACTCCTGGCTCTGTGCACAGGGATCCCACCTGGCAGGGCTCAGAGCACCGTACTGGGGGCTGGAAATTGAACCTGGCTTCATTTCTTGCAAGGCAAACGCTTTACCTGCTGTACTATCTCTTTAGAAATGTCAAAATGCCTAAAGCTTCAAAGCCCTTTTTGGTTTTATTACATTTTGTTTTTTTTACATTTTCTTTAGAAATGTCAGAATGCCTAAAGCTTCAAAGCCATTTTTGTTTTTTTAAGTTTGAATGTAACTCTCTCTTAGGCAAACCTAAAAAAGGAAGATTCTTAATTCAGGGTAGAGGGTGTTGGGGTGCACAGATAGGGGATTGAACCAAGAGCTTCATCCATGTAAGACAGTGTTTTATCACTGAGCCACATTGTAAGCCCCAGTTCACACACACACACACATATATATATATATATATATATATATATATATATATATATATCTACTGCTGAAATTCTAGCCTTTGTGATGCTGAAAGATGATGTCATGTCAATCTTGAGTTATAAGTGACAAAATGCCATTTTCCCCCCACACACACATCCTCGAGCTTTTTTTCCCTCTTGTGGAGGTACTAAATTTTGGGTGGCCTTTGAATCGCTGAATCTCATTTAGCTATGTATTCACAAAGATTCCTCTACCCTGCGCCTATACCACGCTTCACATTCTGTTGAAGCTCAATTCCTTTTCTTTGGCCCCAGTGCTAGGCATCGAGCCCAGGGCTTTAGATATACAAGGCAGGTGCTATGACACTGGGCCACATCTCTGACTCTGACTTTCATTCCTTTTTTATAATCAGAGAAGATTGCTCTGTGATGAATCCCTCCCTCACTGGCCATAGTGAAAAAAACAAAATTGCTATAATTGCATATTATTTTATTTTTTCAACTCTAGCTCTGTCCATACTAGACGTTTTTTGCGACGATGATTGTAATATTTCTTTCAACTTAAACTAATCTCATTTTGAAAACTCATGATGGAGAAAAGCTGTTGGGAAAGACAAGTAAGGAGAGGCTGTTTACATGCAGTAAAGTTTGAGTCTTCTGCTTTAAAACAGTGCTGAGTCAGGGCTGGAGCGATTGTACAGCAGGTAGGGTACTTGATTCGCACACAGCTGATGTTGTGTTCAATCCCCGGCATCCCATATGGTCCCTCAAGCCCACCAGGAGCGATCCGTGAGCATGGAGCCAGGAATAAGCTTTGAGCACTGCAGGGTGTTGCCCCCAAAACAAATAAACAAACAAAAAAATAGGAAAAAAATTAAGATACTGAGTCATTTACTCTTTTTTTTTGCTTTTTTGGGTCACACCCAGCATTGCACAGGGGTTACTCCTGGCTCTGCACTCAGGAATTACTCCTGGCGGTGCTCAGGGGACCATATGGGATGCTGGGAATCGAACCCGGGTTGGCCGCATGCAAGGCAAATGCCCTACCCGCTGTGCTATCGCTCTAGCCCCAGAGTCATTTACTCTTATAATGTAAGTTTTTCAATTTTGCTTTTGTTAAAATTCTAAGACACCAAATAAGACATCTGGTTATAAAAAAAAACTACCCTGTGGTGTTTATGTTTTTGAAACTATATCGCCCCTCAATTCTTTATTCCTATTGTTTACTCATTTTTTACTCTGCTAGAATGAGGACATGATTAGAGGGTTGTTGTTTTTTTTTAATTTAATTTAATTTATTTTTACTTTTTAATTTTTTTTGCTTTTTTGGGTCACCCTGGCGATGCTCAGGGATTACCCTGGCTCTGTACTCAGGAATTACTCAAGGCAGTGCCCACGGTACAATATAGGATGCTGGGGATCAAACTCAGGTCAGCCACATGCAAGGCAAATGCCATACCTGGTACTATTGCTCTGGCCCTGCTTAGAGGATTTTTTTTTTTAATTTATTTATTTTTAATTAGAGAATCACCGTGAGGGTACAGTTACAGATTTATACACTTTTGTGCTTAGAGGATTTTTAAGAATCAGCTTTATTTCACAATCTACTCAGTGACTTTTACAAAGCGATTTCTTTAATTTGGAGTTAGAAATTTATATATGTTAAATGATCATCATTGGTACTACATTTTCATTTGGGTTGAACTTACCTTACGATAGGTCTCATTCTCCTGACCCTGAAAGAGCCTCCAATCGTTGGGAAAGACAAGTAAGGAGAGGCTGCTAAAATCTCAGGGCTGAGTGTAATAGAGACGTTAGTGGTGCCCGCTTGAGTAAATCGACGAACAATGGGATGACAGTGATAAAGATTTGACAGTGACTTACCTTATTAAACATAATGTTTTTTAGTTAACTTTTGCTAATTTGGTAGCATGTTTATGCTAAATTAAATTTTTATATATAATTTTTAAATTTTACAACTATTCACTAGAATTTATGTAGGTTCCCACCCTCCCTCTGGCTAGATAATCTAACTTTTGTGAAACAAACTGTAATACTTGCCTTTGAAGCATTATTTCACTACTGAGTTATGTATTTTTGTTTTGTTTAGGTATTTCATGTTAAATGCATTAAAATAGAGGAACTAGAGTTTAAAGTTCATATGTGGCAGTTTCTTTTACCTAATGATAAGAGCACCTAAGATAGTCAACCTTAATTAAATACCATTGTTGCTTTTAAGAGACTTTGGTAACACAGAAGGAATATAGCGATGTTCTTCTGAATGTGCATTGGAAAATGTATCACCAAGGAAGTAATAGGCTATGTATATATGTTCTGTTTTACATGGCATATGATTTTTGTTAAATGTTTTTGTGAAAGACTCATTTGCAGAGGTTATTTATCTAAATTTAGTATCAAATTCAACAAGTTAATTCTCAGTAACTGCGTACTTACTGTGAGGTACTGAGCTCAGCAACAAGATTGTTTGATTTTCCTTTCAGGAAATCAGAAGTCATTGTTTAAAATTCTTGAGACCAGGGCAATAGCTCAGAGAACTAGAGCATAAGTTTTGCACACGGGAGGCCTGGGTTTGATTCCTGCACTGCATGTGCCCTCACATGTGCCGCAGGAGCAGCACCCCTTCCACCCTCCACCCCCCAGCACCAAGTGAGTAATAATCCCCCCCAAAACTTCTTTATTAGTTTGACTTTTAATACTGGACAAGTTAAAGAATGCATTTCTATTCTTTAGGACCTTGGAATAACACAAGGAGCAAATTTTTAAAATTATGACTTATGGTTTTAAAAAAAATTGTTTTTTGGACATATCCTACTGTGCTGCAGGCTTGCTCCTTGTTTTGTGCTCAGTTATCACTCCTGATGGTTCTTGGGGAACCAAAGGTAATACTGGGGATTGACCTCCAATACTGGGTCGGCCTTGTACAAGGCATCCATTCCACCCTCTGTACTCTCTCAGGTCCAGATCTATGTTGCTAAGCCCAAATTTTTATACTTAATAGGTGCTGGAATAGCTTCCTTTGGGAGGAGGAGCCCTTCTCCATTCAGGAGCCCGAGGACTACTCCCTGGCTATGTGGGCCTGACTATTAGGTTCTTGGGCAGTGCAGGGCTTGGGGATGACCAAGGTTACACCCAGAAGTGCTTGGAGTAGAGGGTTGGAGTCAGGGATCAAACTCAAAGCCCCACACATGCAAGGTATGCACTCCCAAAATTTGAATATATCCACTACCCCTGCCTTTTTTTTTTTAATAAACAATGATGCATGACAGCATAGAATAAATTTCGA
This sequence comes from Sorex araneus, assembly GCF_027595985.1. Lineage (NCBI taxonomy): Eukaryota > Metazoa > Chordata > Mammalia > Eulipotyphla > Soricidae > Sorex > Sorex araneus. The sequence continues at coordinate 234,620,664 of NC_073313.1, read as the reverse complement.
CTGATTTTTCTCTTAAAATGTACAGAAACTTCATAGTTTGACTTCCTTTTTTGTTTTGGGACTATAACTGGTGGTGCTCAGATCTTACTCCTGGCTCCATGCTCAGGAATCATTCTGGTTGGTGCTTGGGATACCATATGGGTGCTATGACTTGAACCCTGGTTGGTTGCATGATCCACAGCCTGCAAGGCAAGTACCCTACCTGCTTTATTGTGTTTGGCCCTAGTTTGACTTTCAAATGGAGCTATGAATCACACTCAGAGACTGATACCAGATGTTGTCGTTATTGTTATTTGTTGTTGTTGTTTTTTCCACACCTCATGGTGCTCAGGCACTTCTTCAATCTTGGATCCCAGGAGCCACTCCTGGAAGTGTTTGGGGAGACCATTTGGTGCTAGGAATCAGGCCTGTTTCCCACATGCAAAGCATGCGCTCCACCTGTTCAACTGTGTCTCTGCTTTCTTAAATGTTTAATTATTAACTCATTTGCTCTTCATGGTGAAAAGAGCAAAGGTAATCTTTTTATTTTTTTTAAGTTCAATCATCTTTCACAGTTACGAAGTTGTTCACAATTGGGTTTTAGTCATACAGTTCCAACACCCGTCCCTTCACCAGTGTGCATTTCCCACCACCAATGTTCCCAGTTCCCCGCCTGCCTTTGTGGCAGTGTCTCTCTCTCTCTCTCTCTCTCTCTCTCCCACCCCTCCATTTGGTTTACAATATAGGTACTGAAAGTTTATCACGTGTATCCAGAGTGATCATTTCCAACTATAGTTATCATATTGGTGGTCTCTTCTCTATCCTAACTGCCCTGCACCCCCACATACTGGTGGCAAGCTTCCAACCATGGATCAGTTCTTCTAGCCCCTGTTTCTTCTTTCCATGGTTATTAGCCTCATACTTTGTTTTTTTAGAGCAAAGATAATTTTTCAGTAGGGCGATTGCCTTGCATGCGGCTGACCCAGATTCGATTTCTCTTTCCCTCTTGGAGAGCCCAGCAAGCTACCGAGTGTATCCCATTCACAGGGCAGAGCCTGGCAAACTACCGGTGGCATGTTCAATATGCCAAAAACAGTAACAACAAGTCTCACAATGGAGACGTTACTGGTGCCTGCTCGAGCAAATCGATGAACAACAGGAGGACATTGCTACAGTGCTACCTTCTTGATTCTTAGGAAAATAATTTATTCTTGATTCTTGGGAAAATAATTTATTCATTAATAGAAGGACTTGAAATTAAGACTTTAATTTGGGTCATTTTATACCTCTAACCTGTCAGAGGTATAACTTACTTTTCTGCTTTTAATTGCTCTGCCTAAATTTTTACTGTAAAACATTTAGGAGAAAAATTTTCAAAATATATTTTTTAATATTTCTTAGCAATTTCTGTAAACTTTCTTAAAAGTGATAAGTGATAAAATAAATCTTTCAACATTTTACCCATTTTTATCATATGGGAATATCAAAGGCCACATTTTTCATGCTTTGCTTTCCACTCCACTTTTGTGTTTAATTTTATCAAGACAGCTGGAACTTATTTAAATACTGTGGAAAAACACACTACTCAAACAAAAGGAATTCCTTTTGATAAGGAAATGCATTTTGAGCATTCAGTTTTCTTTTCCATATGATATGTTAAAGGTATTTCATGTCCCAAAGGGAATACCTCTAAATTAGAGATGAAGAACTCTCGTTGTTTTAGATTCTCTTTGCAAGTGGGAATGGGTATTAAGCTTTCTTTTTGTTGATTGACTGCTGCATACTTTTGTGTGTGTGTGCATGTGTATTTTAGCCCCTGGTAGAAGACGCAGTTCCTAATCTTCAGAGTCCACCAACCACGAGCACCTCAGCTCTGAACAGCCTTGTGGTCTCTTGTGCATCTGCTGTGGGTGTGAGAGTGGCTGCTACGTATGAAGCTGGGGCCTTGTCTCTTAAGAAAGTAATGAGCTTCTACAGTACAGCCCCTGGTGAACCAGGTGCTCAGGCAAGCAGTAGTTCCATAGGCCCAGAAGGTCTGAAAGAAAGCAGAGAAGAGCAGGTTAAACAGGAGTCCATGCAAGGGAAAAAAAGTTCAAGTCTTGTGGACATCAGAGAAGAAGAGTCAGAAGGAGGCTGCCGAAGACTTTCCCTCCCTGGATTGTTGTCACAAGGTAAGGCCAGATTTTGTAAACTTAACTTTTGGCAAAATACAAGATGCTAAGGTAGTTTTTAAAAGAAAGTCACATGTTTCTTTTGCCTTAGCAATAACCTTAGAGCCTAACCTACTCATACCTGCATCTGCTTTTGAAAACTTATTTTGTTATTCCACATAGGTGAAATTGTAGATGTTGTCCATTTAAAAGTGAACAATTACTATATTTTGCTTGAAAGCAGAGAGAAAGCATCATTCGGAGAAAAGTTTCTTTTCAGAAACCAACGTAGAAATGAACTTAGGGGCCAGAGAAAGTGAGAGAGTACATTGTTGAAGGCAATTGTCTTGCATGTGGCTAACCTTATTTGATCCTAGCACCATATATGGTCTCCCCCCCCCCCCCCCCGCCCCGGGAACACCAAGAATGGTCCCTGAGTACCAAGCCAGGAGTAAGCCCTGAGCACTGCCTGGTGTGGCCCCCCCCCAAAAAAAAAAACCAAAGAAATGAACTTAGAATATTAGGAATATTAAACTGTTTGTTTTCTATATTTCTCAATCAGTTCAAGAATTTCAGTCATCTCGTCTTTTCTTAAAATGTAGCCTGCAAACTGCTACCTTGGGGGATTTGTTGGAAGTACATAATCTTACTCCAAAGTTATTGAATAAACAGATGAATTAGATTTAGGTGATAAGTTTCACATTAAAGTTTGAGAAGCACTTGATTAGACCTTGAATTGGCAAATTTTTCTGGAAAGAGCTCAACAGAATTATAATTTCTGGGCTGTACATTTTCAGTTACAGCTACTTAATATATAAATCCATCAGACTACACATGTGACAAGTAAAGTCATATTCCATTAAAACCATATTTGCACAATATGCAACAGACTATATATGGCACCTGGGCTAAGTGCTAGCCACCGGTTTACCTCATTTTGTGCAGAGCTTAAAAGTTAAGAATCCTTGGGGCTGGAGTGATAGTACAGTGGGCAGGGCATTTGCCTTGCACACGGCCCACCAAGTTTCAATCCCCAGCATCCCATATGGTCCCAAGCACTGCGCGGAGTGATTCCTGAGCATTGCCGGGTTTGACCCCAAAAGCAAAAAAAAAAAAAAAAGTTAGGAATCCTTGATTATATTTAAACTTTGTATGTCTGCTCCGCCCCTTGTCTCTGATTTTTTTGCCCCTTGTCTCTATACTTATTCTTCTTTCCTGTTCTCTGAGCACTTATTCTGTTCTAGAGCTTCTTGATTTCCATTGCCACTAGATCTCAGGGAACCATATATAGTTCCAAGAATTGAACCTGGGTTGGCTGTGTGCAAGGTCCTCATCAAAATTTTCTTGTTCTGGAGTGTCCTTTGGAATTTCTAATATGAACATATTTGATATCTCCTAGGGCCACAATTGTGATTTGATTAATTGATCACATGAATCATGCAGTCCCATTAATAGATATTTCTATAGATTAGATTTATTAGCTCCAGGGAAAAAACCCTACATATCTTTTTTTTTTTTTTTTTTTTTTTTTATGGACCGATTCACAAATTTGCGTGTCATTCTTGTGCAGGGGCCATGCTAATCTTATCTGTATCGTTCCAATTTTAGTATGTGTGCTGCCGAAGCGAGCACTCCCCCAATATCTTAAAATGATCAGGAGCATGTATTTGAAGAAATACATTTCAAGTAGATTTATTTAAATCCTTCAATACAAAATGTATTACTCACAGGAACTGGTGTTGATCTTAGCCAGTTTTGATCACCTTTTTTGTGGTGTACAATTAAAAAAGTAAGAACACACTTAGAAACATTTGATGATTTTCTTCAGAACATATCCTGCCAACAAGCAAAGTCCATTTCCCAAATGCACTGTTAATACATACTCTTGAAAATAAGCATTTTACTAGATCTTATCTTTTTCTGCCTGTTTCTCCTTCACCGTATCTGTTTTCAGTTTCCCCCAGGCTCTTAAGAAAAGCTGCACGGGTGAAAACCCGGACTGTGGTGCTGACCCCCACATACAGTGGGGAAGCAGATGCACTCTTGCCTTCTCTGAGAACAGAGGTGTGGACCTGGGGAAAAGGGAAGGAAGGACAACTGGGTCACGGTGATGTTCTGCCCAGGTAAAGTGTGGCTAGTTTTTACAGCTAGAAAATGGCTTCAGCAAATTAACTCTTCTGGGAATGTCTCTTAAGTCTTTATTTCCTCATAAAAGTAATGTGGTCCTCCTTCTTAGCTCTAGGTCATTATTTACTATTAAATCTCTCCCAAAAAGGAAAAAATAGCCAATTAATAAAATTAGGTATTATTGGGAACCAGAGCAATAGTATAGCTGGTAGGGCATTTGCTTTGCACATGGCTGACCCAGGTTATATCCCTGGTATTCCATGTGATAACCCCAGGCCTGCCAGGAGAGAATCCTGAATTCAGAGCCAGGAATAACCGTTGAGCACTGCCGGTGTGGCCGAAAAGCAAAAACAAATAAAAATGTCTATTAGTAGAGTGAAGTATATGGTATTAAAATAAAATTATTTCTTTCTTTGCCTCTATTTCAAGTGTACTCTGCCATAATAAATCATTTATAATTTTGTTATTCTTTATTTGATTGGGGTCCTGGCCAGCAGAGTTCAGGGAACCAGAGGTCATTCAGGGGAGTGCCTGGAGTCACTGGGGTGCTGGAGGACCCATGCTGGGCTAGGTATCAAACTCAGGACCCGTGTGTGCAAGGCTTGTGCTCTACCCCCAGAGATGCTCAGGGGCTATTTCTGATACTGTGCTTGGGAGTTGTTCCAGGCAGTGCTCAGGGGTCTATGTGGTGCCAGGGATCTGAACGGGGCATACAAAACATGTGCTCCAGCCATTGAGCTATCTTTCCATCCCTGTGATTCTTAATAGATCCTGAATTATGGTAGTCAGTGATTTTCAAATAAAAGTTAAATTGAAACCACTCAAAATTATAACATTTAGGAGCCAATTGCATACATAAAGTTCTTTTTAGTGTATTCTTTTGAAATGTTTGTTTTTAATTTGGAAGCATTTACTCTTAAATTTGAGAAAGGCCATGATTCTAACTGAGAATATTCTTACTTAGAGTTTGTGTGTGTGTATATTTTTCTTTAAGGCTTCAGCCACTCTGTGTTAAATGTCTGGATGGCAAAGAAGTAATCTATCTAGAAGCAGGTGGTTACCATTCTCTTGCACTTACTGCAAAATCCCAGGTAAGAGGCAAATGACTAAAAGCTGATCTTATTTTCATGGAAGGACAGCACCCACAACAAGGTTTGTACCATCCCTTACTGAATATCTTCTATGCTATAACTTGTATGGTCTTCCTAATGTTTTCTGTTGTGTTTTGTAAATGAGGAAAGGGAGGATAAAAGAAATTCTGTAACTTGGCTAAAGTCATGCATGTGATAGTGTAGTTTGAATTAAACCCCGGATTGCCTGATCAACTTTCTGTTATATTTGATCAAACTCCAAATTTTTCAATACACTGGTATATTTTAGTTTCTAATGAATAATACCCATAAGTGAGACACTAACAAGACACCAACAACGTATTTTCTTTTAAAACTTTAGTGACCTCTGGAATCATTGAAAACCATGTCCATAAACCTCCCCCCGCTTTTTTTTCAAACTATGGGGTCCTTCTATTGGTGCTTAGAGGTCACCAGGACGACCCCCTACAGTGGCAGTGGTGGAAGGCATGTGATCCAGGGGTCCAGTCTAGGACCTCACATTCACATACCCTGTGCTTTGCCACCTGAGCTACATCCCTGGCCTCTACTACGCTTTAAATATTTTTTCATTTCCTGCCCTGTTCTCCTTCTCTTTGTTACTGTTGTTGCTGTGAGGACCAGGACTGGCACACAAGCCTGGTTCTGCACATGAGGTACATAAGTGCTTGCACCCTCAGCCGTGTTGCTTCCCAAAATTCACAGTGGCTTGTTGAGGCCACTGTGATGCTTACATGTTTGCCAGGGCCTCATTTCCTGGCCATGGCACTCCTACATCTTTCCAGTTCCAGAGCTCACCAGGGGTTGCACCCCTTTTTTTGGTGGCACACACACCTGGCTGTGGCACAGCCAGAATTACTTGCAGCATCGAGAATTGCAGACAGTGGAGCTACCAAGGCTCAGACAGCAGAACTGCCAGGATTCTGCTTTGCACGAGGAATTTGAATTTGAACCCTCAGCTTGCAGAACAGATACTCGAAACCCTTGTACTGTTCCTTAAGAAAGCAGATGTCTTAAAGTTTTGTTTTCTTTTGTTTTTGGGGCCACACCTAGCTGTGCTTAGGGCCCGCTCCTGACTCTGTACTCAGGGGTCACTTCTGACAGGGCTTAGTGGACTATTTAGGGTGCCAGGGATCAAACCCGAGTCAGCCATATGCTATCTCTTTAGCCCCCTTATCTTTTTTTTTTTTTTTTTGTGGTACCATGGATTAAATCCAGATTTTGATTCAAGAATTCTGCTAGTTCTAAGAAGAAAATAGGGAGCCCTAAGAATGACTCAGTGGTGGAGCACTGACCTTGTGTGCATGAGGCTGAGAGTTGGATGCACTACCACATGCTCCAAGGGAGCCCCAGAAGTGCTTGATCTCTGGCATACTGCAACTCCACAGGCTGGTGTGTTAGCCTTGGGTGACAGCAGAGCACCATGACTAGAAACCTACAGTGGATGCCACAGCTAAGTATATGTCACCCATGGTCATCAATGACAATAAAAACAAAGGGAATGAAAGTAGGGGTGAGAATTGGAGTTAAGGAAGAGAGATTTTGTTTTCAGATTGACCAGACTTGTTATTGCAAAAATGCCATTTCTCTGTAGGTCATTGAGTCAGTGCAGTGTAAATTCCATAGAATTCCACAAATATTCCAATACAATAAAGCATCATAAAAATCCCAGAAGCTATCCTAGACGTATAAACATAAAAGGTAAACCAGGTAAATTCTGAAATAGGGCTGAGAATTACTCTTATAAAATATAAAAATTCAAAGCTCTGAGATAAGTGTATACACTAGAAAAAATAGTCAAATTCATACAAGAGTTTAATATATAATGAAAGTGGACTTTTTAGTTTAGTTGAGGGAACAAAACTGAGAATCAATGTTCTATACTATTATAAGCACTAGCTACTTGCAGAAGAAAATTAAGATAATTTTCTAATAGTTCTAGTTTGATTGAAGATATAAATGTTAACTAAACTTAATAAGCAGAAACATTAACACCAAAGGCTCAGCTAGCAACAACAGTTTAGTAAGCCCTCAGCTCAGATAAGGACTTAATGTCCCAGTGGTGAGATGCAGAAATTTTCACAAGTTGTTTTTTTTTTTTTATACTGAAGTAGTTTTTGGAATTTCATTAGCCATTTAGTCATAACAAGCAATATAGAATAAATTATTTTGGGCCTACTAAGTGGGCAGACTTTGGGGTGGTTGGGAAAATGGGGGACAGTGGAAGGAAGGTCACACCGATGGTAGGATTGATTTTAGAATATTACATGCCTGTAACAAATGCATCATGAACAACATTGTAAACCATGGTGTTTAAAGGAGGGAATTTTTTTTAAAAAATAAGATGTAAATGTTAGAAACTAGAGCAGTGAATTTACAGGGAAATTTACAGGGATAAATTTAAATTTAGCAGGCAGGGAATTTACCTTGAATGAAGCGGACCCTGGTTTAACCCTCAACACCCTTATGGTCCCACAGGAGTGCTACTGAATACAGAACCAGAAGTAAGCTCTGAGCACTACTGGGTGTGGTGACCTCCCCCTAAAATGTACATGTGAAAAAACAAAACCTTGAATGTTAACCAGTTAAGGTAATTTTTTTCAGTAGTTTGAGCATTAGAAAAGAATCTGCCATTAAAAAATGATGTTTATCTGCATAGTAATTCAGTACTTTTTAATAGAAGAAGAAAACAAAAACAAACCCAAACACTGAATGTTATGATCCATAAGGGAGCCAAAGATAGTGCAACACTTTAGGGCATTCACCTGGCATTTAGCATGCGCCCGACCCAACTCTGATTCCAGGCTCTGTATGTGCCCCTTCCCTCCATTCCACATTGATGGGTGTGGTCCTGGAGGTTCCCTTCGTTCAGTACCCCTGGTACTGAAGGACTTGAGAAGCATCACATCCTCCTGCTGTTACATGGAACTGCAGGCTTGGTTGACTGAAACTTGCTGGTGGGACCCTTGGACCTACTGAACACCACTTGAGATCCCCCAGCCCTTTTCTAAAACAAGGTGCATAACATACTGGGAAAAGAACATTAGTAGCATATATGATAGAGTGTTACTACTCTAACATATGAGAAAAAGTTGTCAAAGGATTTATATTCTAATTGTAAAGGAAGAAATATTAATGGTGAGTAATGAATGAAAAGATGGGCCAATCACATTGCAAAAATATTTAAAATCACAATAAAATGGGGGTTGAAGAGAAAGTATAGTGGATTCGATGCTTGCCTTGCCTGGGCTTGACCTGAGTTGAATCTCTAACATCCCGTAGTTCCCTGAGCCTCGCCAGGAGTGATCTCTGAGCACAGAGTCAGGAATAAGTCCTGAGCGCTGCCAGGTGTGGCCCCAAAACAAAACAAAAATCCACAGTAAGATATCATTCTCAGCAATTTATCAAGGATTGCATTTAAAATTAAGTATTGTTGAAGATGTGAAGAAAAGACACTAATATCATTGGCAGTAATGTTCTTTAAACCTTGCTGGAATATAATTTGTTAGTACCTATCAAAAATTAGAATGTGCATTTCATGTGTAGCCTAGGAATTGATCCTAAGGAAACATGCACGAATGAAATAGTCTTCTGATCTGCAGAGACTATCCAAACCCCTCAAAGAATGCCTAAAACTAGCTAGAGTATCTATATCCATCTTACTAGCCTCTGTCCGTTTACACACCCTTTTAAAAAATACATGCCTACTATCATAAAATTTATAAACTAGGCACTGTAAGAGATTAACATTAATAGCCAGTAGTAAGCTAGAATAGTTGTAAATGGCATATTGAAATAAAAAGTTAATTGGTATGTGTTTTGGTGCCATACCAGCCAGCTTGGTCTGCACCTGGCTTTGTGCGCTGGGATTGCTTCTGATGGTACTTTGGGTACCATGCTGTGCTGGGGTTGAATCCAGGCCTCCTACAGTCAGAACATGTGCTTAGCCTGTTGAGTTTCCTCTCAGCCCCAATAAAACTTATGTGAATGTGATCTCTCTCTCTTTCAAGATCTCTTATTATCTCATAGTTAATCATGGAAAACTGAAACCATGGAAAATAAAACTATAGAAAAGGGGCAATTAATCTTAACAGGATTTTTAATATCAGCTTTCATACTAAAGAAATATAAAATTATTAATAATCTTCAGTAGTTTATTGATTATTAAAAATAATGTTTAGATTTTCAAAATGTCTACACATAGCATTGAATTTTTAAAAAATCATGACAATTGGAATTATAATCTCATATTGTAACTTGTTTTGTGTGTGTACAAATACTCAGCCAACTCAGGTTTGATTCCTCTGCCCCTCTCGAAGAGCCCTTCAAGCTACCAAGAGTATCTCGCCCACACGGCAGAGCCTAGCAAGCTACCCGTGGTGTATCGATATGCCAAAAACAGTAACAAGTCTCACAATGGAGACATTACTGGTGCCCGCTCGAGCAAATAGATGAGCAATGGATGACAGTGACAGAGTATACACTTATCAAGTATACATAAAATTTCTGGAAGGATATATATATATATGTATATATTTGTGTGTCTCCAAAATAATATATAGTAGTTGTTGATTCTTTACATTCTCTTTTGTTTTTTTAATGCTGTCACAATATTGTTACACCATGACTTTTATAATAAAAACGAAACCATTTTTATTTTCTATGTCATTATAATCTAGTTTTCTTATCTGGTAGAGCATAGTAGTTGTGTTTCTGCTACAATGTCTTCATATATAAAAGTTTTATATATATACACATATATAAAAGATTCAGAATTCGCATGCAAAATCAGACTTACAACTTTTATTTTCCTGTGATTTTCTAATAGGTTTACTCATGGGGCAGCAATACCTTTGGTCAGCTTGGGCACTCTGATTGTCCCACAACAGTTCCTCGTCTTTCAAAGGTACTCTTGAGAATTTGATAACTTTTATAGCAACTTATTCTGTTATAACATTTAATATTTCTTCATGTTTAAGAAAGTTAAACATGAAGAAACATTATGTTTAATATTTAATATTATGTAAAATATGGGATAAATATATTTGTAGGCAAAATTTATTTTGATGTGCTTCAAAGCTTACTTTAAAAACATAAAGTCACTTGTTTTCAAGATTTTTTTTTCAAAAAAAGTGTTTCGTTTTATATTCCTGTCAGTTTGCATTGTTCATTGACTACTTATAGTTTTTTCTTTTTTTTCAAGTGGGAATGTAAAAACACCCCAAAAACAACTATTATTAGAACAATGGTGTTAATTTCTCAGGCAAAATGAGGTCTGAGTGGAAAAAGTTTAAAATGCTCTAGAGTCACAGAAAAAGGTGGATCAAGAGGTTGGGGCAATAATATTCCCATAGAACACATTCATCAAGTGAAATATTTTATGGAATCCTACCCATGAGATAGATCAACTGGACTACTTGAGTTGGTAAATTAAGGTGGGCAAGCAACAGGAGAGTGGGGGAGAGCCCTGGCCCCCTGCCTTTTCATGTGGCTCATGAATCACTTTGGAGATTTCTAAAGTTTGAAAACCTCTGGTTTAGGACAGTGGTTCACAAATGTTTGCATATATTAGAATCACCTGGAAAGCTTGCTGAAACAAGCTGCTTGTACCACCCTGCAAATTCTCCCTAGTTCTGTGTCCTGAGTGTTTGCATTTTTTTTTTTTAATTTTTGGATCTTGGTTTTGGGATCACACCCAGTAGTGCTCAGGGGTGCTTGAAGTACCATTCAGTGCTAGGGATGGTTACTGTGCTTCATGCATGTAAAGCAGATACTCCAGCCCATTGAGCTATTTCTATGGTAAGAGAATTTGCATTTCTTAACAAATTTGTCTTAGTTGAGTTCTGCTGCTGCTACTGCTGCAGCAAAGACTGTTGAGATCCCACAGGTCTAAAGGATCCATGTAGAAGAGCTTCTAAGGGTTTCTGGATGTTTCAGCATAAAAGGAGTTCACTGTATCACTGTATCACTGTCTTCCCATTGCTCATCCATTTGCTCAAGCGGGCACCAGTAACGTCTCATTCGTCCTGTCTCGTTCAGGGTCAGGGGAATGAGGCCCATTATTGTTACTGTTTTTGGCATATCAAATATGCACCGGTAGCTTGCCAGGTTCTGCTGTGCGAGATTCTGCCATCAGAGGAGTTAGTACAGGAAATTATATCCGAGACTTGGTAGTGAGTTCCAAGTGGGAAAATGGAACTTTGTTTATTTTTGTTTGTTTGGGGGCCACACCTGGTTAGCACCTAAGGGTTTAGTTGACCAGAAGGGAATTTAGGTTTAGGTTGTTTTCTTTTTTTTTGCTTTTTGGGTCACACCTGGCAGTGCACAGGGTTACTCCTGGCTCTGCACTCAGGAATCATCCCTGGCGGTGCTCAGGAGACCATATGGGATGCTGGGAATCAAACCCGGGTCAGCCGCATGCAAGGCAAACGCCCTACCCACTGTGCTATCACTCCAGCCCCTAGGTTGTTTTCTTTTGACATTGATTTTTGTACATACAGATGAATATAGATAACGGTTAGAGTAGAAATCTAGATGTCTCTGGGACTCTTGACTGAAGTATGGTGTAAATTCAATGGAATTTCCAAATCTTACACAAAATCAGATATATGGATTTTTTTTTTAATTCCAGATTTTCAGATTTTTAGAATAACAATTGAGTTCTAGATTTAAAAGCAGGAACCATTCTGCTTTTGGTCAGGATTATTGCTGAGTTTTGTTAGTATGAGGTATGACTAATTTTTCACCAGGCGGTTTAAGTAATCTAACATTTTAGTTCCTGTGGTTCTAAAGTTCTGTCTGATCCTTTCATTGTGGATAGACAATATATTGCTGTTCTTACAGGTAAACAGTGAAAATGGAGTGTGGAGTGTAGCTGCGGGCCAGGATTATTCTCTGTTCCTAGTGGATACAGAAGACTTCCAGCCTGGCTTACATTACAGCGGCCGGCAGGACCCTACAGAAGGTGACCATCCAGAGAAGCCCAGTGCTACTAAGACTCCAGTACTTCTCTCCTGTAGTCAGGTGAACAGGAATTGGGTCCTAAGCCTGAATTTTAAACATAAGAAGTCTTGATTTTGTTGTCTGTATGCTTAACTGTTACTAAATATTTCTACTTACTTGAAATTATAAACTCCTTTTTTATCTTCATTTATTCATTTCTTTTTACTCATTTCTTTCTATGGTGCATTTCACCGTGTAATATACTAAAGAATGTACTTACTCCATTTGTTGTCTATCTTAACTGTCACAAGAGTGGGGATTTTAGAGCCTTCCCTTTTGCTGCAGTATGCTATTTACTACTTTATAAGTATTTGTGGAATTAACAGACTTTTATGGGAGTATTAATGCACATTTCAGAGTGAATTTTTACTTACTGAATTCATGGAACCCCCAGAGGTGAATTAGAATAAAAATGGAGTAGATGAGTATTTAACTATCCATGGGGAACTGAATTTAATGGGCCCAAGAAAGGGCTTGTGATACATCTAACAGCCCACCAACAGTGCCCTTTTCCCTTTTCCCTTACTTTTTATTGTACTTACTTTTTTATTGTTGATATGAATTTCTTTATTTTCATACTTCTATCTCTTTCATAAACTTCAGTCTTTTTCTGGCTGTCTATTTCTCCATTGAAGCAATTCCTAGTCTCAATGTGATATGGTGCAAGGAATTTAACCCTGTAAGCAAGTGTATTTTATATTTCTTGTTCTTGTTTAATAACACATCATGTATATGTATTTTTCTCCTTTGTGTTTGTCTTTTGCCTAGTTACATAAGCTCTGAGTGTATAGGGACAAAATCTTTCTGGCCAAAAGCAATGCTGGTCAAGGTTTGGCTCTTGACCTATATAGAGTGTTATTTTAGCCGTGCCAGCTGATGCTTTGTAGTTGTTGGCCCTGACTCCACATTCCCTGTGAAAGATTCCACATCTAGATAAAGGAGGAAAGAGGTTGCTGAAAGGGGTGGAATGCTTACATGTGTCATTAGTTACTCTTTTGTTATTAATAGTCTTTAGATCTGCACCTTGGAGCTTGGTCTCCTAGTTTAATAGGGATATGTGAGTAAAAGATGCCAAACGTTTTTGTCAGTGTCATCATGAATAAGTGACTAAAAAGGAACACTTAGTGACAAAAAAGGAACACTTAGTGACAAAGCAGAGACAACTTGGGAAAGTGATCCTGTGAGCTAAACTAATGAAATTTTTAGCACACTAGTTCACAAATATCATATCATTCTTTTAAAGAAAAGTTTTTTATAGTGTACTTTTTTGGGGTTTGGTTTTTGGACTGTTCTTGGCAGTACTGGGGTTGCTCCCTGCGGTGTTTGGGTGACCTTGTGATGCTCGGCATTGATGCCTTCTGCATGCAAAACTGGTGCTCAGTCTGTTTGCTTGTTTGTGTGTTTTGAGCCACACCCAACTGTACTCAAGGTTTATTCTTGGCTCCGTGCTCAGGAATCTCTCGTGGCAAGGCTTGGGGAACCATATGGGGTGCTGGGGATTGAACACAGGTCAGACATATGAAAGACAAGCGCCTTCCCCACTGTGCTATCTCTCCAGCCCCTTGTGCTCAGTCTATTTAATTCTCCAACCCAGTATTATACCTTGTTTTAGAACCACACCCAGCTCAAGGTCCAGGAGGTGCCCTGCTAATACTCGTCATGCAGTATCAGGGATTGAACCTGGACTGCATGCAGAACATGAGCTTTTGCCTTTTGAACTTATCTGCCTGGCCTCATATAGTACTTTTAAGTAACATTTCCTAGACCTTTGATTTTGATATATATTATATTTGTTCTCACCTAATTTTATGCAGATAGTGGTCCTGAAACATGAATCGGTTATACCGTTAGATCTTTGTACCTATGGTTATAACTATATAAAGCGTATATAGGTATAAAGTTATCTGTTGCTCAACACTATAATATGAAATAAAAGGCATTTTCACAATAAATGTAAATTTGAATGTTTTATATATACAAATATAAATCAGTGGTGCACTGGTAAGCTAGCTCTACAATAAAAATAAAATTAAAAATTGTGATTTGTAGTGTTTTCCAGTCTGCCAGTCTCCATGGTAATTTCACTGTTAATTTCAAGCTACCAGTGGTTTAATAACCAGCTTGCAGAATTCCTAAATAAGAACTCAAGTGATTAAAATTAATGTCACATTAATTAATTAATTAATTAATTAATTAATTGATTTAGTGTTTAGCTAAACTTCTAAGTAACCCTTCTGTCCTGACTAATTCTTAAAATACCTTATATTTTTTGCTTGTTGTCTGGAGGCCAAATCTGGTAGTGCTCAGAGCTTATTCCTGGCTCCGTGCTCAAGAATCACTTGAGTCAACTCTTAAGAGTTGACTCTTAAGAGTTAATATATGCTAACTTAAGTGCTCACATTGCTATCAGTAAATTATTATATCTTTAATCTCCTTTATGTTTCAGCTGGGATATATAAGCAGAGTGACAGCAGGAAAAGACAAATTTATAGCTTTGGCAGACAAAAATATTATGGGATATATTGCCAGTCTTCATGAATTAGCTACTACAGAAAGACGGTTCTATTCAAAACTAAGTGATATCAAATCTCAGATTCTCAGGCCACTTCTCAGTTTAGGTAAGTATATCCCTTTTTCTACCTTCCCAAAATTAATTGTCAAGACATTTTTTTATCTATCCTACCTATTTCATAAATTTTTTAAAAATGTGTTATGGATTTCTTCTTTTTCTACTTTTGGTACATATAGACAGCAATTTATAAACTCTTTCCACTTTTTCTAGCCCAGCTGCCCCTGCCCTATTTTGTTACTCCCAGATCTCTTTCTTTCTGTAGGGGTAGAAAATGGAGCTTTCAGAATATTTAAAAGTAGAGAAGCAAAACCAAAACAAAACAAAAAAATACTTTGGGAAAGTCAATCCTAGGAGTTAAACTTTTAAATAACCCTTCCAGCCTGACTAATTCTTAAAATACCTTATATTATTTTCTTGTTGTCTGGGGGCCAAACCTGGTGGTGCTCAGAGCTTATTCCTGGCTCCGTGCTCAAGAATCACTTGAGTTAGGGCTTGTGGTGCTGGGGATCAAACTCACATGCAAGGTTTACCCACTGCATTCTCTCTTCAGCCTGTTTCAGCCCATTATTTTAATAGGAAAACACTTTCAAATAACTTGCAGTCACTCATGAAATGAGCCCTTTGTAAGGGGAAACTGTTGGTGTTTATTTTTTTAGAAATCAAGATAGGTGCTTTTCTAGCTGTGTTTTTTGTTGTTGTTAAAGTCCTATTCTGTGAATTCTCCTCCAGTGGTGGGCCCAGCTGTGCACCACTTGGACTAGGGAAAGGAAAGAGCTGGAGCTGGAAGCTTCTGTATTGCTCTGAGGAGTAAAGCCTGCCTCTTCCCTGTTAGAGCTCTTGATTTCAATGGTGACCCTACCAGGTTTGTTCATCAGTCCCATTTCTTGGAGACATGTTCTAGAAATTAGGAACTTTGGACTTGGGGTAAAGCAAATAACCTGATGCCCTCTGTAAGATTCAAAGCAACCCTGGAAGTCTGATTTTTGGATTGTCCTCTGCCCTAAAAGGTTGAACTTTCTTAAGAGGCATGTATGCTAAAAGTCAGCACAAAAAGTGGAAAATGTTAATGAGGCTGTGACTATGGAAGTGAGTTTAATTCCTGACTCTCGTTTAGCCAATTGTATGGAGTCAGGTAATTCGTTTCCTTCTCAAAGCTCCAAATTAATTCTTTTCACAATTAGAGGGGGATTGAATGAGCTTCGTGGTTCTTCACATGAACTGATTTTCAAAATCACCTGGAAAACTCCCTTTTTTTTGCAGGGGGGGGTGGGGGGAGGGCCGGTCAGGCAGGCCTGCCGTGCTGAGATTTCGGGGGAGGTTGATTAGGGCTTGGGATCAGGGCAAGGTATGTGCTTACTACTCTCTCCAGCCTGGAAAGCCTTTCTTTTTTTCTCTTTTTTTGAATATAATTGAAATAGCATTGGTTTCCAAGTTGTGTGTATGTTTTAGGAGTACAGGTTGGGAAATTTTGTTTTTAATATGCTCACCTTGGGATTGACTGACCTGTCCAGACTGACCCAGCTGAGTCAGTCAGAATCTGTAAGGGTCCTGTGAATCTTTGTTTTACTAAGTGGAGCCTGTGATCTCAATATATAAAGTATTCAGGTAATGAGTCATCATTTTGTTACAGAAAATTTGGGCACTGCAAGTACAATCCAACTGTTGCAGGAGGTGGCAAGCCGATTCAGCAAGCTGTGTTACCTAATCGGTCAGCACGGAGCCTCACTGAGCAACTTCCTGCATGGGTCTAAGGAAGCCAGGAATTTGGTCATTCTGAAGCATGCAAGTCTCTTCTTGGATAGTTATACAGAGCAAGTATCCAGTCCTGTGTCATGTTCAATCTCTGCAGGGTTATTCTGCCAAGGAGTACAGCTCCTTAATCAGAAGAGACTAGATTAGGGACAGTGATATAAGGTAATAGAAATTGCAAAGCAGCATTTTAACTTTAAACCAATAATAGTTCTGCATTGCTAAATTTTTAGTTTTCTCTAAGGGGAATAAAAGCTTAAAAATAGTGTATTCTTTTATTTCCTCCTATATTATAGCAGAATGTCATTATACTTAATTACATAAAATGTACTATAGTAAATATGATTCTTTAAAGAGCTGTTTTGTTTACTTGGGTAAATTATGCTAAAATTTGAGAAAATAACTAAACTTTTCAAAAGATACTTGTAAATTGCTATTTGTAAGTATGGAGCTGTTCCAGGGCCTACTTTTTTACTGTTGGGAAGTTCAAAGATAAACCTAGTTTTATTTTTTAAATTTTTTTATTTTTTGCTTTTTGGGGGGGTTGTATTGGATACTGGGGGTTGAACCTACACCCGGTGTATGCAAGGCAAGTGCCTTACCTGTTGTACTACTCTCCAGCCCCCAGATAGGTTTTTACTGCGTTATCGTTACAGTTAAAAATAGTATTGATACTGTTGGCTTATTTTTGTTTTTTGCTTTTGGGACATACCTGGCTGTACTCAGCTTACTTTTGAATAAGGAGTCACTCCTGACAGGCTTGGGGGACCATATGGGGTGCCAAGGATAGAACCTGGGTCAGCTGTATGCAAGGCACCCTACGCACCATGCTGTTGCCCTGGCGCCTGATACTGTTGTTGCAGTGCTGCCACACCACGTAGTGGTCTATTTTTGTAACATTTATTCATAGAGATGGAGCTAGTAGATTATCTGTGACTCAAAAATCAATTTTAATTGTGTTAAAATATACTCAACATAACGTTCACCATTTTAACTATTATTTCATATATAATACTTTGGGCTCTCTTTTTTTTTTGTTTTGGGGTCTCACCCAGTGGAGTTTAGGTGCAGCACATTGCTCCCTGTAGACTTGGGGGACCATGCAGTGACGGGAGTAAACCTAGGGCCTCACACAAGAAAGGCAGGTGCTTTACCACTGAGCCACATGCTTGACCTCCTTGGTCTGTTTTTTTTTTTCTTTTTTGGGTCACACCGGCAATGCACAGGGGTTACTCCTGACTTTGCACTCAGGAATTTCGCCTGGCAGTGCTCGGGGGACCATATGGGATGCTGGGAATCGAACCCGGGTTCTGCCACGTGCAAGTCAAACACCCTACCCGCTGTACTATCACTCCAGCCCCCTCCTTGGTCTGTTTTGTTTTTGTTTTTATTTTAATGTGGGCCTAATCTAGGGGTGCTCAGGGCTTACTCCTAGCACTGCATCTAGGGATCGCTCCTGGCGATACCCAGGGGACCTTCTGGGATGCCAGGAATTGAACTCAGGTTGGCTGCATGCAATGGGCTACCACTCCGGTCACTTTAGGCTGTATTTAATAGAAATTTCCCTTCTCCAAGTTCATTTCTTCCATTTGCCAGTTTAGGAATTTGGAAGACAATCGCAAGGCTCAAAGCAGTAGATCAAGACACTCCTTAGCAGTGCATCAATATTTAGCCAACATTTTTTTACATCTATACTCAAACTCTTAAAAAATATCTTTATTGCTTGTTTAATTTGTTGTGAAACCTGGTATAAAAAGTGAAAAATGGTTTTAAAATCAGCCATTTTAGGGCTGGGCAGATAGTGTGATAGACTGAGTGCATGGTTGGCCTGCAGGAGGCCTGGGTTTTGTGCCTGGTACTGTTTGATCCCTCAGGCACGGCTTGGAGTGAGTAGCCCTGAGTACCATTAGGGGTAGTATCAAAACAAAAACAATTTTTTTCCAAGATTCTTATCAAGTGAAATATGACCATCCTAGCATCTTCTGTATAGTTTTGGGTGTCTTAAAAATGATCTATCTATGATACCTTTACTACAATGTTATTTCTGACCAGTTGTTGTCATTATAAAGAGTCCTTTAGTCCTCTGTCGTTCATGATTGTTGACACCAGAAAAATTCTGAAAGTCATTGGTGAGGTTCTAAGAAGTATATGTTCCAGATGGTTAATTGAAAACTCAAAAAAACCTATTTACATTTAATGTGCTTGTCTCTTCTTTTTTGCTTAAGGTACTCCACATCTATTACTAATTTCCTGGTTATGGGAGGATTCCAGCTTCTTGCTAAGTCTGCCATGTAAGCAAATGCATTGGGTTTTTTGTTTTGTTTTGTTTCATTTTGTTTTATGGCCACACTCGGTGTTGCTCAGGGCTCTGTGCCAAGGGATCACTAGTGCTGCTCAAGGCATCATATGGGGTGCCGGGATTGAACTTAGGTTGGCTACATTCAAGGCATGCACTCTATTAGCTGTACTATCTTTCTGGACCAACAAATACATTCTTTTTTTTTTTTAAATAAAAATTTTATTTTATTAAATCACCATGTGGAAGATTACAATGCTTTCAGGCTTAGGTCTCAGTTATACAATGCAGAAACAACCATCCCTTCATCAGCACCCATATACCACCACCAAAAAAAAAAAAAAAAAAAAAAACAGTACACCTCCCATCCCGCCACCCACCCCCCGCCTTGTAACTGATAAGTTTCATTTTACTTTCTGTTTACTTTGGTTAAATTCAATATTTCAACACAAACATCACTATTGTTGTTAGGAGTACCCCACTAGATTCAGACCTACTGTGAAGGCAAAAAGGTGCGGCCGCGCGGTTTGAATTTCCGTACTTTAACAACCAAGTCCAGGGAGATTTCTTCCAGATATTGGATCATTGCAGGCTTGAAAATCCAATCTGTGGTCATCATAATATGGCGGATACCGTGCCCTTCATCCCCGGAGAGAAAGAGGCGAGAGAGAGAAATACCTTTCCTCTCCTGGGTGGGCACGGGGCCGAGGCTTAGTTCTCAGGCTGGAGACATTCTGCGAGGAGTTGCCCATGCCGAAAGAGGTTTTGCTGGGTCTGGATTCAGACTCATGCAGCTGCGGAGAGGCCGCACATGCGTGCGGCCCCCGGGATTACATCTCGGTGGTGGGAGGGGCTGGTGCCTCCCAACTTCCCAAGAGCACCCTCGTGTCCTTTTGCTGCAGTTTTCAACAAATACATTCTTGCCAATTAATTATCACAGCAGCCAAGGATCATATTTTCAGTGCTGTGTATTTTTGAGAGCAAATATTTGCACTTGAAGAAAAGCAAGTTTAATTTCAGGAGACTGTAAGGATAGGTGGAGAATTGAAGCATCAAAGTGGGGTGACTTTTGGGCTTATTGAAGGACCATGGCAATTGCTGACTAATGCTTTATCATTAACCTTACTGCTTAGCCTATATGGCAATTAGCATATCTCGGAAAATGATAATCTAGCTCTCCGCTCAGCTGATCTGTTCCTTAACTGCTCAGCTCAGACCAGCCTGATGATAAGCTCACACAGTTTTATTTTTTTTTAAATTACTGTGGTGAAATGTATATAACATAATTTTTCATATAATGATTCCTAAATGTTATAATTCTGTGACATCAAATAAAGCTTTGTGTTATGTAAGTTACCACTACTATCTATATTCAAATTATTTTATATCAACAAAAGCTATCCATTAAATACTAGCTTCCCTTTTCCCTCTCCCACCTGCTCTGGTAAACCTTCCTCAGTAAATCTGCTTTGTTTTGTTATTTTTGGGGTAGGGAGGGCACCAAAACCCAGCAGTGCTCAGCTCCTGGCTCTGCACTGTGTGAGACAAGTGCCTTACTCACTGTATTCTCTTCCACACCAAATTTGCTTATTTTAGATATCTAATCTGGAGTTATATTTGTTCTTCTGTGTCTGGCTTAACTCCCTAGCATGTTTTCGAGGTTCATTCACAAATACTAAAGGTTTATTACATCTTATGGCCAGTAATATTCTGTTGTATGAATATGTCCCATTTTATTTATTCCTTCATCTGTTGATGGACACTTGAAATTTTCTATCTTTATTTTTGAGTAACAAGGATAAACCTAACTATTTAAGGAGAAGAACAATATTATGGCATTATATTAGATAAAAATCTCCCAAGCGAAAGTAGACTGAATATAATGTTTGGCTCAGCTTTCCTGATCATACCTTTTTTGGGCAGTCAACAGGCAAGAACATGAATGAGCCCTAGAAAGTAAATAGAACAATATGATCCAGCAATTCCATTTCTAGGGACCAGTAATGCCAATTCAGAAAAAAAAATATATATATACATATATATATATATACACACACACACACACACACATCTATTTTTATTGCCATGCTCTTTACAGTAGTTAAAATATGGAATGAACTCAAGTAATCCAAAAACAGATGAATGGGTAAAGAAGAGTGGTATTGGTCTTCGGGCTGAGGATTCTGGAGTCTTCTTGTGCAGCCTCTTCGGCCTCCTTTTCCAACATCCCAGACTTCTAGAAGCCCCAGCAGCCACACCCACATCCCACAACTGCTACCATGTAAACTCGTTGCCCAGTTAAATATTCTGGAGTTTCTGGAGCGACACCTCCTCCAAATTCTACAATACCAGTAGGAGCACACCAAATTAGATGGGAAAATAACATAGTTCCCAACTGAGCTCAGCAATCAAAACTATTAATACAGAAGGGTCAGCTAGCAACAACAGCTTAGTAAACCCTCAGACAAGGACTTAATGTTCCCATCTTGAAATATAATTTTCATAGACATTAGACATTAAATGTCAATTTTCATAGACATTCTTTTTCTGAAGTATTTTGTAATTACATTAGTCATTTAGTTGTAACAAACAATACAAAATAAATTATTTTGGGTCTGCTAAGGGTACAGGCATAGGGGGTGGTAGGGAAAATGGGGACAGTGGTGGAGGGAAGGTCACACTGATGGTGGGATTGGGGTTAGAATATTGAATGCCTGTAACAAATACATCATGAACAGCTTTGTAAACCATGGTATTTAAAGTGGTAAAAAAGATGTAAAAAAAAGTGCTCTAATGTATTACATAGTGAATAGTAAGATATTACTATAAAAAGACTACTGTAGAACTTGCGAACTTTGCTACAGCACAGATGGACCTGGAAGACTTTATGGTATGCAAAATTAATCAGAACAAGAAAGACAAATTTTGGTGGATCTTACATACATATTGTATGCATGTGAAGAAACAAAGCAAGGAAGTAGATACTATCCAATTAAATACAACTCAAGTCATTGTTACCTTTGTTACCTTTGCTTTAAATCATTGTTGATTTAAAAAAGAAAGGGAAAAGGAAAAGTCATAGAATAGAGCTTCTATGAATTGGAATTTTTAAAAATCTAGAACAAAAATCCAGAAGAAATACTGTCAGGAAGACTATGAATTCATCTTGAACTGACTCCATCTCTTAAGATCATATAAAACCAGAAACATCTGTAAGGTTGAAGTGTCCTCACTGATTGCAGTAACAGAACATGGAAAAAGTAAGAACATCCACACAAGCCAAAATTGGGCTGTATTTGTCATTGTATCTCTTTGTTGTATATTATACCTGTATATTGTATATTGTATCTGCAATATAAGAGTCTAATTTCTGTCATTGAACATTGGGGTTCCTGAAAGTTATTAAATATTTTTTCTATTTCATAATTTCTGAGTTAAACATCTCTTTATTCTGCAGTTATCCAAGAGATTATGTAGGGATTCATTATTGTCTGGTAATCCTGTATGACACAGTCTTACTCAAGGTCTTGTAGTTTAGAATCATAGCGTAATGCTTATAAAGTACTGAGGTTACTGCCTGACATATAATTACTGATGCTTAAGTGCAAATAATTATTTCACTTCATCAACTCATTTCCTTTAAACTTTTTAAATATTTGATCTGGTAAGCACAGTCTCAGTGACTTATTATTATTGATCTACTTTAAAATTTACAGTAAGATTATAATAGTGAAACCATACAGAACTGAATATTGAAACCTAAATGTTGACTTCCATTTGAAATCTATTTGAATGCTTTCTTAAAATTAAAGTTTAGTATGATTACAGTAGTGTAACTTGCATGATTTTGATGTTAAAATTAATGCACCTTTACTACCACCAAAATGCCCAAGACCCTCTACTTACATTCTCATGTCTCCTCTGGTCTGCCTCTTCCCTTGCTCTCCCCACAGCTTGGTCATCTGAGTTTTGTACTCTAAGCACAAGAATCTTTCTTCATTCAATATTGTGTGTTCATTTGTTTTATTTCTCTATATACCAAGACGAGTGGGATCATCTTGTATTTGTTCTCCCTCTGATTTATTTTACTTTAATGTGATGCCCCCAGTTCTATCCAAGTTACAGCAAGCAGTAAGATTTCATCCTTTCTTCACTGTATCACTGTCATCCCATTGCTCATGCATTTGCTTGAGTGGGCACCAATAACGTCTCCATTTTGAGACTTGTTACTGTTTTTGGCATATCGAATACACAGGTAGCTTTGCCAGGCTCTGCCATGCGGGCGAAATACTCTGGGTAGATTCCTCTGTCTCTCTCAGAAAGCCCAGAAAGCTACCGAGAGTATCCTTTCTTAAAGCTGCATAATATCCCATTGCATACACATACCACATGTTTATCTTTATCTGTCCATCTGATGTTGGCATTAGGGTTGTTTCTATTTCCTGGCTATTGTTCTTAGTGTTACAGTGACCATATATGTCTGTATATGTGTCTTTAATCAATGTTTTTGTGTTCCTGGGATAGATGCAAAGAAAGGGAATTACTGGGTCACATGGAAGCTCTAGTCATTGTTGAGGAGTCTTCTTCATACTGTTTTTCATAGAGACTGAACCAAATGATACTCCCACCAACAGTTAAAGAGGGTTCCTTTTCACCACATTCCCATCAACACTTTTTGCTCTTCAGTATATTGGCATTTGAAATTTTTATGTATTTTTTTTTCTGTTTCATATTAAATATAGTACTGGTTCTAAGACATTTTTGTTTGTTTTGAGGGGGCACCATACGTGGCAGTTCTTAGGGGCTTTTCCTGGCTTTGTGCTCAGGAGTGACCCTTAGTTGTACTCAGGCCCAACTTGTGGTGCCAGGGTCCAAAGAATGTAAGACAAACACCCTAATACCTATACTTTCCATCTGATCCCACTATATTTTTTAGATAGGTCTTCTTGGAATAATCTTCTGATGTTTTTATACCATACTCTGTAGTGCCCAAGGACTTCTTCTAGCTCAGTATTTGGGTTTCACTCCTGGAAGTGCTTGGAGAACTGTGCTGACAGGAATTCAGCCCGGCCCTCCTTTATGCAAAGTTGTGCTCCAGCCCATTGAACTATCACTCCAGCCCTGAAACTCTTAACTGATCAACAATTGAAGTAGAAACTACATGTATTTTAATATTCTGTAGCAGTTTGTTGAAACAAAGAACTTTGTTTCCTTTTAGTATTTCTGTGTAGCACAGTTGATTAGGAGACTAAATCTTGCTGTTTGTTGCTATGCCTTTGGTGTTGAAATTAACAGGTAATGGTGTCAGCTGACTTCTGATTACTTTCTGAAATTATAGGGTGCATATTCATTTCCTAGAACATCAGACACAGTCTATGATTAACCCTGCCTATCTCTTGTTACTATTATTTTTTAGTCAAAAATCCCCATTTTATAAACAGGGAAATTCTTTCATATTTTGTTCATTTCATTTGATTGTTTGCTAATTTCATAGCATCAAAAGTGTGCATTCTAAAAATATATTGCCTAGTGAAATATTTCTATTCAACATTATGTATATTGTTAGTAACAAAATAATTAACTGAAACTCATTTTTTCTCCACTTATAGTGATTACCTAAATAAAAACCTGACGCTGTTGCAAGATTTATCAGAAGTGAATGATGATAACACCCAGTTGATTGAAATACTAAATACTTTGTTTTTCTTGCCAATCAAACGACTTCACAATTATGCAAAAGTTTTGTTAAAACTTGCTACTTGTTTTGAAGTGGTAAGCAGCCGTATCTATCTTCTTGAAACACATGGGAAGTTGAGGGTTATATTTGTTAGTTTGAATTATGTTACTGCAAAGACCTGGAACTCTGTTAATTTAATATTATGTTAATTAAATTTCTTCAGGGAAATAAGAAAGTATGACTGTAGGTATCTCATTTTCTTTGCCTTAGATTTAATTACCTGTCAAGACCTTACCAAGAGTAATTACTGATTGTATTTGTTTTATGAAATTGTACCTCAAGTTAAGACCTAATTCTTAGGGTACTCATTCAATAGTTACATTCTGAGTACAAGTTAAATGGTTTTTTAGAACTTGCTTTCTTTATGACTCAGGCCATTATTGCAGTGGAATTACCAGCTGACCTAGACTCCTGATAATTTCATGCCAGGTGTTTTGGCCATCTTAGCATATGCTACGAGAGGTCATAGTGTTAAGGATTTTCTCGTATCTACACTGGTTTGCTTTCTGAATAAAATTAGTTAAGAGGGGTCCTAGAAAATTGGCATTGCTCTAAGATGCAGGTGTGTGTTACAACTGGTCCTGTCCTGAGGCATTACTCATTTTTGAATTTGTACAGCAATATGTAGTTAAGAGTTTTATTTCCACTTGGAAGGGCTCAAGAGAAACCAAAGTGACTCTATTGTTTGGAATCTTTTTAAATTTGGGATCTATCCCTTTACCTTAAGAGATTTCAATCTTCAGCACGACCGAAGAACTGATTTGTGTTTTCTACATTTGAAACTGCTTTGGTCTTAGAGGATTTCTCTTCAGTTCGTTTGAACCCAACTGATTTTATTTATTTTGTTTTGGGACCACACCCAGAAGTATTGAGGAGGTAGAGCTATTCCTAGCCCACTACTCCAGGGTTGCTTCTAGTGGAGCTCAGGGGGACCATGTGCTGCCAGGAATCAAACCTGGGCCTCCTTCATGCAAAACATATGCTTAGCCCATTGAGTTCTCTCTAGCCCCTGACAGTTTTAGATATGAAAATTTGAGCTACCAAAAACCCATGAATAGCAGATTTTATTTCAAAATGTCCTCAGTTGATAAAGAAAAATGTTTCCTGGTAACGTGGAATGTAAAGAGTCTGATATTGTACTGCTTCTAGTCTAAAGGGTCCTGGTTGAGGGGTTGGGGGTGGTGGTGTGTGTACAGACTCTAGCAACCAAGGCCCTTCATTATCAGACAAACACTCTCTTTTGTTTCTAGAATTAGTATCTACCCTGTGTTATATAACTTAATTCAGATCCCCTTGATGTAACTCATGTGTCTTATGTCTTTCTTAAAACACTCCTACCTCCATGTTCAATATGGGAAACCAAGCGGTGAGTCAGCAGTCATTTCTCATGAAAATGATGCCCTCTGTGGCTCTGCCCTTTACTTCACATCCCTCAAGACTTTGTTACTCCATTCTCTCTGCTTTGTCAGTACTTGACCTCCATTATCTCTTACTACATTAGGAGCTGGAGGATAGTATAGCAGTTAAGGCATTTGGCCTTGTATGTGGTCTATCCGTATTCACTTCCTGCCACCACTTATAGTCCCATGAGCCCTTTCTGGAGTGATTGCTGAGCACAGAGCCTTGAATAAGTCCTGAGCATGTCGTGTATGGCCTAAAAGAAAAGTTTTATTACATTATATCAGTGGTCATTCACCAGGGTAGGGAATGGTGAATCTTTGCCCAGCTTCCTCTAAGTGTTCTTTGTCTGTTCTTAGGCTGGTTTTCCTCTTATTATAACATGCCTTAAACCACACTGAAGTTATTGGTTCTGAACAAATGTTTTATATTCTCCTCCCTTAATTATTGGCTTCCAGACATCTCCAGAATACCAGAAACTTCAGGATTCCAGTTCTTGTTATGAGTCTCTTGCAGTCCATCTTGGCAGGAAAAGGAAAGAGGCTGAATATACATTGGGCTTCTGGAAGACCTTTCCTGGAAAAATGACGGTGAGCATTTGTTATGCCAATTGTTATTACCCCAGCAAACAGTAGGCATGTCCACAACAACTGTCCTGGCCTTGTCTACCTTTGTTTGTATTGATAATATCTTACTGGGCCTTAACTAAGGATCCTCAGGACTACAAGAATCAATACTCTAAACATAAATACTCCATCATTTCTAGGGATCTTCTCTGAAGACTTAACTCACCTTTTGTTTGACTCTGTTTTCTTTGAATCTCCTTTGACTCCATTATTAAGCGTGTGGATCCCATTTAAGTTGAGGTTTAACATCAGACTAAGCTGTGACCAACCAACAAATGCCCCTACATGTGATTTACATTGCTTTCATTTTCTTTGTGTTTGTTAAATAATTTTGGTTGCTCAACTTAGTATCCTAAATTCTAGGATTCCTTGAGGAGGCCAGAGCGCCGCCTGCTGTGTGAGAGCAGTAACCGAGCTCTGTCTCTGCAGCATGCTGGGAGATTCTCAGTGAATTGGTTCATTCTTTTTAATGATGCACTTGTCCATGCACAGGTAGGTCATATTTCTAACCTAAAAGGACCTAGAGGGTTGAATTCTAGATTTAGTTAATCATACCATCCTTATATGTGGTTTCTTTTTTAAAGAAACTATTGTGGCTTGGCTCCCACTATTGAATAAAAAGTTGTTAAGTGGGCATTTGTGACATGGCCAGATTTCAAAGACCTTATTAAGCTTCTAACTTGAAAATAGTATTAGGTACTTGAAGGGGTCCTTCAAATGTTGGGGTCCTTGTAGCAAAGATCTTTGCCATGAAGCCTACTGGGGCTGCTTATGGGATAAAGACTGTGTAGCATCTTCGTGGATTTAACCATTTGAAGGGGGCTATGCAGCAGAGACCCTGGGACTCGCATGGACTTTCTGAGATGTGTCTCCATGTTTTCTTTCAGTTCTCCACACACCATGTTTTCCCTTTGGCCACACTATGGGCAGAGCCTCTTTCTGAAGAAACTGGTAGTGTGTAAGTGTGCCTCTGACCCTCAACATCAGATCTTTCCCTTTGTTGCTCAGAGTGTTTCTTTGCACACCTGGGCAAGAGCACAATAGACCTCTCCAGCCTGCATAATGAGGCTCGCCCTCTCAGTACCAGACAGTGAGATGATGTGCATTCTGCATTGCACATTCTTGTTGTTCAGCACAGGGACACAGACTCCGTGTCCTTTCCCTCTGCAGGGAACCCAAACCAGAGCATGATTGCATTTACACTTAAATGACTGCTCTTGCTCTCTTGAAACAAGCTGCTTTTCTATTTGAGGATTGAAACAATAATGTCATACCTGTTAATACTTATCTGTGTGAATATTTCAGGAATGGCTTAAAAATAACTACACCTGAGGAGCAGTTCACTCTCATTTCATCAACACCTCAGGAAAAGGTCAGACTATCATGGTATCATGGTGTTTTCTTTTGATCTTTGACTAGTTAAGAAGAAATAAAGAATGTTCTCACTTGGCTAATAATACACAATTATGTCCGAGAAATCATTCAACCAAGACTTGGTTTTGGTTGCCAGGGGTGGGGGGCGGCGGGGGTGGGGGGTGCACATCTAAGGTATGCTCCGGGCTCCCCCCAACTCATGGCTCAGGGATCACTTGTAGCAGTGCTCTGGGACCATTCCATATGGGGATTGAGCAAAGGCTTCCTGGATCCCAGCCTTTGCACTATCTCTCTGGTCCTGTTTTTTTTTTTAAATGTGACTTAATTCTAAACATATAGCAGTGAATTTCAAAAGCCAGTCAGCATTGCTCAATAAGAAAAGCATAAAAGCATTAGAGATTAGAGGACAGAAAAATTATTCATGCCAAGGGTAGCTAGTGGCGAAACAGTACTTAGTGACTCATGACTTTATGTTTATTGACCTTTTCTTTTTGCTCTTAGACAAAGTGGCTACGGGCTATCTGCCAAGCTGTGGATCAGGCTTTGAGGGGCACATCTGATCTTCCACCGTATGGAAGTAGCAGCAGTATTCAGCGGCAGGAACCGCCCATATCTCGCAGTGCCAAATACACTTTCTACAAGGATCCTCGCCTGAAGGATGCAACCTATGATGGGCGCTGGCTCTCAGGGAAGCCTCATGGCAGGTAGAAATGTTTATGATTTATACCTGGGATGAGGGTGGTAGCATAATTGCTGAAACATTATTGATACATGAATATCTGATACATGAATTGACCTTTATTATTCTTGACTTATGCATTCCAGAGGGACTTTGAAGTGGCCGGATGGGAAGATGTATTCTGGCATGTTCAGGAATGGCTTGGAAGATGGGTGAGACATTTGTAGAACATTAGGGCACATTCAACTTAAATCACACATTATGTTCTTTTATATTTAAGAGTATTTCCAAGAAAAATAGTAGAATTTTTTACTTGTCTTTTTTAGAACTCTATACAGCATAGTAGAGCTTATAATGCAGCTATAGAAAGATAAAGAGAACAAGGAATTTACGATGCAATCTTAAATTACCTAGAATGAATCTTTTACTTCAGTAGTCATGAACTCAGATTAGTCATTCAGTTTCCGTCTATAAGATGGGAGTTCTCTATTCATTTTTCAGTTTTGAAGGCTGAGAAACTTTGTTAGTAGGACTATTATGATAGCACTGTTGCTTTTACACAAAGACAGAAATTTTCTTTTCACTGGTTTAAAATCATCTTTTATTTCTGTGATATGTAAAAGGAGTAATCTTCTAATTACTGTGTCTTCCTAGTGACATTCAAATGACATTATTTGAAGATAAATTTTCATATTTATTGGAGTAAAATATTTTGTTATTTTGAAGAATTGGTTCAGTGTATTATACTAAAAATATTCTAATTGATCTGGAGACATATACAGCAGGCTGGCAGCATACTTTGGATAAGCCTGAGTACTGTTGGGAGTAGCCCCTGAGCAGGGGTCTCCGGGGATAACTCCTTAGCACCACCTGGAGTGGCTCCCCCCCAAAAAAAACCAAAAACTATTTTATTATATAAAGTGATTAGGTGGCATGTGTATAATTTATCAATTTTTATCATGTCTTTTAATCTTGGAATTTTAGAATGAAAACAGACTTAGGTATCTGATTTATCTTTCCTCTTTACCTTATTATTATACAGATGAGAGAATTGGGTACCTGGACTTAAAGTGATGTAGCTAATTAGTAGTAAAGATCTCCTAGGGAATAAGGGCTTTTTTGTTTTTCATTGGTCTTGCGTTAAAATGCCTAATCTCTCCATGTACTGAGGTTAATGGTTTACTCCATTAATGTTTATCAGATGTTTTGAGGTCAGTGCTTCTTTTTGTATTTCATTTTTATATTTATTTAATTCTTCACCCTTCAAATTCAGTTCATACTGATTTTTGAATCATTTTATATTGTTTCTTGCTCATTTTATAATATCCAAATGGTTGCTGGAATAAATAGCAAGGTTGTTGCTAAATGTATTGAACTTTTCCCAAAATGCAGCCAATTTTAAATAGAAAGTATGGTAAGCCCCACTTCATTTCTGCCCCGAGAGCTTTAGTAAATTTTTTTAAAATGTTGCTTGTTTTTAATTTGTTTTTTTATTGAGGTATCATAATTTATAATACTAGTATGTCCTTGTTTATAGTTGCTGAGCTATTACACCAATCCCTCCACCATTTCTCATGGCCCCTTACTCCTTCCCCAGCTCCTCAGTTCTGGTCAAGGTTTCTGGACTTGCAACTTGTGAACTCTTTTCACCCAAGAAATTTTTGCATGACTCCAGATAATAAAAAATTGGTATACAGGGGCTGGAGAGATAGTACAGTGGGTAAAGTGTTTGCCTCACTCATGGCCGACCCAGGCTTGATCCTGGGCACAGCATATGGTTCCCTGAACCTGGCAGGTCTAATCCCTGAGCACAGAGCCAGGAATAAGCCATGAGCACTGCTGGGTGTACCCTCATAACAAATAAAAACTGTCACTGTCATCCCGTTGCTCATTGATTTGTTCGAGCGGGCACCAGTAACGTCTATCATTGAGAGACTTATTGTTACTGTTTTTGGCATATCCAATATGCACGGGTAGCTTGCCAGGCTCTGCCGTATGGGCTTGATACTCTTGGTAGCTTGCCAGGCTCTCTGAGAGGGGCAGAGGAATCATTCGAACTTGGGTCCGCCTCGTGAAAGGCGAATGCCAAACCGCTGTGCTATCACTCCAGCCCAACAAATAAAAAGAAAGAAAGAAAAATAAAATAGGTTTATAACCCAAGGTAACTAATGATAAATCAGTAATTTATTTTAAAACATAATTTTCTTTACATTCAGTATGGGATCACAGTTTAAGCAGTTAAATCTTCAGATACTAAGTAGACTTAAATCAATATTGCATTTATTTTTCCTTCTATTGGTAATTTTTTTCTTTTTCCTTATTAAAATCTTTACTGATGTATACCTACAAAAAAGTATGTCATAAATGCATCTTTTGATGTTTTTTTGTCCTCCTTTGGCAGGTATGGAGAATACAGAGTCCCAAACAAAGCACTGAACAAAGAAGACCATTATGTGGGTCATTGGAAAGAAGGAAAAATGTGTGGTCAGGGAACCTATAGGTAATCAACACTGAAAGATTGTTGGACTGGCATTGGTGTTTAAAAATATATGAACTGAGAATGTTTGCATAGTCAAAAATTTGGAGTAAAATTTATTCTTACTAAAACTGCATAAATTTATCTTTAAAGAATAACCCAGCTGAGGGTGTGGCTCAGTGGGGGACTATATACTTGCGTGTATGAAGCCTGGGTACCATTCCCAACATGCATGTATAAATGTATATCTCTTATTTATCTTTTTTTTTTTCTTTTTGGGTCACACCCAGTAATGCACAGGGGTTACTTCTGGCTCTGCACTCAGGAATTACCCCTGGCGGTGCTCAGGGGATCATATGGAATGCTGGGAATCAAACCTGGGTCGGCCGCATGCAGGGCAAATGCCCTACCTGCTGTGCTATATCTCCAGTCCCTCTCTTATTTATCTCATAAGATAAAAATATTGTGTTATTTTTTTCTGAACTAAATATACAAAACTCATTAGCTGTAATGTCCTTGGCATTCTCTAAATGTCTTGACTTAAAAATTTATTTTGTAATTTTGGCCAGGGGAAGGTTGGGCACTGTACTGAGAGATCACTCCTGACAGGGCTCAGGGAACCATATGGGGTATTGGGGATTGAAACTGGGCCAGCTGGGAGCAAGGCAAATGCCTTACCCACTATACTACTGCTCCAGCCTTTATTTTGTAGTTATTAAATGACTCAATATGGACAAAACCTGGACTGGAGAGATAGCTAAGTGGACTGAATACACACTTTACATGCAGAAGACCTGAGTGTGATCTTTGGGACCACCCAAAGCAGTGTGGTCCCCAAAGCAGTGTTGGGAGCAATCCCCAAGCACAGAGCTAGAAGTAGGCCACCAACACTGCTGGGGCCTCCAAATAAAACAAACAGAAAATATGGACAATATGGACAAATTATGAACAAAACCTATTACTCTTTTAGAGATCATTCATTTTATTTTACAGTCTTACCCAGTATCACGTTATATTTTCATTAGCCTTAGTAATTAAGAAGTGAAGTTTATGATTAGTGTAAAATAATCATGTAATAATTATAGTTACTAGAGAGATATGGGTATCAAATTTGGAATTTAATAGACATGGGTATCAGAATTCAATGCTGTGTTCTTTATCCGTTATTTCTGACCACAGTTATGCATCTGGTGAAGTGTTTGAAGGCTGTTTTCAAGATAACATGCGTCATGGTCATGGTCTTCTGCGAAGTGGAAAATTGACTTCCTCTTCTCCCAGTATGTTCATTGGCCAGTGGGTGATGGATAAGAAAGCAGGATACGGTGTCTTTGATGATATCACTAGGTATAGTATTCCGCTTCAAATCTCCAAGTTTATATGAGAGATTAAGTTTCTTATACTTCAACGAAAGTGATAATTTTATGAAGGTCAAGAATCTTATCAGTATGTAGAAAAATTTTACAGGAAGGCAGAATTATCAGGCTTCATTTTATCCAGTTTTTTTTTTAAACCAAACAAACTGGTTTGTATCATTCAAAATTAAGCTTCACATATACAAAGCTAGTGTCTCAAATGTTTATTGTAACAAAGAAAAACGTTTACTGCTCCAGCCTTTATTTTGTAATTATTAAATGACTCAATATGGACAAAACCTGGACTATTGCTCTGGCCCCATCAATCCAATTGATGGTAGGAGCATCAGGATGGTCCAGAGAGTAGTGGAAATTGTTCAAAAGAAGAAAAAAGGTGCATAGATTTGATTCCACCTATTACTATTTCTTTAATTACTTTCTTTTTTATCTTTGGCCTCCTCAATGGTGCTCAGGGGGCCCAAGGGGCCAAGGCTGTGATGGTGCTTAGGCTGTAGAGGGCATGGGTTACCCAGAGCAGCCCGACAGTGTGGGAGGGATAGTGTAAACCCAGCAGTGCCACACCCAGCAGTACTTGGGAGCCTCCAGGATTGGCCTAGAAATGTGATTGGTGCTCAGGGTACTATGTGTTGCTGGGATTCAAACCCAGGCATTTACCTTAACGTTGTACTATCTCCCAAGTTCTTACCTATTATATTTCGGATGAATTATTTAGAGTTTAAATTATTGGGGGGTTGGGGTTTTTTTTGGGGGGGGGGGTTGGTTTTGGGCTCACACCTGGTGGTGCTGGTGGGTTACTTCTGGGTCTGCACTCAGGAATTACTCCTGGATTTGCTCAGGGGACTGTGTGGTGCTGGAGATTGAACCCAAGTTGGCTATGTGCAAGGCAAAAGCCCCATCTGCTCTACTATTGCTCTGGCCCCTAAATTCTTGTCTTTTAAAAAATTACGTATTTTAGGGGCCAGAGAGGCAGATAGTAAAGCAGGTAAAGCACTTGCCTTGCATGTGGCTGACCCAAATGTGATTTCCAGCACCACGTACAGTTCCTGAGTACCCCAGAATGTGGCCAAAAACCGAAACCAAAATGATGTTTCAAAGTTATCAAGGAAATACATGGAGCCTATATAGATTTGTGTCTGATAGACTATATTAAATTCTGAAAGAATAGTGCTTAGAGTAAAATGCCTTGCAATTGTACTGCCATATTTGAAGATTTAGAATTAACCACTCAATAGAAATGGGATAGATACTAGTCTAGGAGTGATGCTTAATTTTTCCCATGTAGTAATTTTTTTTTCACTTCATCTTTTCATCATTGATTTTGCTTTTCCTTTCTCCTTCTGTTTCTCTGCAGAGGGGAGAAGTATATGGGAATGTGGCAAGATGATGTATGTCAGGGGAATGGTGTGGTAGTTACCCAGTTTGGATTATACTATGAAGGAAACTTTCACCTTAATAAAATGATGGTGAGTGTAATATTTGCATATAATCACAATTGACTTCTTAGAATTCCTATGTCCTTCACTGTGTAAATCATATATTAGTGTTCTACTTAGTACTGCTTAAGGTTTAGGGGACTATGGCTGCATTTACTTTAATTTACTCTGCTTCTTATGTTTGTTGTGACTTTTTGTTTCTTACCTAGGGAAATGGAGTGTTACTTTCTGAAGATGATACTATCTATGAGGGAGAATTTTCAGATGACTGGACTCTAAGTGGAAAGGTTAGAAACTAACTTCCTTCTCTCTCATATGCACTCTTTTACCAATCTTTTCCTTTTTGAAAAAACTGACTTGGATTGTGACACACTGGGTTCAATCCCCAGTCCATCTTCCCCACCAAAAAAAAAGCCAGAAAGGCTATTTTTTTAAAAAACAGGTTTTTTAGTTTTGTTTTTTCCAGTTCCAGGAATTTAACCCAGTGTTTCTCTCTGTCGCTCTATCGCTCACTCTCACTTGCTTTCTTTTACTCTCTTGCTCTTGTTCTTGCTCTCTCTCTCTCTCTCACTTTCTCTCACTCACACTCTCACTCGCCTTCTTGCTCGCTCTCTCTTTCCCTCTCTCTCTCTCCCGCTCATTTTCTCTCACTCTCTCTCTCTCTATATATATTTAAGGCAAAAGCTCTGCCACCAAGCTTCATCCTGGCTACTCATTTTATTCTTGACTTCGTCATTTTATGCTCTTTTTTTTTTTTTAAAGTGTCTGTAACAGAGTTTGTCCCTGAGATCCAGGGAAGGGCATGAATGTATATATACATATACATATATATTCACACACACACACATATATATTTGGCTCTGGCGTCACAACTGATGGTGCTCAGGACTTACTCTTGGCTCTGCTCTGAGGTTACGCTTGACCATCCCTAAGAGACCGTATGTGGTGTTGGGGAATCATATCTCTTTTGCCCCAAGAAAAGAAAATTTAACATAAATGTTTTCAGCTATATATTTGACTTAACAGTGCTGCATAAATTTTGGTAAGTTATGTATTCATTTTATTTAGTCAAAATATTTCCCTTTGCAGTCAGAGCAATAGTACAGTAGAGCCTTGCTGTACTCAAACCAGACCAACTCTGGTTTGGTCCCCAGCACCATGTATGGTCCCCCAAGCCCACCAGGACTGCTCCCTAAGCACAGCCAGAAGTAAGCCCTGAACTTTGCCAGGTGTGGCCCAGAAACCAAAATATGAAAAAATACAGTTCTATTCTTTTTCCTGTCATCTTTCTTTTAAACCACAATTATTTTCATGCGTTTTGTTACACATGCATGTGGGCCTTCTTTTTTTGTTTGTATTTGAGTTCAGGACTGGTAAAGAATAAGTTTCAAAAGGTAAATATTAACTACTTTGTGCTTCTTTTTTCTTTCTCTGGACTTTTGAAATTAAACTACTTTCTCTAATTCCACATTTCTCTTGTTTTACTTAGGGAACACTGACTATGCCAAATGGAGATTACATTGAAGGTTACTTCAGTGGGGAGTGGGGATCTGGAATAAAAATCACTGGAAGCTACTTCAAGCCTAGTCTATATGAGAGTGATAAAGACAGACCCAAAGTTTTGTGAGTAACTAGTATTAGTTCTGGACTAATTACTGAATTTTTTGCTTGTCTTGCTTTTATATTTTTAAATACATAGCAAGTTATTTTATTGATTTTTTTGTTTGTTTGTTTATTTTTTTGTTTGGGGGGTAGATCTGGTATTACTTAGGTGCTACTTCCAGTTCTCTGCTTAGGGGATCATCTAATGCCAGGGACTGAACCCATGCCTTCTGCATACACAGTGTGAGCTCAGCCTGTTGATTCTCCCATCCCTCCTTCCCTCTTCCTCTCCCTCCCTCCCTCTCCTTTACCCCCTCCTTCCCTCTCTGTCTTCCTCCTCACACCCCCCTTCCTTTTCAGCCTTATAGTTTGCAGTACAAATACCGAAAGGTTATTGGGTATATGTCTTTAGGTACTATAGAGCTAATTTTTAATCTAGGACATTTTGTCATTAGAAGACTTACTTCTAGTTACATATTAAAAGTTTCTTGGGATTTTCTAAGAAAATTTGGATTTCCCTTTTTTTCCCCCCAAATAAATGATTGATCAGTTCTTGACATGACTTTATTAGCAGGAAATTAGGAAATTTGGCAGTGCCTGCTGATGAGAAGTGGAAAGCTGTGTTTGATGAATGTTGGCGTCAGTTGGGCTGTGACGTCCCTGGCCAGGGGGAAGCTTGGAAAGCCTGGGAAAATATTGCTGTGGCCCTGACCACCAGTCGGCGCCAGCACCGGTCCAGGTGAGTTGAGGGTCTCCCCAGCAGAGAGCAGAGTGTGGCAGGAAGATAAAACTTAAAACCTATATACAAGGATCATCACATTTCATATCAATGTATAATTTAATTTAAAAGCCAATGATATACTTCTGATTTGGGATAAAATGAGCAAAACACACTACCTGCTCTGTTGTCTACTGAGCTCCAGTGTGAAACCCTGAGTTGCCTTCATGCAAGAACTTTTCAATTCTAGAAGCTTAATATTTGTGTCCAGAATTTAAAGAGAAAAATTGCAGCAATGAAAACTATTTGAGGAAAATTTTCAGTTGAAAAACACAAACTTACAGATTCAAGATGAGACTCAACAAATTATAGCTGAAGGTTACTCTTCAAGCTATTACATAGTTATGTAGTATTTCCCAGCATCATGGTTTATGCAGGAGACACCTCATTAACTTTTGTGGTAACAAAGTAGCATTAAATGAAATTTTTAATGACTATTACATAAACCTAATTATAGGCCAGGTACCCTTTATGAGCTCATTTGGGCCAAATACTGTACTCAGTAGTCCATTTCATTTCTAAATGGTGACAGTTTCAGGTGCATATTATAGCGATCTTGCTTTATTGTTGTGAAATTTATAATATGCTTCCTTCCGCCCTTTTATAGTCCAGAGATATTAAGTCGTTCACAGACTCAAACCCTGGAGAGTTTGGAATTCATTCCTCAGCATGTTGGTGCTTTCTCTGTGGAGAAATATGATGACATCAAGAAATATTTAATAAAGGTAAACTGGAAGGAAAACAATGTTTGTCTTGGGGCACCCTGTGGGAGTGCATGGGCTTTGCATGTATGAGGCCCTAGGTTTTATCCTTGGCAAGACACACAACACTTGTGAATTAATGATGCATCTGACACCATGTCATTCAAGTCTATTCATACTTTTTTTATCTTGTTTTTACTGTCAAAGTATTTCTTTTGTTAATTTTCATGTTACACTAAATGTGGACTGGAGCGATAACACAGCAGGTGGGGTGTTTGCCTTGCATGCGGCCGATCCAGGTTCAGTTCCTCCGGCCCTCTTGGAGAGCCCGGCAAGCTACTGAGAGTATCCCACCCGCACAGCAGAGCCTGGCAAACTACCCGTATTCAATATGCCAAGAACAGTAACAACAAGTCTCACAATGGAGACGTTACTGGTGCCCGCTCGAGCAAATCGATGAACAATGGGATGACAGTGCTACAGTGCTACTAAATGTACTTTCCTACACAAAAATTACCTTTTTGGGACACCAGAGCTTTAAATCTTGTAAAGTGTTCAAGGAAGTTCTTGAAAACTGGAACAGAGCTTTATAGACTTTTTTCGATGCTGCCAGAGATCAAAACTAGGGCCTTACAGTATCAGGCAGGTTCTCTACTGCCAGGACACACCTCTGATCCTTAATTAGTTCTATATTAGTAGTATTAGCAAGTTAGTTTTCTCCGGAGTAACATTTTTGTATCTTCTTTGTATAAATTTTAAGTATGATAGAGCTTTTCTTATAGTGATTTTTCCCCCCTCTTATAGTGATTTTTATATCAGTACATCCAAAGCTATTTATTTTACCAAGATATTAAGAAAATTCTATGATTAAGAAGACTAGGAATATATATGATTTGGGTAGACTCAATACTTTCCAAAAACTAAAGCAACTGAGTTTTTCTGGTCCAAATATTGATTTCTGTGTGTTTATTTAGATATTGTTAATTGAAAATCCTGAGAGATAGTTTAGCTGGTAAGCTAAACTTACCTTACACATGCCTTACACATGGCAGACCCAGGTTCAATCCTGGGCATCTATCCCTAAGCATTGCCAGGTGTGGCCCAAAAACAACCCCCCCAAATTCTTTTAGTGAATAGCATATCATATAGATTTCACACAGAAAGGACAAATATGTGGTAAAAAGTAAAACTGGACTTCTAGTAATGAACTTAATGTACTATATACACATGTTGATTTTCACTGATATTATCAAATTTATTGTTTGTAAAATAAATTATTTATAAAGCCTGCTCACAGAACGCACTGACTGACTTTATTGATTCTCTTTCTGCTCAGGCCTGTGATACGCCTCTGCACCCTCTGGGCAGGCTCATGGAGACACTGGTTGCCGTCTATAGGATGACATATGTGGGTGTGGGAGCCAATCGCAGGCTCTTACAAGAGGCTGTGAAGGAGATTAAGTCATACCTTAAGCGAATTTTCCAATTGGTGAGGTAAGAGAGCTTTGAAGGCTGCAAGGTGTGAAGAGCTTTTTCTGGTATTTGAATATGTCAGCCCGAGTCTAGAGAGCACAGCTTTGTGAAGAATCATTACTGTTTCCACTTACTCACTGAATGTACTTATTTGAAAATGGTTTTGTGCCAAAGGTCCTCAAGTGGATTAAATAATGGAAGCAACTTTTTGACATTGTTTATTCTATTGATATTTTTAAAAATTACCTTTATTGTTACTTCTATTCATTTAAGTATAATAAAAGGCTAATTTTTTTTCAGTTGAATCACTGTGACATAAACAGTTACAAAGTTATGATTGGGAAAGCTAAAATGTTTCTTAAAACTTCAGTTTTGGGTGAAACATGCGAGTCTTATTTGGACCTACTTTTGTTTTTTGAGTGACACCTGGCAATACTCCTAGCTCTGCACTCAGGAATCATTCCTGGAGGTGCTCAGGGATGCCGAGAATAGAACCCTGGTTGTAAACATGCATGGAGTGTACCTTATTCACTCTTTCCAGCCTATCTTACTTGGATTTACTTTCTAGGCAAAGTCATTCCAGTAAAACTTAACCACAGTGGAAACAGGGTGATAGTGCAGTGGGCTAGAACACTTACTTTGCTTGCTACAGTCCCAGGTTTTGCCTCTATGATTGAAGGGACCTTTAAGCACTACTGAGAGTGACTCTGAGTACTGAAAAAATTAGATGGTATTGTATCCCTTAAAATATATGCCCCATACCTTGACAGACACCCACCATCCTCCTATAATCAGTTTACTTTAATGGATTCACATTGTAATAGAAAGAATAAATGAAATTTCCAGTGTGTCACAGGGAATGATGATGGGATGGTATTTTAAATAGGAAATTCAGAAACCCGAAAAAAAGTAATATCTGAGCACAGACTGTGAAGGAGGGAGAAAGCCAGAAAATAAGCATCTTCGCAGAAAGTTTTCAACAAGTGAATTTAGAACTTAGAAATTTGCCCTCTTTTACTTGGTTTAATCTAGCAAGTAACTGTTTGAGATAATTATCTAGAAGTTTATGAATTTGTCCCAGAAAACTTCTTTTATTTTTACTTTCTAAGTTAATAAAAAGCATTTGGAAATATTTTACATTTGAAGAGCAGTGTTATCTTAGATCACTGGGCTGGGAGTATTTCAGCTCCAACATTAGCTAGATAGGCATAATGAAATAGAGAAGATTGCAAGCTGTTAACTATAAACTTGTTTATGATTAAGCTCACTATTTGCATAGAAAAGTGTAGAGAGAAAATTTAGGTAAAGTTCAAGGCTTGGGAGGAAAAAAATCCTCAACTACCTAGCTGTTAATTATTTGCAAAGGCTTTTTTTTTCTCCAAAAAATTTTTATAAAAATTTTAATTAATTGTATTTTTATTCTTAATGTGTATGCTTAAATCATCTTAACTAATGTTTATATTATGAAAATAATGGTCTGTGTTTGAAGAGTTAGTGCAAATTGTCAGTAGAGCTCAGCTCATGAAGTTTTTTCCACTGGTATTATTCATTAGCCTAAAACATGCTCAGTATTAGAGCAGGAGTCATACCCAGCAGTGCTCAAGTGCTACTCTGACTTTGTGCTAGGATCATTTAGGGTGCTCAGGGATATATGCAGTGCCAGAGATATAACTGAGGTCAGCAGTGTACAAGGCAAGTGCCTTAACCCCTGTATTTTTATTTATTTATTTATTTATTTATTTATGCAATTCTGGTTCGTTCTGGTTTTATTTTTTAAAACTTTTTATTGATTCACCAAGAGATAGACCTTGCAAAGCTGCTCATGACTGGATCGCAGTCATCCAGCGCCAGTGTCCCCAGACGTGTGCTCTCGCTCTCTCTCTCTCTCTCTCTCTCCCCCTTCCCCCCTCTCTCCCTCCCTCCTTCCTTCCTCCTTCCTCCTCTTCCCCCCCCCCCCCACACATGCTCAACTTGATCCTGTAAAAAACACAAGATAGGAATCTGTGGGAGGAGTCAGATAGCACAGCAGACAGGGAGTTTGCCTTGCACACAGCTGACCTGGGTTCAATCCCCAATGTACACTCAAACCCCCCCCCCCCCCCAGCACCACTAAGAGCAATTCCTGAGTACAGTGCAGAGCCAGGAACATCACCAGGTTGGCTCCAAACCAAACAACGAACAAATAAGCTTGAGGGAGCTAATTTTTTTTGCTTATACAAAAGTTTTATTTTCTAGATCCTTAGATAATGAAAATGTAGTTTTACTCTTTCCAACCTCTCTGCCATATATTTGTGTAATTCTTTCTATTTTTTACTTAGGTTTTTATTTCCTGAACTTCCTGAAGAGGGCAGCACAATTCCTCTCTCTGCTCCCCTACCGACTGAAAGGAAATCCTTCTGTACTGGGAAGTCAGATTCCAGATCCGAATCGCCAGAGCCAGGGTAAATGGAATTGACTAGAGATAAGTGAGGAAAGGACTAGGGAATTCTACAGAATTTCAGGGGAAGTTGTTTTTTCTAGGTCCCGACTTCTGTTTTCCAGAATCATATGGTGGGGTGAAGTAATCTCCAGGATTCCTTTTAGGTATCAAGTTGAATTAGCCTAACTCCATGACAGTGACTCGGCACAGACATCTGAGCAAAGTACCATCCTGTTGGCCTAATGCTCATAGAGAAATCAGCTTCAAAATGAAAACAAATTGAGTTAGATTTTTAATTAATGAAATGAATTTAAAATTGGTTCAAAGCAAAACACCAATAACATGAGGTAAGCGCCTCATGCGATTCTGTATGTTAAGAGTTGTACGTACAGTAGTACAGTAACTGCTCCTAATTTACGTCTCCCCGTGTTTTGCTTACCACTTCTAAAAACTGAAGTTCTATTATTGATTCTGAATTCAGTTTTAATATTGATGCTTCTCACCCTAATATTTTGTAGCTACGTGGTAACAAGTTCTGGGTTATTGCTTCCTGTGTTACTACCCCGGCTCTACCCACCACTGTTTATGCTGTATGCCCTGGATAATGATCGTGAAGAAGACATATACTGGGAATGTGTTCTGCGACTTAATAAGCAGCCTGATCTTGCTCTTCTGGGCTTTCTTGGGGTACAGAGGTAAGTGCTGTTCTAATTAACAGGATCAATGGTTATAATTAAAATGCAGACAACATCATCTTGAATTTCATACTTTGGTAACTATATGGTTTGTAGTTTGCTTATTTGCATGTATGTTTTATTTAGAAAATTATATTTAATTTTTTTCAATAATTTAAAAAAATTATATGCTACCTGGTTATTCTTCTGAATGTGTTTTAGTTGTTTTTTTTTTTTTTTGCTTTTGTGGATCTGTTTTGTTATGAGGCCACTCCAAGTGACTCCCAGATCTGTGTTCAGCAGTGCTCAGAGGACTATATAATTCTAGGAATTGAACTCGCTCAGCTGACTGCAAAACAGCAACTTTAACCCTTGGGCTATCTTTATGGCCCTGAATATATGTTTTATTTACACATGTGCAGAAACCAAATGTTATTCTGTCTGATATTTTGCGGCTCTTTAAAAAAAAAGTCATATTTTCAAAAAATGTTATGTATTAGTTGTGTCTTTGATATTCTTACCTTCTCTTATCCATGATTTCTACTTTAGAATTACTTTTTTGTTGTTACTGATTAGCCCTTTTTTTTGTGTGAAGCATTATTTCTCATGCCAAGTGATTATACCTTCTTTCTAAGGCCATGATAAAGTTGATTACCCACCATTCAGTAATTATTTGTACTATTAAAAAACTTAATTATAAAATTTGGCCAATGCTTGATAACAGCCATAATATGTAAGGTTATTAGAATATT
Organism: Sorex araneus; assembly: GCF_027595985.1. Classification (NCBI taxonomy): domain Eukaryota; kingdom Metazoa; phylum Chordata; class Mammalia; order Eulipotyphla; family Soricidae; genus Sorex; species Sorex araneus. The sequence continues at coordinate 234,578,185 of NC_073313.1, read as the reverse complement.
GAATAACAAATTCCTGAGGAAACATGGTAAAATTATTATATTTCTTCTGGAATGTTATTAAATCTTGACCTTAGGGCTTGAGAGATAGTACAGAGGGTAAGGCACTTGCCTTGCATGTGGCTTACCCAGAGTGTATCTACAGCATCAGATATGGTCCCCAAACACAGTCAGGAGTGATCCCTGACACAGAGCCAAGAATAAATCCAGAGCACAGCACAAAACAAAAACTTTTTAAATAATAAAAATAAATTAAAAAATAAAAACTTACTGTGAAAGTTATTTTAAGTGGGAAGAAGGAAACCAGTATAATCACCTGCAATTTTTAAGGGATTGAATCTATTGAAAGTAACTATTTGTATTAATTCTGAATTAATTTGTATTGTAGGAAATTTTGGCCAGTAACCTTGGCAATTCTTGGAGAGAGTAAAAAGGTACAGTAGATTTGTTTTTCCAGCAAATGTGCATTTTCCTGATGTGAAAGAAAGAAAATTCCATTTTACTTTGGTAGAATAGTATTAAGCATTAGCTATTTACCAAAGACATGTATAATGCCACCAATATCAAAATTATTGCTACTACATAGATTTTCTCTTTGATTGTTATTATTTTTTATAGGTTTTGCCAACCACGAAAGATGCTTGTTTTGCCTCAGCTGTAGAATGTCTGCAGCAAATCAGGTAATTTTTTGTCTGAAAATTTCAAAAACCTAAGTAGTAGTGACCAGAGACGTAACTCAGTGGTAGAGCATTTGCCTTACATGAGGTAGGCTCTGAGTTCAATCCATGACATTGCAAAACAAAACAAAAATAGTAATTATCATATAAATGAAATATTTTCTCTCTTTTTTTCCCAAATAGGGATTACACACCCAGCAGTGCTGGAGGGACCATGCCATGCTGGGGTTTTTTGTTTTGTGTTTGGATTTGGGGGGTCATACTCTGGTGCCCAGGGACTGTTTCTGGCTCTGTGCTTGGAGTGACCCTGAGTGGTGCTTTGGGGACGATATGTGGTGCTGGGGTCAAATTAGGATCAGTGGATGGAAGGCAAGCTCCTTAGTCCCTGTACTATCTCTTCACCCCTGCCTCTGACTCTAGATTTGAACCCTAGGACCTTGATCCAGAAGGAGGATGCTAGGAATGTGTTCTACTTTTGGGCTATGTCCTTGGCCCCAGTGCAATCTTATTTTCACCTAAACTCTTAAGTGCCAACCTTCCTTTTACCCCTAGATAATCACACTAGATAGTGAGCTCAAGATCAGAAAAGTGCTTTTTTTTTTTTTTTTTTTTTTTTTTGCTTTTTGGGTCACACCCGGCGATGCACAGGGGTTACTTCTGGCTTTGCACTCAGGAATTATCCCTGGCGGTGCTCAGGGGACCATATGGAATGCTGGGATTCGAACCCGAGTGGGCCGCGTGCAAGACAAACACCCTACCCTCTGTGCTATTGCTCCAGCCCCCAGAAAAGTGCTTTTGACGCATTGGAGTTACCTTTCATTCTGCAAGGCCTTTGCATTCTCAAAAATTGTAGAGAGCCTAGCCAGAAATATATGTACGTATCACATCTTTAGGTAACTCTTTCTTGACAAGGAAAAAGCATATATTAGAAAAATATAGTTACACAATGGTAAAAGAAGGTGAGTTCTGACTTAGTGAGTTCCTCCACCTAAACCATAGATAGCTGAAGGCTTTTCTCAGAAGCCCTTTTTTCTAATGACTAGTTTTACCTGATATGTTCAACTTTGCACATTAAAGCCGTAGGAGAGTCACTGTCACTGTCATCCCATTGTTCATCGAATTGTTCGAGCGGGCACCAGTAACGTCTCTCATTGAGAGACTTATTGTTACTGTTTTTGGCATATCCAATAGCACGGGTAGCTCGCCAGGCTCTGCCGTGCGGGCTCCATACTCTCGGTAGCTTGCCGGGCTCTCAGAGAGGGGTGGAGGAATCGAACACGGGTCGGCTGCATGAGAGGCAAACGCCCAACCACTGTGCTATCGCTCCAGCCCCCTGGGAGAGTATATTGTCAAAAATTACATCAGAAGACTGTATAAAGAAACTATAAAGTACTTAGTTTTTTCTCTTCTACCACAGCACAACATTTACCCCGTCAGACAAACTTAAAGTCATCCAGCAGACTTTTGAAGAGATCTCTCAGAGTGTTCTGGCATCACTTCAGGAAGATTTCTTATGGTCCATGGATGACTTGTTTCCTGTTTTCTTATATGTGGTGCTACGGGCCAGGTGATTAGCTCTCTCCAACTTTAATACTAGTAACTCTTTAGCTTCTTGGTTGGTTTGTTTTTTTGGGAGGGTTCCTATTTCTGTGCTCAGAGATCATTCCAGACAGGGTCAGGTAGCCATATGGGGCACCTAGGATCTAACCCACTGTACTATCGCTCCAGCCCTTCCCCTTGCTTTTTCTGAACTAATGACAAGAATATATTTCTCCATGTGAGAAAATTCATTTTGACCTGTTCCAGTTTGGTATTACCTTTTGGTTGAAGTATTTTTTTCTTTAATCTTCAAATAGATTCAAAGGAAGACATACATATAAGCAGAAATAACTGTGTATCTTCTCGTTGAGGCAGGATTAGGAACTTGGGCTCCGAGGTACACCTGATTGAGGATCTGATGGACCCCTATCTTCAGCATGGAGAGCAGGGCATAATGTTTACCACCTTGAAGGTAACTGAACACTTTTTAAAATCTAAATTTAGATATGTTTTCAAGTCCGAATCTCTTATTATAAATATCTCATTAATTTATATAAAAGTCTAGCACAATTTTATGTCTTTAGAACATTGTTGATAGTATTTGAATGATCAAGTACTGTCAGTATACTGAAGCAAATTACTTAGTACCCAAATGTAGACTGTTAAAAGTGTAACTCTAGAGAAAAAAGCAAAAAGGAATCTTAACATGCTAAAAAGTATACTATAGTATTACATACTATAGTATCACTATTTAATACACCTAATAATAATGCAAATTGAAACAAGGTGCCATTTTGTGCCTGCTGAATTAACATAAGTGTTTTAAAATTAGACCCACTGTTATTAGGATTATAGTAAAATCTGTTTTATTCCCACATTCTAGGTAGTAGATTAGACAGCAGTCAGCTTTTTAAACATTATAGCATTGTATCAATACTATAAAGAGTGTTTGTGGAGTTTGACTGATAATCCTGCTTCTGAAGATTTATTCTAAGACATTAAAGAAAGGAAAATATTATCTGACTGAGGTGTTCTTTTTGACTCCCAAATCTGAACATTTTCAGAATCTCTAGGGAATGCTTCTTAAAAATGCATTATTGAAAATTATGACTCACTAGCTCTGGAATAGTATTTAATCTCTATGTCTGTCAGACATAGTGATTCTAATTATAATTGTTATAAGTATGCCTTATAATGTTCAGCCTATTCTAAATATCTAATAAGTCATGGATTAACAAATCATGATATTAGTGGAGATTATAGAACTCATAAACTTGTTTAAGAATTAGTGAGACATGTAAAAAATTTTGCTACTTAAAACTAGGCAAAATTAGGCAATGCATGGAACTGAAAAAAATGGAAAATAACAGCAACTTAATTTGTTAAACTATAAGTAATTAATAACAAAATACCTTACCCGTGTAAATTGCTTTGTTCATGTATTTTCTTTCAAAGTAAATTTGAAATTGTTTTGAACTTTTTTCCAGGCATGTTACTACCAGATCCAGCGTGAGAAGCTTAACTAAGCTGCATCACAGGTTGACAGCCAGATTATCTGTTCTTCTCGGGTTAAAGTTACTGTACCATCTGGTGTCTTCCTGTCGTGATAGTGAAATTAGAACATTTTATTTTGGTGGTTACTTCTGAGCCTTACAATGAGCCCTGAGCCTAGGAAAAAGGACTGAATATAATTAACGGAAGACTTGAAAAGGAAGTAGAAATCAACTAGGCTGGTTTCTGGCCTATGTTAAATTACAAAAATATCATTCATCTATTGAAGATATTCCTTCCTACAGTAAAGAATATGCCAGCTACTTGAAATTTTAAGAAAAGTTCTTGGTATGACTTTTTACGTGAAAGAAGTTGATGGATATCTGAATTTCTGAATTTTGATTTGCCTGCAGTTACCACAGATCCCTTTACAAGGAGCAGATTGTACTTGAAACTACAAGCAGCCACACTATGCCTTCCTAAATCCGTTGCGATCATGAGTGCATCTTGCTTCTTTGCTGAAAGGGCAGTAGGAAGAGGAACTTTAAACTGCAGTTTTAACTTTTTCTAAGCTTTTCCACCAGGGTATTCATGATGGGAGAGGTTCTATGTAGTGACTACCACACCTTGACCCCAGACATGGATCGTATCCAAATAGGAGCCTTCTGCCTCCTGACCAGAAAGCGCATAAGAATTTTATTCTTGGGCTCCTCTCCATGCTACAAAAGTGATCATTACACTGGAATTCAAACACTGACTCAGAGCTGCTATGGAACTTCTTCATTCATGTGCAAATGCTGTTTTTCAAGCCTGTGAATGAGTCTGAAGAGCTTTTGCATGCAGGCTGTGTTTGGGGTTAGGATAAAGACAGGGACATACAGACAGGATGTGAAGAACTACATCCACCCATGACCTAGTGTTGTGATTCTTCCCTGTACCTCGCACTGAATCACAAGGGGAAGAAAAAGAAATAAGCTTTGGCTTTCCCCATCTCAGAAGTATTGTGTGACACCTCACCATTTTAGTTTGTTGCTTTTTGGCTTTTTAAAATGCCCTATTGTAAGTGATTGGTTTATACTGTCCAAGTAACACTAGTAGCGGTTTTGAATAACATAGGTGCTCTTCTCATCTCATCTCCCACACCAGGGTGAGCATATGGAGTGTCCTTCTGAATTAGCCTCAACAAGTGTTAATCAGTTTTGAAAAAATGGATCATGGTTTCTGCTCTACTTTATAATCAGGATAAGTGTTTATTAAAATACTGTTTTGGAATGTTGGCTGTCATGTAGCAGCAATTTTCATAATAAAAGAAAATTCATCTTTATGGGGTGGTTTTATAATTGCAAAAATAAGGATGCACCCAAACATTTAAAATAAGCCCAGATTATTTTAAATATGTATATTTAATAAATACGTTTATGTAGTTATTGACTACATCATAATGCAGGTTTCCTTGTATTTGACCTCAGAGTTCCCTCTAAGAGATCACATTCTTTAAGATAAATGTACATTTATAACTATAGAACTTTAGCTGACAAAGAACACATTAATTTTCTGGTTCTAATAATCTAAGGACAAGAGTTTTTAAAGAAATGTTTAGCTGGATAAAATGTATATGTTGCTTGTTACTGGTTATTTTTCTCCTAAACAGATTCCAGGAAAGATAAAGTCCTATTTAGGAATACTGAGCATTAATTGCTTACCTCCAGGTTTGAAGTCAGTCAGGCAAGTTTGACCTCACTGAGCTACTTCCTACCAGAAGGTGCTTGCCCGTTTCTAAGAATGCACCAACACAGGATATTGTTTAGGTTAGACATTTTCTCTTTCCTTTACGGATTATTTTGACTTTTTAATAAATACTCATACATTCCACATTTGGTTTGAAGACTGTCTTTAATCTTTAAGAGAGAAGAATTGAGGGCAAGAACGTGTTTCAGAGGTTAAAATGCTTGCTTCCTGTGTATATGCCGTGGGTTTCATCCCTACTACTGCCCCCTTCCCTGCCCCTGCCTCCTAAAAGGAGAGAGACAGGCTAATTGTGGAAGTGGACAAGTGAAAATGTAACCACGGAGAAATTACCAAATGAGGGTTTGCCTCTCTAAGAAAAACATGTTACAATTCAGCTTTTTCTTGGAAGCTTGAATGAAACTGGTTAGATTCTTCATACTAAGTACTTGTTAGTATATTAAAACTATAGTTTTATCTCTAGGGATTTAGGATCTGGGAGATAGCTCAGTGGTCAAGACTAAATGCTGTGGGGCTGGCGTGATAGCACCACGGGTAGGGCATTTGCCTTGCACACGGCCGACCCGGGTTTGATTCCCAGCAACCCATATGGTCCCCTGAGCACTGCCAGGGGTAATTCCTGAGTGCAGAGCCAGGAGTAACCCCTGAGCATCACCGGATGTGACCCAAAAAAGAAAAAAAAAAAGACTAAATGCTGTGCAGCACATGTTCCCCCCCCAACATCCATCCCACCAGGTATATCCCTGGAGGCCCCCGAGCACCACCAGAAGCCCTAATATGCTGGAGGAAGGACCCAAGCTGACCTGCATTTATGTAATTGATCAGATGTGGCAGCAGCCCCTGGCCTTTCCCACTGCGCCCCCCCAAAAAAAACTTTTTATAGTTTTCTTGGAACGGGGAAGTACTGAATCTGAGCAGGAATGTTTAGCACCCCAGCAGCTGTTTAAGATCACGGTCAGAGCTCGAACTATGTCGAACTATCCTAACGTAAGTCCAGAGTCCATTCCCACAACAGTTGCCAAGACACCATTGCAGAGATGGTTAGGCACGAAAAGTTCTTTAAAAAAAATGAAAATGAAAACTAAAATGAAGCAGTTTTGGTAAATAAAAGGTGCTATGCTCCAAAGTGCTCCAGTCACCAATGTATCACATTCCTGGCCTGTGTTTGCATATGTAGTGGAGAGCAAAACAAAGACACAGTTCATGTAGACTAAAGGAGCTGAGAAACTCATGTTTGTTATTTGCCTTGCTGTTCACGTCAACCTTTCTCTTCCTCTCTGATCTGTCTTCTTTCAAATATTCTTCTCATTGTGTAGTGTACAAAAAAAAAAATCCAACTATAGAGAATGGCCTATTAAGTCAGAAAAGGGAATTTGTTCCAGAAAGAACTTCTTAACTTTTTGTTTAAGGGGGAATTTTTTTTTTAATTTAGCCAGTGTAACTTAAAATACCTTGGGTTGATTTTGGGGGGGATTTTGGGTTTGGGGGCATGCCCAGCGGTGCTCAGGACTTACTCCTGATTCTGTGCTCTGGAATCACTCCTGGCAGGCTTGAGGGGAACATTTGTGATGCTGGAGATCAACCCCCCATTGACCACATGCAAGGTGAGCACTCACCATTCTGTACTAGCTCTCTGGCCCCAACTTACAATACTCTTAATGGTAGGGTTTCATGCAGACATTGGAGGAATTTTTTTGTGTGTGCACTTCTTGGGTCACACCCGGCTATGCACAGGGGTTATTCTTGGCTCTGCAGTCAGGAATTACTCCTGGCGGTGCTCAGGCGACCATATGGGATGCTGGGAATCGAACTCGGGTTGGCTGCATGCAAGACAAATGTCCTACCCGCTGTGCTATAGTTCCAGTCCTCTGGAGAAATTTTTTAGCAATTATTGGCTGAAGAGTATTCCATAATTTTCTCACCTGAAGTTAATAGGTCTCATATATTCACAGATTTTCCTTTTATTCAAATAGACATGCCATCTTCTGCGGATTGCCCACTGTTCTGAAACTGCAATGAAAATATTCACTGGTTTTACTGTTAACTATTTAGTTTCAGAAAGAATCCACTAAAGTTACAGCTGAAGACTATGTAAATTAGACTTAAGTCCATCTTAAGAAGGTTTGTCAGGGGAAGGCTTCCATGGATTAAAAGAGGATATGCAGAGAGTTTTAGACAGGGAGGTGACTTTGGCAGATAAAAGCCCCATGTATTTTTAAATCAAGCAGTGAGTGGTCTTCAACCACTGGTTCAGGGCCAGTACACGTCCACAGGTGTAGGAAGGTTGGAAATCGCTGGTTTACCACTGAGATCATTGCCAGTCCATGGACCCATGTGCAAGACAAGTGCCAGTCTGGGTAGAAAAGGGTGAAGAGCACTGAACTAAAGCATTTCTCTGGGCAGAGACAACATTGCATGTTCACAGTCTTGCAGGTAAGAGGCCCTGCCAAATGATCCTCAGTTACTAGAAGAGATCTGGAAATGTCTTATTTCTTCATCCAGATTTTAATATCTAAAGCTATAATTCTGGATAATTAAAATAGTTACATGGTAACCCAGATTATATGGAGAATTTTATGTTTTCAAAGAGTGTGGTTTCATTTGAGAAATCAGTAAGTATGGGATAATGAAGTTTGATTAAATTGGAGAATAAAATTGCCTAATCAACAACATTTAGCTCCTGAAGAAGCCTGCTGTCAGTCCATTTTCCAATCTCCAAATTCCCGAGTGCTGTTTTAGGTCAGGCTTTGGCTAGCAGAATTATGGAAGGCATAGTAGGGGTGGGGAGTGGCATGAAAAATAATCACTACATTTTTCAAAACTTTTTTGAGACATTTCAAAACAATATAAATTAAGATTTTCCCCCCATGATTCCTGATGGATATTCCTATTCAGTATGATAATCAACATTTGTAAATGACAAGAAATAAGTTACTTGAAAAAGATAATGTCTCAATTTATTTTTTTTTATTTGTAATGCTAATATTATCTTTATTCTAAAACAAGCTGGACAGCACAGAAAGGAAAATATATATATATATATAAGTTTTATTTTATTTATTTATTTTTTAATTTACTTATTTTTAATTAGAGAATCACCGTGAGGGTACAGTTACAGATTTATAAACTTTTGTGCTTATACTTCCCTCATACAAAGTTTGGAACCCATCCCTTCACCAGTGCCCATTCTCCACCACCCGTAAACCCAGTGTCCCTCCCACCCTCCCCAATCCCATCTCCCCCCCACCCCACCCTGCCACTGTGGCAAGGCATTCCCTTCTGTTTTCTCTCTCTAATTAGCTGTTGTGGTTTGCAATAAAGGTGTTGAGTGGCCGCTGTGCTCAGTCTCTAGCCCTCATTCAGCCCGCAACTCCCTTCCCCCACATGGCCTTCGACTACAATGTAGTTGGTGATCGCTTCTCTGAGTTGACCTTTCCCCGGAACGTGAGGCCAGCCTCGAAGCCATGGAGTCAACCTCCTGGTACTTATTTCTACAGTTCTTGGGTGTTAGTCTCCCACTCTGTTATTCTATATACCATAGATGAGTGCAATCTTTCTATGTCTGTCTCTCTCTTTCTGTAATGTCTCAATTTAAATGAGAAAAATTTCCCATGGTAGAGTCTATATGGGCTGCAGCCATAGCACAGCGGGTAGGGCGTTTGCCTTGCACGTAACTGGTCCCACGTTTGATTCCTCCGTCCCTCTCAGAGAGCCCAACAAGCTACCGAGAGTATCCTGCCTGCATGGCAGAGCCTGGGAAGCTCCCCATGGTGTATTCGGTATGCCAAAAGTAACAGCAAGTCTCACAATGGAGATGTTACTGGTGCCCGCTCGAGCAAATCTGATGAGTAACGGGACGATAGTGCAACAGTGTGACATTTTTAAAAAATTCATGGGAATAGTGATTTCTCATGTAACACAAAGGTCAGATCTCTTAGGATTTACTAATCCTAGCACAGCTTCTAAGTTATGATCATGACTGGCCGTTCTTGCCATGCTAACATCAGAATGGCCTTTTGCATTCGTTTACTTGCAGTCTCAAGAATTCTCATTCACAAGACAGCAGAAATAGGCAAGTCCCCACTGACAGTATTGAGCCTTGAAAAAGGCAAGCAAGGAAGAGACATCAATCTTTAGCCAGAACCTACCATCTTCCAGGACGCATTATAGCAATGAGAGAAAAACATTGCTACCTATTCTACTGATTATAGCTAAGGTCAAGATCAACTGTAGCTCCAAATTTCATAGTCTGAAAGGAAGGGAGTGCAAGTCAGGAGCACGAGACCAGGCAAGAGGCAGTTTCCCATGCATGAACCACACAGGAGCTAGACCCAGAACAGAACAGTAAGGTGCAAGAACTGGGAAATGCTGTGAGGATAATTCTGGACAGCAGTTTTCTTTAACTGCCTAAAAGAAGGGAGAGGAATTATTTTCTGGGCGTTACTCTGTCAATTTTCTGTCTTAGCTTGAGCTGTCAGCAAATGACCTTGAGTGGGGGTACTTAACCACAGAACTGCATTTTCCCACAATTGGGGAGGTAGATGTTGCGATCTGAGATGGCTGGGTTCTGATGAGGATCCTCTTTCTGGTGTGAAAACTGTTATCATCACATGACACGGAAAGAGGGAGGACTCCCAAACAGTGTTCAGAGGGCTCAGGATCCATTTGCTACTCAGCCAACCAGGCTGATGGTTCAACACAAGGGTGTGAGGATGTCCTCAGGCTCTGCATGCTAGAGAGTTTACAGGGCTGTCATACCATTGCTTAGGGTCACAAGGGCTGAAGACTGAAAGCAGGCTTGGGTTTGGAGTGTATCTTGGAGACCCTTTTGAAATAATAGAATCAACAACTCAGATCCTAAATCTGACTTGCAAAGCATACGCCTCTGACCCTGTGCTATCGCCCAGTCCTGGAGTCTCTTCTTTTTTTGGGCAATAATGACATGTGGGAGCTCCATTTTTCTTTTTTTGTCGAACCAGGGACAAAACCTCACAAGGCTGGTGATCTGCCACTGAGCTACATCCTTGGCCCCCAAATGAATTAGCCTTTTTGGGGGGCTAGAGTGTGCTCTGTGCAAACTCTCACATCAGAGATCATGGACACTGCATCATACACAAGGTCACTCCTGAAAGTAGTCAGGGATCCTGTAGTGCTGGAATGGATCCAGGGCTCTGTGGGCAAAGCTGGCACTCCAGACCTTCTAGATATCCGTCTCAACCCACCTGGGAACCCACTCTCCTGACCTGATCTCAAGTATGTCTCAGAGACCTTCTCCCAATGCCATCACATTGGGTGCTTAGGATTTCAGCATATAAACTGGATAGGATTCAATGCATAGAAAATGTGCCACACAAGTGTGTGTGGGGCTGAGGGTAGGTGAGATAGAGAAGAGACTGCTGACAATAATATCTGGGAATGATCACGCTGGACATGATCTGAGGGTTAAAAATAGGTAAAGGGATATTCATGATAAACTTTCAGTATCAATATTGCAAACCACAATGCCCAAAAGGAGACAGAGAGAGAGAGAGAAGAAAAGCACCTGCCATAGAGGCAGCAAGGGGGTGGGGGATGGGGGGCAATGGGAGGGAACCTGGGGGCACTGGTGCTGGAAAATGTACACTGGTAGAGGGATGGGTGTTGGAATACTGTACGACTGAAATTCAATCATGAACAGCTTTTTAATTGTCTATATCATACTGATTCAATAAAAGAGTTAGAAAGAGAAAGAGAGAAAGAAAAAGAAGATGTGCCACAGAAACCTGAGGAGGACAGGCAAGCCCTGTTTTAGAACTCATGTAAGTTGTTAAGATAGATGATCTCTGTCTCTGCACTCTTGCATGAGCAAAATAGAAACTTCTGGGGACCAGGGCTCAAGTGCAGGAGCCCTGGTTCACTCCCCAATGCCACATAGTCCCTCCCAGCACCACTGAGAGTAACCCCCTGCCTCCCAACATACTGCCTGTGGCTCTAAGATATAAAATTCCACCTTCTTAATCCACTGTTGTCTTAGGTTTCTATTTGTTGAAACAAGTAATAAAGAAAGTAAACTTAAATATTACGTTCCAATAGCAGCCCACAACAGAGTCATGAAAGACTGTAGAGAGGAAACTGGCCATCTGAGTAGAGTAGGGCAAGGGAAGCCTCTGAACCCTGAATGATGGCTGATGATGAAATCCATTCTGCAAAGGGGAAGAAAGGGAATACATCATTTGCTTTCCAAGATTTAGGTGGAGTATCTTAAGTAGTTTTCTCCTTTCACATGGCCAGTGATTTTGAGATGGTTAATATATAAGGCAGGTCTGTTTTATAGTTTCATGGATTCCTATGTGCATTACAATGCCTGGTGTGCTCAGAAAATGCTGTTGAAAATATATCCCAGTATGTTTAGAGCTGCCTTGGTTGAGTGAGTCCTGTGATGATCTTTATTGATCTGTTTCTTAGTTGTGAACTTTTACTAGAAGCTTCAGCAGAGAGAATGACACAGTCAGACATAGCTGAAGGTCCGTCTGAGAAGTACATGGAGTTTTCTACAGCTGCCAACCCAGAGAATGGTATGTGGCTCCAGGACTCCTTTTCTAGACCTGACAGTTTTAGAAGATTGTTCTAGACATGTGGTTAAGGGCTGGAGAGATCAGTCTATGGGTCAAGCGCATGCGTAGTATTTGAGAACTCTTAGTTTAATCTCTGGCACCGCATGGCCTCTGAAACATCACCAGGAACAACCCCCAAACACAGAGTTGAATGTAGCTGCCAGCAAAACTGGGTATGACCCCAAAGTCAAATAAAAAAATATAAAACTAAACAACTAACTAAAGTATGTATGTGATCAAATAAATGGGCAGAACTTCTAATTGGTTTTCTGTGATTCCTGTATGGGCTTTTCATACTGTTGACTATCTCCCTACATCCTCTCCGTTGTAAGTCTTGGCAATTTTCAAGGCAGGATGGAAAACCCAATGTGGTGAATTTCAAACACATTTTTCCTACCCTATGATATTTTTTGGTTAAACTTAAATCTTCGTGACTTGTTCACTTTCCAAGTATCACTGCAACACATAGCGTTCTTGGGAAAGGCTTGTAAAACTAAAATCAAACATTTACTAAAATTTGTTCTTTATCCAATGTAATCCCAAGATAAGCATGAGAAACATTGAAGGTTTCCAATCACAAACTAGAAATTTTTAGACAGGGGAAGAAATGATAATTCTATGGTGAAAAATAAAGGAGGAGGGTCTAGAAAAAAAAAAAACACTTCATAATTGCCAGAGGGTGGTGAAGTGATAGACTATGCTCTCCTGCTATCCTCAGCTGAATGTTGGAATTTTCATTCTGCTGAAAGTTCCCCATGAGCTGTGGGAAAGCCAACATGTCATCCTTTCTCCCCAGGGAGCTGCGTGTCAGAGGGTTGTGTGACTTCCTCAAGTTCACACTAACTTCTCCGAAGCACTGCTATAGAGATCTTTTGAGCTCAAGTCCAGTGTTTGCCCTTCCCCTGAACCTCGTGTGACTGAGGAGCTGCCTTTCACACATTTACTTGCACCCCACCCACTACCCATCTCTGTCATCTCCTTTTCTAGGACTCTCCCAAATCCTGAGGCTTGTGCTGAAGGAGCTGGATCTGTTCTACCGTCGTGACATGATGGGCGTGTGTCTGCTGTACGATCTCCTTCACACGCCCTGGCTGCAGGCACTGCTGAAGGTCAGCCTGTCTGGTCAGGTTCCACAGAACTGCTCACACCTGGAACCGTGGCCAGTGGAAGGAAATTGAACCTGCAGGTCTAGGGATGCAGCCCTCTGAGAAGAGTTTAGGAAGGAATTCACTTCCGTGAAAAAGGCACTGCAGCTCCCTTTTCTCCCCAGTAAACTAATGCCCTTTGGCAACTCCCCCAGCACCTCTACTACTAACTGCCATCAGAGGCCCACTCAGGACAAACAAAACGCTTTCCCAAAGGATTCCTCTTTGTTTTCTCAAGGGATCTATAATCCTGTTTACATATAAGATTTTTTTGTTTGGGGGTATCCCAAGCAGTTTTCAGGTCCAGCATTGCTGGGGGCCTCCATAGCCATAGCCAATGATGCTCTGGGAACCATGTGATGCTGGGAATTGAACCCAGGTCAGGTACAAGCCACACATGTGCTCTAATCATTGCACTGTCACCTATGTGCCAGAATACAACTTAGGCATTTTGTTTAAAATGTATACTTTGGTACAAGTTTTAGTCTGAAGATCTATTTTTGATCTTACTAAAATTTCTTGCACTGTGTATTAGTATCCACTCTGTACTAGAATATTCTTTCTCTGAGCAGATGTTTTCATAAGAAAGTTCATTTAAAGCTATTTTAGGGGATAGGAATGTGTCCTTAAGAAACTTGGTCAGCCTCCAGTGCTGGCATGGATGTGGGGAAAAAGGGATGCTCCTTCACTGTTGGTGGGAATGCCGACTGGTCCAGCCTTTCTGGAAAACAATATCGACAGTCCTTCAAAAACTAGAAATTGAGCTTCCATATGACCCCGCAATTCCACTTCTGGGAATATATCCCGAGGATGCAAAAGAGCACAGTAGAAATGACATCTGTACCTATATATTCATTGCAGCACTGTTCACAATAGCCAAAATCTGGAAACAACCCGAGTGCCCTAAAACAGATGACTGGTTAAAGAAACTTTGGTACATCTACACAATGGAATACTATGCAGCTCTTAGGAGAGATGAAGTCATGAAATTTGCTTATAAATGGATAAACATGGAGAGTATCATGCTAAGTGAAATGAGTCAGAAAGAGAGGGACAGACATAGAGGGACTGCACTCATTTGTGGAGTGTAGGGTAGCATCACATGAGGCTGACACCCAAGGACAGTAGATACAAGGGCCGGGGGATTGCCCATAGCTGGAAGACTGCTTCATGAGCGGAGGGGAGAAGGCAGATGGAATAGAGAAGGGATCACTAAGAAAATGATGGCTGGAGGAACCAGTTGGGATGAGAGATGCATGCCAAAAGTAGATAAATGGACCAAGCATGATGACCTCTCAGTGTCTGTGTTGCAAGCTATAATGCCCAAAAGTAGAGAGAGAGTATGGGGAATATTGTCTGCCATAGAGGCAGGGGAAGGGTGGGAAAGGGTGGGTATAGCCGGTATATTGGTGGTGGGGAATGTGCACTGGTGGAGGGATGGGTGTTTGATCATTGTGAGATTGTAACCCAAACAGGAAAGCTTGTGACCCTCTCACGGTGATTCAATAAAATTTAAAAAATTTTTTAAAAAAAGAAAGTGGTTCAATAAAATTTTAGAAATTTTAAAAATTAAAAAAAAAGAAACTTGGTCAGCCTCATGATGTAATCTAATAGATCAGTCATTAAAAGGAGCCAGAGAGATGGTTCAAAGGGCTGAGAGCATGCTTGGAAATGGGAAGTCTGGGTTTGCACCCTGCACCCAGCACTCTGCCCCCAAAGCACTGAGCTAGAATTAGTTCCTGAGCACTGTTGGGTGTGGCCCCCAAACAAAAAATAAACAAAATAAAACATAATAAGGAAAAATGTGGCAATGTTTTTAGCATAAGCAAAGAAGTACTCCCTATAGCACCTTCTAAAACACCTTTTTTTCATTTTTTAAAAGTATCTCATTTTACTACATTGTAGCTATGCCTGCTGTTAAGTAATACTAGCACTACTTAAAAAAATAAAATAACACCACATAATAGTCACACCCCACTCTTTTGCAAATATATACATATATTTGGTGTAAGATCTATGAATACTATGCTGTGAAATGGCATAATGTATTTTTCTCTAACCTTACTTTCACTATATGAAAACAGGATTGTGCAGATCTGGATATGTAGTTTCCACACATGGTGGATGGAAAAGTGTGTGGCTCTCGGTGAGCACTATCCAGGCCAAGTACTCACATATTTCTTAGTTGTGCTCATGGTGTGAGGTCACATGCATTAGTTGCAGTGCTAATAAATACCTCATTTTCTCACTAAGCCACCCACTGAGCTCCGATTTCCTTATCTAGTCATCCATAGTTATACACTTGGGTTCTTTCTCTGTCTCAACTAATATGAATAATGAACTTACAACTACCTCTAAGAAGTAGTGCTTTTATTTCCTTCAGCTATCTACCTAGAAAAGGTATATGCAGTGAAATATTATTGAGCCACAGAAAAGAAGAAAATCTTTCTTCTTGCCACAACATAGATAGACATGGAGAGCAATACACTAAGTGAAGTCAGTTAGAGAAGGACAAAAGCTATTTATCTCAGGTATATGTTGACTCTTAACATGGCATAACTTACAGATGCTGTGTGGAAAGATAATTGTTAGAAGCCAGGGATTAGGGGTTGGGAATATGCTGATCAAAAGGTATAATCTTCCAATAATCAGATGATTTCTGGTGAATCTAATGTCCAAATGGAGATGATTTCTGGTGAATCTAATGTCCAGGGCTGGCATTGAGCCAGAGGGGAAAGCATCATCGTCTCAGACCTAGATGGAGAAAAACAGGGCTGACCTCCATTTGCCAGAGAAATGAGCCTCCTAAAACAAAATTAAGGCTGTACTGTGGAGCTGTTTTTGGTGGACTCTTCTCAAGCCTTGTCCTAAACTAGAAAAATGTTTGTAAAGATCTACAGAGATCAAGCTGTAATTTTAACATATGAACTTTCACTGAATAATTAAGTGAATAAAATCAGATGAACATTATGTAAGAGCAGAGTACAAATAATCGGGTAGTCTTCAGCCCCTTTTCCAGATGCTTGGGTAAATCGAGAGTCCTGGGCTCATTCCCTGCTCAGCCGCTCAGGATCCAGGTGCTCAGAGAACTTTATCCCCAAACCTCTGTTGGCCTCAGCCCTGATGACCCCACTTTTTTAAATTGAATCATAGTTACAAATATTATTTATGATTAAATTTCAGGTGTATAATGTTCGAATACTGATCCCTTCACCCATCTCCACTTCCCTCCACTGATGTCCCTAGTTTCCCCCATCCCTTACTCCCCAGGCTGCCTCTCCTTTACTTTTCTCCTTTAGGCACTGTAGTTTACTATACTGTAACTGAAAGGGTATCGTAATGTCATTTTACCTCCTTTCGTTACCATTTCTTGATCAGAGTGATCACTTCCCCCTATCATTGTCGTAGTGGTTCCTTCCCCATCTAATTCCTTTCTCGTACTGTAGCAAGCTTCCAACTAAGGACCAGTTCTTCTGCCCTTCAGCAAACCCCACTCTTAACAAAAGTTTGAGTTTCTTTTAACTAATAAAATTGATTGGAAAAGATCAATTCCCAGTGGCAACCAATAGCATTTGAAGCATTAGAACAAATTCGAGTTTCCTTATCTTTAACAACTAGTGATATCTTTAAAGCTGGCACACTTATGTTACTTGGCTGAGTGTGCCATTGCCCACACTCTTCCTTCCCGCTGGCCCACCTCACCCCTTGCCCTTTCCCCACTGTGTCCTTTTTCAGGTGTATGACTGCCTCCAAGAATTTAAAGAAAAGAAATTTATTCCTCACAATTTCCATGCAAAGGCACTGTCCTGTGAGGTTGGTATTTTTATTTATTTATTTATTTATTTATTTTGAGATTGGAAAATTTTCACTCAATCATTACTAGAGCTTTAATGTGAAGCTATCCTAGTCTAAACAAATTAAAGACTATTGGAAATGATGATGATAATGACTCATTTAATAAGGGTTTCTCACAGCTTTAACAGGGGGAAGATCTCACTAAATTAAAAACAACCCCTTATTTTCAGTATGTGTCCATTTATTTATTTTTCCTCTACCTCAGTCTCAATTTATGTGAACAAGATCAGGCTACTTTATATCTCTCGCCAACTCCATCAACTTCAGGTCTTTATCTCTCATTGTCCTTGCTTACCCTACTTATATGTCCAATTGACCTCTTACACTTAAGTCCCAAACAAAGTTCCCACTCCAACTTCTGCTTGTCCCCAGCCTTTCCCAGCAGTGACATCTTTGTTTTTTCAGTGTTAAGGCCACAAACATTGGGCTCATCTTTGATGCTCCCTTTTTCTCATTGCCTCAAACGAATAGAAAACCCTCCCATGCTAACTTGAAAATATATTCATCATCATCTCCTTCATATAGATACCTGCAATATCATTCCCTACCTGCTACCTTGCTTCTGTCCAATTGTCTATTTGCAACATAGAAATTTTTCCCAAGTCATTGTGTTCTTTCACTATATCACTGTATCACTGTCATTCTTTGTTCATCAATTTGCTCAAGCCGATGCCAGTAGCGCCTCAATTCGTCCTAGTCCTGAGATTTTAGCAGCCTCTCTTTACTTGTCCTTCCCAATGGTGACACATTGGAGGCTCTTTCAGGGTCAGGGGAATGAAAACCCATCATTTTTACTGTTTTTTGCATATTGAATACACCACAGGGAGCTTTCCAGGCTCTGCCATGTGGGCAGGATACTCTAGGTAGCTTGCCAGGTTCTCCAAGTGGGAGAACTAGGCTATAAGAGGTCACATGGCCACATTTGCAGCTGCACGCTTCCAGGAGCTTTGTTTTATAGTCTCTGGATCTTGGCCATTGATGGGATTACACGGTGCCCGGGCAGTTTGTGGACATGACTGCCTAGCTACTGTAAAATGGGGGATCTGGGTGGAGGATGCCCAGTCCCAATCCAAGGCTTGGAGATCTCAGCCCTGGGTCGCGGACACCTGGATTCCTCTGCCTATTTCTTCATATGTGAGGCTCCTTGGAGCATGTGGAGAGTGGCCTTGAGCATGGCTGTGGCTGGGTTCCGGAGGTCTTCAGCTGCCAGGGCTCTGCTCGGTGCGGGGAGGAAAACTAACCTGCCCCCCTCCGAGGGGCCCTGGTGAAGACAGCCAGGCACAAGGCCAAGAGACTCTGCATTGCTCTTTTCCAGGAGTTTTGTTTTATAATTTCTGGATCTTGGCCGTTGATGGGATTGCATGGTGTGCTGCACCTGGCTGTCTTCACTGGAGCCCCTCGAAGGGGGTTGGGTTGAGTTTCCCTTCAAGCTCTCCAAGCCTGCTCAGATCCAGACTGGGCCTCCTTCACCCAGGTTCCCCATTTCCCAGTAGCTAGGCAGTCACACTTACAAACTGCCCCCGGGCGCCATGTAATTTCATCAATGACCATGATCCAGAGACTCTTGTGTTCTTTAAGGTGAGTAAAATCAAGTCACTTCTCTGCTCAAACCACTACATGAACTTCCCATCTCAGGGTGAACATGAAAATTCTTAGATTGCTGACCGTGTTGTGATCCCCATAATGCCTTTGCCTTCCTACTCCCATCTTTCCCTCATGTTCACTCTGATCCAGACATATTGCTCCCTTGTTATTTAACCAAACATGCTTCTGCCACAGGCCCTCTCCACTTGCCAATCCCTATGCCAGGATTGTTCTTTGTCCAAATAGTTTTCTGATTCTTTATCTCCTTTTAGTTTCCACTTGTGTCACCTTTTTTCTCATAGAGACGCACCCTAGTTACCCTGTCTACAATTGTAGCCCCAATAGCATTCCTTGTATAGTCACCTTCCCTGCTTTTTAGAGTTCTTCCTGATTTTTCTCACCATCATATTAAGCTTTTCTTGTGCATACTTATATATAAATATATTTTGATATTTTATGTATATTTTATTTATGGTCCATGCCTCTTCTCTAGAATTAAATTCCATGTGAATGATAAGGTTTTTTTAAAAAGTTTTTTTTAATCACAATGTCACCATGAGATAGTGACAAGGCTTTCATGATTTTCAGTCATACAATGTTCCAACATCCATCCCTCCACTAGTGTACATTTCCCACCACCAATACCCCACTTAGCAAATTACTTGTTTTCACTTGTCTGTTTGTTATGATGCTTGATTGGTGAAGATTCATTGATGGGTGAGGATTCATGGACTGATGAATTTTTTTTCTTCTTGGGTCACACCCAGCGTGCACAGGGGTTACTCCTAGCTTTGCACTGAGGAATTACTCCTTGCGGTGCTCAGGGGTCATATGGGATTCTGGGAATTGAACCCGGGTCAGCTGAGTGCAAGGCAAACGCACTACCTGCTGTACTCTTACTCCAACCCCCTGATGAAAATTTTGAAAGTTTTTATAATCTTTCAGAAAGCAAGCATACACCTAAATCACAACTAAGAGATCAGAATATATTCTGCTTAGCACTTTATTGTAATAACTAATAAAGCAATAAATTCTAAAATATAAATTACTCTTTCCATTTTCCAAACAAATAGTGGGTCATTCCAGGGCATCACACTGCCCGAGCTCTTCAGTTAGAACCTGTACCTGGAGAAACTCGAATGTTATCCTGCCCATAAAGCATTCAAATAGCAAGCAGGTACTTTAGTCTCTAGCAGAAAGTGCCTTGTGCATATAATATTCAAAAATTATGTTCTGATATTTTACAAGCCTGTGGTGCCAGAACTACCACAATCAGTTTCGGGTCCACCCCTAATTGTAGATTTTACCTGCTATAGGAAATTTTACTTAATAAGAAATTTTCTGGTTTCTGACTTTAAAAATGAAAAAGAAGATTTCAGTAATACCTTTATAGGTCTTAGTATTCTGGCTAATAAGTGTGTCTGTTATCCAACTACAACAGTGATGCAGTGATCATCCTGGAGGAGGATGGGCTACTGAAAGGAGGTACCTATCAGAAGCAGTTTTGGAAACCACAGTACTTAAAAGGAAAGATGGGAGTGGAGGAGATGCAAAATAGAAGAAAAAAGTGCCTGCCATACAGGGGGAGGGAAGTGAATACCAAAGGATGAGTGTTGAAACATCGGATACCTGAAATTCAATCATGAATAACTTTATAACTTTGTAATCCATAGTGATTCAATTAAAATAAGTGTATCTGTTATCCAATCTGGATTGTTTATTAGGTGATTAATATTACCCCAAAGTCAGATTTTTCATTTCATCACCCAGGTTGCAGAGATATTGCATGAAACCCATAGTTCTCCTGAGATCCAAGAGCTGAGGCAAATCCTCCAGGGTCCGCACTTTAAGGTAAGTTCTGGCTAAAACAGAACATCCATTTGGAACACGGGTAAAGTTAGGAAGGTGTAATGAGTGTGAAACGAAAAGGTGGTCTCTGAATAGATGTCCTCTCTCTGAGCAACCAACAGATGGGACCTAAATATACGGGCCCAGCAGTGAACAGCTGGAGAGCATTCGACATCTTTATGAGAAGTCATGCTCATTTATGAGAACTTTCTATAGTGTCTTGTTTTCCCCAAAAGCTTTTGTCTATCTAAAATTTGGGGGACAATCAGAGTAACATAATTATTTTTCAACTTAGGAGTATTGGAAGTTTTAGATAAAGTGGGTGAAGGTGTTTGGAATATATAATATAATCACAAACAGTTCTATGAGGAGGTTTATGAGGAACAGTTACAGAAATTTCTCTTTTGGAATCAAGCTATCAAAAAATTAAAACTTTAAGAGAAATCTACATTTGTAACAATGAAATTTGAGTCCAAATTTTTAGTTCACAGGATTACCCTTAGAGAATTTTCTCTAAATTTTAGTGAAGCTCCTTCAGTAAGCTCTGACATGCTTCCCGAGACCACAAAATGAAAATTTAATACACCGAGCCTTTAGAAATCTCCGTACCTTTCCCAGGCAATTCCTTTTCCTAATCGTTTTCCGCATGGGCCCTTAGGTATCACTGATAAATTTGCAAGATGTTTTAATCAATGATCCCCCATTATACCTCACTTACGAAAAATATTGCAAAGGTTCAAACAAATAGGACTACCATATATTACATACATTTCCTGGAAATGAGAAAGTGATAGAATAATGTATTTTAGCACAAAAACAAAGAATATTTACTGTATTGCCCTAATTCTCTGCACCTCATTTCTTTATCTGTAATTTGGAGAGAGTAAATGCATATGCCTCACTTGGTTATTGGAAAGATTAAGTTCATTTGTATAAACTACTATGTGCCCAGATGTCTGTATTGGTGGTGTTTTTATGTCTTATGTAGTATGGAGTTACCATCTCCTATATGACAGTGCCCATCCCACTTGTGACCTTTGTTCACCTTTCCCTTCTATTTCCCAGGCTTTGCTTAGTGCCCATGACACTGTAGCCCAGAAAGATTTTGAGCCTCTGCTCCCCCCACTGCCAGACAATATCCCTGAGAGCGAGGAAGCCATGAGGATTGTTTGTCTGGTGAAAAACCAACAGCCTCTGGTAAGGAAGTAATTATATCCTTTTCTTTAAAATTATGTCATGGCTCATTGTCAATTAAATAATCTCAGAGATTAGTTGCGCAATCTTTTTGCCTGTGATCACATATGGTTTGAGTCATTCATAAAATGTGAGGGGAATCCATAACAATAATGGCTAAATGGAGAAAAGATATAATTTTGTAGTTTGCTGCAGATTGTATGAAATTGGAGGGTGTCATGCTAAGTGAAGTGAGTCAGAAAGTAAAAGATAAATACCAGGTGAGATAAATACTATGGGAAACATGAAAAGAATAAAGAAACAAAGGGCAGATTAGACAGGTCCCAGTGCAAACAACCCCTGAGACATGATCAACAGAACTGCCAACTGAGAGGCTGGGGTGGGGGGTGGGAGGTGTAGAGGGTGATGTGGGGGTTGGGGTGGGGTAGAATACCGGTGGAGGGATATTGAAACCCTGGGGAGGAACTGGGGCAGTAGTTTGGAACAGTAAGACAGTGACTTCAATAGTATTTATAAACTATGATACCTCAATAAATAAACAGACATTATGATTAGGATAAAAAATGGCTAAATTACATCATAATGATATTTGTCTATAATTTCAAACATATAACATGTTGGAGTGTCTTCACAGGGGGAAGAGTATTGTTTAATGTTCGATATTTTGTGGGGGAGGTACACCCACAGATAGACAGGGCTTACTCATGGATCTATGCTCAGGAATCACTCTTTACAGGGCTTGAGGGATTGACCCTGGGTCAGCTGCATGCAAAACAAGCACCTTACATGCTGTACTAGCCCTCTGGATCCATAATGTTTGAATTTTTTAAAGACCCTTAATGTTTAATTTTTTTAATTTAAAATTTTTCTAATTTTTTTTAAATTAAAAAAATTTTTTTGCTTTTAGTGTCACACCCAGCAATGCTCAGGGGTTACTCCTGGCTCTTCACTCAGGAATTACTCCCGGCAGTGCTCAGGATACCGTATGGGTTGCTGGGGGGTTAAACCCAGGTTGGCCACAAGCAAGGCAAGCACCTACCTGCTGTACTACCACTCTGGTCCCATAAGATATTACTTTTATTACTTGACTCTCTAACATGCACATTTATTTCACTTAATTCATTGACTCTCTAATGTGTACATTTAATTCACTCAATCCAATGTATTTGCCAAAATCTGTTCCTCTGTGAATGGAAAACTAATGCAGTGGTTATTTTTTGATTAGGTTGTAATTATGGGAGTTTTCTTTCTCTCTGGAAGGACATAAATATTCTTTTATATCTCAATGGTTGGATTGAGCCTTCAGAAGGTCAAGGTTATAAAGGTTTTCCTTTTTTGTGGAATGTGATGACCCAAGTGGGTATGAAAAGCCTCATCTGAGTGACCAGAGCTACACTGAGGAAAGCTCCCAGACAAATGGTTGTGTAAGTTAAGAGAAGGATCCATTGTCTCCCCAGGGAGTAACTATCAAGCGTCATGAGATGACAGGAGACATCCTTGTGGCCAGAGTCATCCACGGTGGGCTGGCAGAGAGGAGTGGTAAGCTTGAACATCAGGGACAAGTGTGATTAGAAAGATGCAAACAAAAGCAAAGAAAAGGATGAGGGGGCTGTGGGGGAGGATAAGGGAAGGGAGGAGGGGAGGGGAGGTGGGGAAAGAGGAAAGAACAACAACAAAAAAGAAAGACAGACAGCCTCAATGTTTAGTCTCAGTTCTGGAGAAATTCCTAGTTAAGATCAGGATTATTAAAGTTCCGTTGCTTGGCTAAAATCATGTAAATGGAAGGAATAAATTGTCCAGGAAATTTTGTTCTCCTGGTCTGTTGAATCCCTCCCATACTAGACACTGCTCCATTGCCTCTCAGTTTATTTCTGAAACCTAAAGGGTACGTGTCCTCAAGCCACGTTATAGATGAGGCTCAACAAGATGCACACATTTGCTGGGATTGCATTGGTTGAGTCAGGAAGCAGTCAGGTCTGCCTCACTCCACATTCCTAATTCTGCTCCCTGTGGTCCCTCTGCTTTAAAAAAGATGTGTTTTTTTGCTAAAATACCCTGTACTTCCCCTTCTTACCAGCGAGTGGAATTTCTTTCCTCTCACTCATGTGTTTCTGAAACTAGCATTTTGGTGCCTGCCCACACTCCCTACTGACCGAGGCTCCCATGCCAAGACTCTGGGTGTCATTGCCTCCGGGATTCCTAGTTTCTGTGTCCACTGGCTCTTCCTAAAGTCGCAGTTTTTTATTTTTATTCTCCAGCATTTCTTATGTTGCTTGCTGACAACCTTTCTGGAAATATCCATCACCCTTGGTTTCTGTTAAACAACACCATCCTACTTCTCTCATCTTCCTGATGCCTTCCCCTCATGTTTCTCAAGCTTACTCCAAGCTCCCAGGATCCTTTCCATCTGCTTTATAGAAGCATATCATCTCCTTTCCCCTTTCCCTTTATCATTTTCTGAGGACCCTGACATCTTTATTTGCAGTGTTATTTATCTTCTTGGGGGGGGGTATTTTGGGTGTGTCACATTCAGCACACCCTGACTCTGCACTCAGGAATTACTCCAGGAGGTGCTTGGGGGGATGAGGTGCCGGGGATCAAATCTGGGTCAGCGCCATGCAAGGCAAATGCCCTACTCACTGTCCTATTGCTCTGGCCCAAGCAGTGTTATCTTTTAAACAGCGCTCTGCTCCCGTTTTGTAATATCAGGTTGGCAAAAATTAAATTATCGCTACCAGCTCCTGTCCAGTGTTGATGAAGATATAGAACAATTCTCATGCCCTCTGATGGTGGTACAAACAGGACGTACCAGCCCTATTAATGTTATTTCAGAATAATATTAGGTAAACTTGAGTTACAAATTGTTAAACAGTCTTGGAATAGCTGCTTCTGTGTTTTGCCAATTTCTTTGAATCCTTATTTGTTGTGTGTTCCTGTTTGCCCAGGGTTGTTATATGCTGGGGACAAGCTGGTGGAAGTAAATGGCATTTCAGTAGAGGGACTGGACCCTGAGCAAGTGATCCATATTCTGGTAAGAGTCTCCTCTTTCCTCTTGGAGGGAAATGCTACTGCTGCTCTAGCCTGTGTTGAGCCCATGGCAGCTGCACAGTTTCGCAAGGGGAGTTTGGTCTCTTGGGAGCTTCCTCCTCTCTAACCCCCAGAGCTTATCTCTTTTGTGTTATTCCTATCCCAGCTCCTCTCTTCCCTGAGACATTCTGTTCCTGATGGGAGACTTTCTTCCCCAAACTGCAGTTCCAGCCTTAGGAAGTTCTTCAGGCCCCCCAGCTCTGGTACCCCAATACCCAGGTTGCTTCTATGGAAGCTGAGATTAGGTGGGCAAAGAGAGACCATGGCGGACAGTCTTAACCTCATCAAACCACCTGTGCCTCCTAACTTTTTAATACATCTGAACTTGGTCACCATCTTCCTTGAGGAAGTTGGGAATGGAGTGTAGAGAATTAGCAGAGGGTATCCCACAGGGAGGACATAATTGCTGGCTCTGTGTTCTATAATTTTATAGATCAATTATGCTCGGGCAGGTTCTTGCAAGACTAGGTAGTACTGTTGTGTTAAGGGACTGAAATGAGGGGCTATTAAATGACCCTATCAAGCACTGGAATGTTTTGCAAACCACTATTCCAAGAACTGGTGAGAAATGTAAGCTACTGCAAAGGGAGGTTAATGTACTGCGAGCCATGGACACACTCAGCCCTTTTGGTATCAATGAGAGTACTGCCAGGACAATTGTCAAGTCTCTAGGAGTGAGAATGGGGTCTAGTTCATCTCTGAATCTCTAATGTCCATGCTCATGTATGTGGTGGCAATTCTTATCTCTGCCCATCGGGATGAAAGATTCATGACCTTCACCAAATGTTTGGGGCTTCCATCTTTAATAATTAGGAAGCTTGTCAGTTCCCTAGGAAGTGGGATACCCTTCTACCCCCATCATACTGGGTTACACAGTATAGGAGCATGGTTTTCTAGGTTCAGCAGGTCTGAGGTTTGTGGAGGAAAAGTCAGACCCAGATACCCAGATTTCATCTTCTTCTAAGGGGAGAGAGGTGGGATCCTGATGGCTTTAAGGTGGGGAGTCTCTGGGAGAAGCAAAGATTTGGGGTGGGGGTAGCACACTAGTGATTCTGGAGCCCTGCTATGGTCCCAAGCAGTGCTAAGCTTCTTCCTAATTTTCATTTCTGGGTGTTGATATTTAGCTCTTGGAGCCTTGTGAAAGTTCACACAGGAGATGCCACCATTACCCCTAGATGCGTTGAGATATGACTTTGTTTACCAACTGCAGCAATGCAGTGAGCTCTGCATGTGTCATTTTCCCCTGTGAAATTTTCTAGGCTCTCTCTCGTGGTACAATCATGTTCAAGGTGATTCCAGTTTCTGACCCTCCCGCTAATAGCCAGAAGATGGTAAGCATTTGCTGAACTTTTATACTCTGACACAGTAAGTCTTACATAATAACAAAAAACACTTCATATCATACTGTTATTTTCTACAATGTGTGGAACGTTTGTTCCATACTATGTTGTGTATTTTGAAAATATTAATAGCATGAAAAGCAGTAAGTTAGTACAACATAAGGAGATGGGCGATCAGGAGGCTAAAAAAGAACATCAAGAATAGTAAGTGTGAGAGCCTCCCGCCTACTGACTGTGATCCTGAGGTCTCCTAACCCATTTTGGCACCAGAGCAGATTCTTGCAGCCATGCATTTTGACTGTGAACTGAACTACAACCTCGTGCAGCCCGGGGAGGGATTTTTTTCCCTCTCCACCCCATTTTTCTGAGCGAAAATGGCGGCAGCAGCAGCAGCCACGCAGTGAGAGCCACCCTCTAAGACCCCTCCACCAGGAGGTAGGACTTTCTTTAGTGACGTAGCCTGTAGGTGATCCTGGGAGGGGAGGTGTTCCCGGCGCGCCTTCCGCCCAGAGATGAACCAAGAGCTGCGGCACGAGAAGCAGAGCCTCCCGCCTACTGACTGTGATCCTGAGGTCTCCTAACCCATTTTGGCACCAGAGCAGATTCTTGCAGCCATCCATTTTGACTGTGAACTGAGCTAAAATATTAGAAACCCAAAACCGAGCGGCCGCGATAGGACTCAAAGTCTTCACTTTTACCAAGGAAGAGAAATTATTAGATGATGCTTATTCAGCAGGCCTGATTGTTGGGGAAAATTTCCAATCAACAATAGTGAGTTCTGTATGGAAATATGAAATGTACTCAATATATAGAGAGAATAATGGGAATATCATCAGCTACTTAGATGGGGGTTGGGGTGGGAGGGGGGTGTATTGGGGTTCTTGGTGGTGGAACGGGTGCACTGGTGAAGGGATGGTGGTTTAATCAGTATTTGACTGTGACTTAAACCTGAAAGCTTTGTATTTTTTTTCTTGTTTTCACGGTGGTTCAATAAAATATTTCTTTAAAAAAAATAATAAAATAAAATAAAATAAAATAAAACAAACAAAAAAAAAAGAATAGTAAGTGTCTATGCAAACATTTATTAGAGTTAAGAGGTGCTGTTCCAAAAGTTGCATTTTTCATAGCTCATTTTTCATACTTTAGGAGCATAATTTTCTTTTGGTGAGGATGGTGGGGGAAATATACAAACAGTATTGGTCTCTTAACAACTCTGAAGTTTAACTCTTAACTACAGAAGTGGTCTTAATTCTTAATGAGCAAATATTCTGTTGATGGCACGATTCTGTCAGGTGTACGTTCGTGCCATGACCGAGTACTGGCCCCAGGAAGATCCCACCATCCCCTGCATGGATGCTGGGCTGCCTTTTCAGAAGGGAGACATCCTCCAGATTGTGGACCAGAATGACTCCCTCTGGTGGCAGGCCCGGAAACTCTCAGACATCGGGGCCTGTGCCGGCCTAATCCCTTCTAATCACCTTCTGAAGAGGTAAGAAGTCTTCACTCCTAGTCTCAGGACAGAATTCAGGATAAATAGAAGGCTTTCCTCAGGTTCCTCTTTTTTCAACCAAGATAATAGCAAGAGAGATGAGCAGATGAACCAACACACTGATTTATAACTCTAAATGTTAATTGATCAGTATGCCATATGCATCTTATATATCAAGGGAACCGGTACAAGCAGTACTTGGGAAATGAAATTTAATTCTGAAAGGTAATTCTGACTCCCTCTATTAATCTTTCAAGCCTGAACTTGGACTTGATTTTCTGAATCTACTATCCTCTCCTCTATTCTACTGAGGTCCAAGGCACTGAATACAGACAGGAGGAGGTACAAAGCTTAGCCAATGTTGAGAATCAAAAAGGAAAGGAGCTAGAAAGGATTAAAGCGGAAAAACCAATGAAGCATAATGTAAATCAGCAGTGTCTCATGGCAACTTCTGCTGAGAGGCTGAGATTGGATTTAGCAACATACAGGTCATTGGTGACCTTCACTTGTATCACTTGTCATCCCGTTGATCTTCGAGTTGCTCGAACGGGCACCAGTAATGTCTCCATTTGTCTCTGTCATGTGCTAGTGTAGCCCAGTGGTATCTGCTTACTCCAGGAACAGGAAGAGCCTCACACCGTTCTTTCAGGGTTTTGATGAAGAAGTCTGACCATTTTGGTGATCTTAATCAAAGAAATTAAGGGGGTAAGGCCAAAATCTTACTAGAGTGATATTTGAAGAAATAGATGACAATTAGCATGGAAAACTCTTGATAACACTTTGATATAAAGCAGAGAAGAATAATGGAGAATTTCTAGTGTGCAAAAGTGAAGTGATATGAGATAACTTTTTGGTGAAATGGGAATAACCCATTTGAAAGATAGAAGAGACAGTTCCCTATGGTTAGAAGGGGTTGATTCAAATTCATCAGGGAGTTGGAATTAATAGTAAACCATGAGAAGGCCAAATCATGAGGAACCATGATGTTTAAATTGTTAAAGAAGAGAGATGAGAGGGGTAAGAGTTAGTGGAAGGAGGCAAAAATCAATGAGTTTTATGTCCCTATTGGGGATCAACAGATGACCAAGTTTGGATTAGGAAGTGCTGTTGGAAGAAAGAAATGCTGGAAACTAAGGTAGTGGAGAACTTGCAGTTATTATTCTGAGAGGTCTCAGCTATGAGGAGCAGGAGCCTGGGGTAGAACGAGGGGAAGGGCCTCTGGAGAAGATGAAGAGCCAGGAGGCAGGATGTTAGACAAGGGATTTATGTGCCTAACAACATTGCTGGGGAGTATGACAGATTGATGTTAAAAGCTGGAGAGTTATATGGAGTAAGCAGGGTGTGGGTAAATGATGTTAAAAGCTGGGGCCTCCAGGGAAAAGGGAGGATGTTATGCAGATGGCTGTGAGAAGCACTGACTCAGACCCCAGCTCCAGGCCCAGTGGAATGAAGGCCCTGTTTGTGGTAGCCTAGACAGCTAACAAGAGCCTGCTTCTGTAAACACAGTTGATAGGCCCTGTTCTCACATTCTGGCCAGTGTAGTTGGCAGGACAGCTGGAAATAAACTACAATGCTAGAATGAGGGAAATCAGAGCTGCACCATTTCTAGCTGCCCACTGGGAGTAAAAGATGGTGGTGGTGGTGGTGGTAGTGGTGGTGGTGGTGGTGGTGGTGGTGGAGTGCTGAATTCACAGAGACTGGGATTCAGTAGGAGCATGAGGTGAAGCTGGGTCACTAAGAAGAGCTAGAATCAGAAAGGTTTAGCTAAAGGCTACGGGAGTCCTGGAGGGCAAGTTCCATGAGGGTAGCAAGAGAAGAAGGGCCTGGGACAGTCTTGCAGGAGCTAGAGTCAGTGGCTGGGGAGCCTAAAGGCAGAAATAAGGCCCCACAGAGATGAGTCCTCTGGTTCCTCTGATAAGAAGGTGGGGAGGGCTCTGTACAGAGCACACAGCAAGGATGGGTCTGTTTAGTGAGCACACAAAAAGGAGCAGTTGGAGGAATGGAAATTCAGGACATCGGACTGCATCCATAGCTTGAGAGGGAAACCAGGGCACTTGAGCAACCTAATGAGACCTGCTAAGCAGGCTAGAGTGCCAGGGCCAAGAGGCCATGGGCCATGGTCCGGATACCAGTGGTATGTGAACTCAGGGTCATGGGGCAGGTTTTTTTCCTGAGTCAGTGTTGCTCCTGAAAGATCTTTTGAAGCAGGAAAAACAATGAGAAGAAGGGTTGTGAATGTGAAGAACACATCCAACAGTGTTTGCGAAAGGCTCTCTTTTTCATTTGGGGAGAGACAGCAGAATTCTAGGGTATTTTCTGCCCTGGATCTCTGGCACCAACTCCACTTTCTTTGTTCCTCTGACAGTGTGTTTCTATTTGCACAGGAAGCAACGGGAGTTCTGGTGGTCTCAGCCGTACCAGCCTAACACCCACCACAATTCACCTATAAGTGAGTGTGTGCACAGACACCTCAAACCCAGCCTGCGCAGCATAGGGACTGGTGGGTGCAGGTGGGGGTTCTCCCTTCCCTTGTGGCGAACGTCCTGACCACACAAATGAACTCCACAGCCATTCATGCCTTTGAATTTGAAGGTATCCAGATTCTGAAGATGCAAATGCTTTCATGGGGGCGACAGCTTCAGTGACCCACTAACCAGTGTGAGGCCCTTGGAGATGTCTAAATCATACATGCACAGCACACATTACATATATTGATCCATGTATGAATACATTACACATACTTCAGCAAGCAAGTTTGCATACCTACCCTCCCCCCCACATACACACCTTTATGCAGGTTCTGGTTGGGGGTTATGTGTCACAGTGTCCAGGAACTCTAGCTAATGGTGTTTGATGAGGAAACATGGGACTGTATTGCTACTTGATAAATGTAATTTGTTTGCTGGACTGTGATTTAGAGGAAGTGAAGGCATGGATGGCAAAGGGATCCATGGTGGCAAGTGAAGGGAACGGTAGCCTAGTAGAGTCCAGCTGGAACTGCAAGAGTCAGGCCCTTTAGAAACTGACCCTCAAACAAGCTTTGGATGTAGATTAAAGAAGGGCCAAGAGAGGAAGAGGAAAAGGGGCTGGAGAGGAGGTTGTGCAGGTACAGTATCCATTGGTGTTGCAGATTTGCCTTTACTAGTTCTCAGTCATTATTTCTCATTTTTCAACACCAAAAGTTTTTTTCTTTTTTATTAAAAAAGTAGCTCTAGAGTAATTTTAAAACCAGAAACTCTCTTCCCACTGACACTATTTGATCACATCTTCCCCAATCACAAGGTGACAGTACCAGCTGCAATTCTCCAGTGTGTGCATGTGTGTGCGTGTGTGTGCGTGTGCATATGTGTGTGTGTGTGTGTTTTGGCCACATTCTGAGATGCTCAGAGGTTACTCCTGACTTTGAGCTTGGGAATTGCTGCTGACGGTGCTTGGGGAAACAGGTAGAATGCCAGGGATAGAAACTGGGTGCAAGGCAAACACCCCACCTGCTGTACTATCATTCTGTATCCCCTTTTATATTTTTATTGCGAGGCCACATCCAGTGGTTCAGAGCTACTTCTGGCTCTGTCCACTTCCCTCCTGGAAGTGCTCAGGGGATTTTATGCAGTATTGGAGATCAAACCAGGGTTAGTTGTGTGCAATGCAAGTGCCTGACTCCCCTGGCCCCCCTTTCTATCATTTCAAAAGTTTTATCAGAAATATTTTTCATGATAAATCTTCATAGTGATACTTTAGTTATTAGTCTCATGTTTCAAAAATTTACCAAACTAGACTAAATTTTTTAAAATTAATTTTCCATTTTTTAAAGGTCCACAGAAATGTGAATGAAATTCCCAATTATGGTTGACATTTAATTTCTGTGGGTAGCCTCCATGTGATTTCTGTTAGTCTGTTTGAAAAGTCTGCTTGAAAGTAGTTTTCAGCTCCTATCATTATTTTCACCTATTTCCAAGTTCTGGAATGCAAGATTGGAATCACTGACTTGAAAGGTTACCACCCCGGGTATGTTTCTGATTGATCCAGGATGTTTATTGAACCATAAGGCCATTTCTTTGTGATTGCTATTGATGTTGCAGCAATAAACATAATTCTCTCTATGTTCTGTTTAAATGTTATCACTAGAATACATCTTGAGCATATTTCTGAGCCATGAAGTAGAGGCAATTTATCAATCAAGAGAGAAAAATTTGCAAATGGCTCTTAAGAAGGCTTTTTATCAAAGATGCACTTATAATTGCTAGTACTCTCTTCCTTCCCTTTCTTCCAGTCCAGCTATTTGATTTCCTTAAATATACACAACTAAGTGCATTAACTTAGAGCCACAACCCTTTTAGAGCTCCCTAAGTAATAGGGACTTCGATTCACCAGAGCAAATAGAACCTCATTTCCAACAAAGCTTATAAATACATTCATTTCGATAGGATAGCCACAGAGCAATTTTAAATAAAAACAAGTTGCCACTGAATTTTTAGACAATAAGGTCAGAATATGTATTATTGTGAATTTGCCTCCTTGCTTATTTGTAAATTTATCTGAGAAACTAGCATAATTTTATGTTTCTCTTTCTTTCTTCCATTTCAATCATTTGCCTATACCTAGCGATGTCTATGGAAGAAGGTAAGATATGGTGATGGGGGTGGGGGAATCATGAGGTAGGGGTAGGGGTATGGTACCAGAGATCCAGTTAGGATCCCTTCTGATTCTTGTGCCTTCTCCCTGTCCTATTGTGTTTTTCTTAACTTGTTTCAGCTATTTATTGGATTTTTTCCTATGTACCTAGAAAAGTACAAGTCACAATAACCCTAGTTTATTTTTTCTAAAGTCAAAAGATTGTAAACACAGATTAATTATTCTAATACTGAGAAGAATGAAAGAGGTGACATTTATTTGCAGCTCACTGCTTGGTAAGAATGCAATAAAAGTTGTGAAATTTATCAAGTCTTATTATATTCAATGCATTACATAGTATCTACAACAGCCCTGTAAGGCTGTGCTGCTACTTCCTATTTACTTTGGATTACATCTGTCAGTGCTCAGGGCTTGAGGATTGCTCTGGACAGGGCTGAGAGACCCATATGTGATGCTGGGGATCAAACCCTGGTTGGCCAGGCGCAAAGCAAGTGCCCTACCCACTGTACTAATTCTCTGGCCCAAGACTTGTTACATTGTATGATGGAAAGACTGAAATTTGGAGAAGGGAAGAATAGCATCAGAGGTGGTGAGCAATGTTGTCTGATTGAAGCTTCTGGCTCTGAAGGTGGGAGGTGCCAAATGGCATCTCTACTTACTACCCATCCCCATGCCCAGACACCACAACTTTTTATGATCTCTCTCTTTGTCTCTTTGCCCCTCTGTCTGTCTCTGTCTTTGCATCCGTCTCCCTCTCTCTCTTACACACACACACACACACACACACACACACACACACACACACAAGAAAGCAAATTGCTAATGTATGGAGGGAAAAGCAGCCATCTTAGCCCCACCCACATTTCTTCTCTGATTGTATAAGGGGAAGGAGCTTAAATCTGGGTCTCTGGTCTTGGGGTCTTAGTGGGCAAAAAGCTCAAAGCCTCAGTTGGCTTGGATTGCAAGAAACCACAGACCACTACCTACTTCCTTTGTGCTCACCAACAAGAGTGAACATAGCCCTAGTGGGGGCTATTATCAACATGTAAAACTGGGGAGGAAGTTGGACATAAATCAATCCATAACACTCTAGCTGCTACTGAGGAACTGTGGATTTGGAGGAAGTAAATTAGGGGCTCTTTTATTTTATTTTATTTTTTAAGATTTTTATTTCAGTTTTAATAGTTACTATTTTTAAGTGTAATATTTATGATTAAATTTTGAGTTCTTGTTCTTTTGACATTTTCTAAATTTTTTTATATATATATATTTATTTTTATTTTTTTAAATTTTATCACCATGTTGAAAGTTACAGAGTTCTCAGGTTTATGTCTCAGTTATACCATATTCAAACACCATCCCTTCACCAGTGCCCATATTCCACCACCAAAATCCCCGGTATACCCCCCACCCCCCACCCCAACTGTATAACTGATGAATTTCACTTCATTTTCTCTTCACCTTGATTATGTTCCATATTTCAACACAAAACGCACTATTGTTGTGGCAGTTATACCCCCAAACAAGATAACCCTAATAAGGAGGCATTTGATAGTTAGTTTTCCATTAAAAGATTGTATGTTTTCAGGTTTTAGAAAAGGTCGGATGTGTCCCAGTCCCGAATCCCGGAGCCGTGTTAGTTGCTGCTCAGTGTCGCCAGGGCTCCATCTGGAGAAGGCATGCTGGCGGCACCTCCTCCTTCCGGCCCCCCGGTGTTGCTGGCCCTGATTCGGGTCCGGAGCATTGTCCAGGCCGTGTTGCTCACCAAAATGCCTGCCGCTTCTCTGTGGATTGTGGCAAGATGGCGCCGAGGGTGGGTCAAGGGCGTGACTGCCGGCAGGGGCTCTTTTAGACTCATGAAACACAGGGTGCTACTGGAGATTTGCCCCAGCCTTTGTAAACAGGTGACCTCTGGGGTTTGTTTACCTTTCACAGTAGTTGTATTTGAGGACATAACAAGTTGTCTATTAAAATTACTCATCTAAGAAATAATCTCTAAATGAATACAGGGATTGAATGACAGAGTTAAAATAGTCTGCTAAGTCTCTGTTCTCCTATGTCTATAAAAACAGCACTTTCCCATAAAATTTTAATATTGTATTTTTCCTTAAAACATTAAAGACATGATCTTTGGAGAGGTACTATTAAATTCATTATATTACTTTATAATGTCATAGCTTTTCACTTTGTGAAAATGTGTAAGACCTGTTGAAGTACTATTTTTCAGTTACCTGGGAAGAGATGGGCCCTGTGTGAGGTACAAGAAGGCAGGTGCTGAAAGAAAAAAAATTGTTTTCAAAATTTATATTCAAGAAATCTATTTTCATGTTAAAAGAAAATTTGTGTTCAATTTAATAAATCATTTACCATGTACCTAATACATGGAAGATACTATACTAAGCTCTGTGAAGTATATAAAATTTATTAAGAGTTCCTGCTGTCAAGACCTATCTTGGAGGCTGAATAAAACAAACACCTAAAAATTATATCACAAGGTAGAGTATTGTGCAATGGCAGAAAAATTCAAAGTCAAAAGAAATATTACATGGGGGTGGGGGGGTAGATTTGGCAGGAATGTTTATATTGTTGGGGGTTTGACATGAACCTCGAAGTATTACAGGCAAAGAGGGCAGGTGAAGCAGTGGCACAGAGGAAGTGCTAGTGCTGAGTCTAAGGTACTGTGAAGTAGAGAAGTGGACAATAGCCCTCAAACTTGGGTTAAGTTGCAAAGGGTTTTGGCTATTAGGCTGAATGGTTAATTAATTAATTAGTTAATTAATTAATTTTTGGTTTGGGGCCACACCTGGTAATGTTAAGAGCATACTCCTTGTTATGCATTCAGGGATCACTCCTGGTGGAGTTTGAAGAACCCACAGTGGGTATCAGAGATGGAACCTAAGTTGGTCTGGTACATGACAAGCACTTTACCCACTGTACTATCACTGTGGCTTGGTTGAATGAATTTTAAAGTTAGGTATTTTTTTCTCATATATACCTCAGTTAAAAGTAAATATAATTTTCATTTCTTGAGCACTTGCTATATATCCTTGAGCTTCCCATGTAGTATTTAATCTGGTAAGGGTTATTACTTATCCTCATTACATTTGGAAAACATTTAAAGATTAAATTCTGTGTTTTGCAGTTTACAAAATCATTTTGTGTTAGATAGTCTTTCATTTCAAACATTTTGATGCACATTATCCCTTTTTCACCTCTTCAAGTGAGTAAGAGTTGTAAGAGTAATATTATTATAATGTAGTCTACTTTTCTAAGTATAGGATATTTTTGTTATTAACATATTTTAAGTGCTATTTGTCCTTTTGTTGTGCTTGTTTATAGAAGATGACATGAAAATTGATGAGAAATGTGTGGAAGCAGGTAACATTTCCTTGTGATAGATTTACTCCTGGTAGCAGATTTATTCTTGGTTACAGATTATCTGTTGCAGAGTGGGCCGGGGTAGCACAGCCACTCCCCCACCCAACCCCAATCCCATCCCCCACATACTTTTTCCATGGTTCTGACACATGAAAGGGAAGCACATCTGTGGGTTGTTCTCAGGCTTCAAACTAACTTTCCTGAAAGTGCTCTAGATAACAA
Organism: Sorex araneus; assembly: GCF_027595985.1. Taxonomy (NCBI): domain Eukaryota; kingdom Metazoa; phylum Chordata; class Mammalia; order Eulipotyphla; family Soricidae; genus Sorex; species Sorex araneus. Next base: position 234,542,368 of record NC_073313.1, on the reverse strand, counting down.
GTCTGGAAAGGATCTCAGATATTCTGAGTTAATGTCAGGTATTAGTTTTAGCAACACTCAGGTGGACCAACTGGAAACTATGTGCTTTTTGTGGAATACTAAAAACACTGAGATGTCAAATATAAAAAAATAAAAACCCGGGAAGACTTCTGTTTCTATTTTTATATTTATTTAATTTATATATTGGCAGGAGACTTTCAGATTGAGTGGCAGAACTAACAATGGCTCAGCAATCACATTAGTAACGTTATATTTGCATTAGAAATGTTACATTCCATCTACTCTATAAATTCTAGTTTCTTAATCTTTAATGCCTATTAAAAATGCTAACCGTTTCACAGGATGAGAAAGTTGGTATGTGTCAAATATTTCCCAGTCACCTATATAAGCTTATCCAGCAGAAACACTTGCACAGTCAAGCATTCCCCTTGCTTCTAAGATCCTGAGTCTTTAGACTGGATGTGTCCTGCCAATGAATGAAAGTCCTCCTGTAGTAAAGTTATGCCACAACTGGCCATTGGCAGAAATTTCCTGCAACATTCCATTGTTTCTTCCCAGTCTTTCATCATGGCTAATCTGCTTAATGCTATACAGCTTATATATGCCGATTTCACCTTGATTTAGGGGAAAGGTGGGGGTTTCGTTTACTTTTTTTCTTTTTTGGGTCACACCTGGTGATGCACAGGGGTCACTCCTGGCTCTGCACTCAGGAATTATTCCTGGCGGTGCTCAGGGGACCATATGAGATGCTGGGAATCAAACCCGGGTCGGCCGCGTGCAAGGCAAACACCCTACCTGCTGTGCTATCGCTCCAGCCCCTCGTTTATTTTTTAAAATTTTATTTTTAAGGTTTCTTGGGGCATGTTTCAAAAGCATACCCAGTATTTTATATTTTCACTCTGACTCAATATCTGTAGTATAATCTGTCTTATAACTTTAAACAAACCTGAAATAGTACTGTGTCCTCAACCACACTGACATGCCCAGTGGAACTGGAGTGTTATTCTCAGGTGTCACTCCTAGTAGTGCTCAGGAGACCATGCAGTGCTAGGGATCCAACCTGGGTCTCCGGCATACAGACCATGAACCCAGCCTGTTCAGTGAAAAATGGTTTAAAGATTGTGTAAGATTCAGATGAACAGGTCAAAGACTAAGACTGTTAAGATATTGATGTGAAATGGGTAGTAATGTAATGACATTTTGGGTTTTTTGCTGCCATGGGAAATTACAGATGAAGAAACATTTGAATCTGGTAAGTAAAAATGAGTATTGGGGTCTTTAAAATATCTGTTATACATCTTTAGTTGAATTTAACATGTGTTTAAGGGATATAATAAAATAATCTTTTAAGTACATAAACAGTGAGATATTGTAAACTTTACCTTCATTGGTGTTTTTCTTTTCTTTTCTTTTTTTTTTTTTTTGCTTTTTGGGTCACACCCGGCTATGCACAGGGGTCACTCCTGGCTCTGCACTTAGGAATTACCCCTGGCGGTGCTCAGGGGACCATATGGGATGCTGGGAATCGAACCCGGGTCGGCCGCGTGCAAGGCAAACGCCCTACCCGCTGTGCTATCGCTCCAGCCCCTTCATTGGTGTTTTTCATGAGGAGTAGTTTGAGACTCTGTATGGACTTTTTTTTTAGGTCATCAAGTTGATTTTGGGTATTATTTGTTTTTAATTGGTAAGAACCAAGAATAGTGTCCTCCTTCAGTGCCTGCTGTCAGTACCCATCATAAGAATATGTGCACAATTCTTTTTAATTTATTTTTATAAAGGTGTTTATGATTTATTGCTTTCAATATTTCAACACCAATTCCACCACCAGTAAATGCACAATTCTTTAGTATACAACCATGAGAGAGGTTTTTACAAGTTGTGGTATGAAAAGCTCAGAAGTTTAGAATATAGTCATTAAGGAGAGAAAGACACTTGAATAGGATAAAGACTTTACTTGAAATTCCTGAATAATTTATTCTACATATTCTGACTGCTCTCTACTAATATTACAAATGCTGAGAAGTGAGGTAGTTCACAGACTTCTTTTAAAAAAACATATATATTATTGTTGATGATGTGTGGTATTATCAAGTATCTCAAAAGTACAATCTCATTAGTAACAAATTAGATATCAAATAAGATTTTAACTCTTTTGGGACAGTTTAACATTATTCACTCAATTCCAAGTATCTTGTTTTTCCTTATTTCCTTCCTGTCTGTAATTGTCTCAACAGTTGCCTCTATTTTAATGAAGGCAGTTTCCCTGAGCCAAGGCACACCTTTGGATAAGAGTAATAGAACTTTTGTCAATTGTCTTCAATTAATGACTCACTTGATCTTCTCAATGACTTACTTTTTCATGTCTGTTTTCTCATTTTATCCATATCCAGAGGAACTCTCTGAAGGTAATTGTTTCCTTTTATTTCCAGAGGGAGTCCCATAGAGCTGTTTAAGATCTTTTTAGTTTCTCATAATGAATACTTGACAGGATTATGTTTATGACATGATATATAATTTGTAGATAAAAATCAATGATAAAATATTCAACTATACAGAAAATTTGAACTCAAAGTAAATTAAGCTTTATTATCATATCCTAAATAAATATTTCCTTTTAAACTATTGATATAATCCAGCATGTGAACTTTTCTTTTCAGAAGATGGAATTGATATTTTATGTTTTATATATTTTAAAATGTGTTTTTTTAAATGGTTAAAAAGTTTGTACATGTTAATTGATTCCATAAGCTAACCAAAGTTCACATACCTATTTCTGTCTTATAATCAGGTTTCTTAGGGCATGTTTAAAAAACATGCCCAATATTTTATGTCTTTTCTCTAATGCAATATCTGCCCTATAATCTGTCCTATAACTTTAGACAAACCTGAAATAGCATTGTGTTTTCAACACACAGGACAGAATAGACTTTGCGTGTTATTAACACTCTGCAGAACATCTCCATAGGGAGCATGTAATAGAGTACTTAGATCATTCTTCAACAAGCTGCTCAAGACTAAATTCAGGCACACTGTCCTCCATTTTGAAATAGTGTCACTTGAAAATCTGATGGTAATTTCACACATTCATTTTAAGTAACTTTTCTCCTCCACTTGTTTTGTTCCTGCTATTCTCTGTTCCAGACAAGGAGGAATTTGTGGGCAATGGTCAGAAGCTCTTTGTTGGTAGGTGATGATTATGAGGTAGGTTTTTGTACTTTCTACATTCTATTCATGCTAGCTTGATGCTATCTATTGATGGACATTTCCAAACATATTCCTTGTTCTAGTTCCTTTTATTTTTCAAGCCCATATGCTGATGTTTTGATCATTTATTTTAATTAATTTCATTCCACTGGGTAATTCTTATTTAACAAACATAATAATAATAATAATAATAATAATAATAATGGGGTCGGAGCCATAACACAGCGGGTAAGGAGTTTGCCTTGCATGTGGCCGACCTGGGTTCAATTCCTCCACCCCTCTTGGAGAGCCTGGCAAGCTACTGAGAGTATTCTGCCCACACAGCAGAGCCTGGCAAGCTAGCCGTGGCGTATTCAATATGCCAAAAACAGTAACAAGTCTCACACTGGAGACACTACTGGTGGCCTGCTCGAGTGAATCGGTAAGCAACGGGATGACAATGATGATGACAGTAAATGATAATAATAATAATCACTGTCATCCCATTGCTCGTCGATTTGTTTGAGCGGGCACCAGTAACGTCTCTCGTTGAGAGACTTACTGTTACTGTTTTTGGCATATCCAATACGCACGGGTAGCTTGCTAGGCTCTGCCATGCGGGCTCCATACTCTCGGTAGCTTGCCGGGCTCTCCAAGAGGAGGAATCGAACACGGGTTGGCGACGTAAAATGCGAAAGCCCAACCGCTGTGCTATTGCTCCAGAATACTATCTTCTAAGAGGACATGGGAACAGTTTTAAATACAGCACAAAAACCCATGATTCAGGGGGGCAATTTCAATAGGGATCTAATATCACAGTGAAGATGTCCAACTCTGCCACTGATCACAAAGTTGTGGGCAACCACTGAAAAATGTGAGTATAAACATCTGCGATTTCCCCTGGCGTTGGAACACTGCAGTGGCCTAGATGCTCTCACCTGAGTCTGCGTTACCTATCCCCATAATTTTCATCCTGCCAACCCTCTTCAGAAACAGAAATCCAATCATGTCACGCCTGTCTCTTGACCTTCCTGTGACCAGTCTCCAGTCCCCTGGGACCACAATCCAACATTTGACCTAGGCCTTCCTGTGACCTCCTTGGCTTTTTCTTCAGCTCCATTGCTTACCACACTCCCTACTGAGCGCTAACCCACAGCTATCCAGGCCTCCTTTCCTTGCCCTCCTTCAGCACACGGGCACTCTTCTTCCTCTGCACCTTTGCAGCGACTGTTCCCTCGCCTGGATTGTTCTTAGCGGTGGATGCCTCCTTACCTGGCCGCATTGCTTAACTTGGACACTTGCTCCGGGTCAGCTTTGCTGAGACACTGACTGTGTCCACTTGAAGGAGCTCTCCCCGCCCCCAGCCCTCTGCCACACCCCTTGGTGGGCTCTTCTTAACCTTCTCTCCTCCTTAAAATACAAACTGCATGACAAAATGGGCTCATGAAGAAATGGGATCATGCTAATTGTCCGCACCGACGCCCACACTTGACACAAGGCGCTGGAAGCAACTTGGAGATAACGACTTTGTCCGCCTCATTTCTTTCCTGTTGCTTTCAGTTTTCTCGCTGCGAACAGACGCGGGTTCTGCATCTGTCCCATCACCGGCGAGCGGCTCACTGTCGGTGTGTTCCTCCCTTCCGCAGCGGGCTTCCGCCGCAGCATGCGCCTTTCCCGCCGCCAGGCTCGCCGCGGCGCCCAGGCCTACAGCGCAACGTACGAGGACGTGGCGAGGTACCAGCGATGCCCTTCCGACAAGTTCCGCCCCATAGTGCTCGTGGGTAAGTCTCTGCAGACAGCGCCGCCCCTGGGACCACACGGCGACGTTTTCCTTTTAGATTCAATTGTCCTATGCCGGGAGGAGCGGTCAACTCTTTAGGGACGTTATAGACGTACTTTTTTGTTTGTTTGGGGACCACATCCGGCGATGCTCAGGGGGGCTTACTCCTGGCTCTGCATTCGGGATTTATGCCTGACGTTACTGGGAGGAATAACTTGGTCCAGATCAAACCCTGGCCAGCCACGCCGTACCGGTATTTCTCTGCCCCCAGAAACACCTCTTCTCTTCAAGCTTGTATTTTATGTATGGGTTTAATCAATGAAACTTCATCGTATCGTGCTTTTATAGTCTACACCTGAATGTAGTATGCCATGATATTTGTTAACTTGATATTTGTTAACAAGTTTAATATGATGCTCTTATCACAGATTTGTTTTTCACATCCCACCCCATTTCATGAGACTCTGCAGATTGGATTTTTGGTCTGAGTTAGAAACATACCCACAAGACATAGTAACCACGCCATCTAAGAAAGTATCTAAAACATTTTGGACTTAAAGAACAGGGCAAGGTTTGGGGTGTCCTGGTTTTATGACTTCATCTCCTGCAAAGCTATTCGTGCTTTGTAACTGTGGTGACCCACGTCTTACTGCTGTCTTGGGTGTGTTCTGTAGCTGGGATCCCCACAGAGCAGAATAACGGGCCTTCCGACTAGGTTCAGCTGCATTATTCATAGGGCACAACAAAAATAAAGATACAAGGACCCCTTATTCAAAGTTTAAGAATTTCAGCATGGCAAGAAAGGGCGGTAAGACAACCAAACACAGTCCCATTAAGCAGGTGGGAATTGACACAGGTGCTCTGCCCATGAAGTCTATCTTGTCTCTAGTTGCACATGAAGTTGTTGACTTAACTACTGCCAGAAAAGCTGACAGCTTTCACCCATCACAAAGCTACCCTTGCCAAGACTAACCTCTGAAATATGGGAGGTATAAACATAATTTGGAGAAGAAAAGTAGATGAGCTGAGATGATTTAAAACTGGAGATTTCTCAGTGTTTTTTTGTAGATAAAATTCTCTGAGGTAACAGGCTCCTGTCATTCTCTACCTAACTCTGAATAATGAAACTGTGGGTTACTCCACTGGCCACCAGGACAATTCACAAGAATTCTTAACTAGTCCATGTGCCCAATCCTGTCTGGCCTTGGAAGCCAATAATTCTCCACCACAGTCCCAATTTGTGAGAAGGAAAGCTATATAACTCACCCCCCCCAAAAAAAAAACCCAAATTGCACTCATCTATTTAATAGAAAAGCTAAAATATTTCACCACATGATATTTATCTACATCTTATGATTCTTCATGTATTTAGGACCTTCTGGTGTTGGAGTAAATGAACTGAGAAGACAACTTATTGAACTTAATCCTAACCGCTTTCAAAGTGCTGTGCCACGTATGTCTCATTCTTCTCTCATAGCAGTTATGTTTGCTAACAGACTCTGCAGATGTACTGATCTCTCTTAACTATGTCATGCCATTTTTATTGTAAGAATAGAATAGTCCTTAATACTTCTAACTATACTAATTTTAATGAAGGGAATTGAGTTGCTAGTATGTAGTTGGTGTCTTTTAAGAGTTGACTCCTCTCACATTTCTCAGCAATCATATAGATGACCTTTTAGGAAGACAAATATTTAGCAATCATAGCTAATGTTCATTTAGTACTTACTGTCTTCTTGACACTCATGAATTTTGTTTTTGGTCACACACAGTGGTGCTCTGGGGCTACTCCCAGCTTCCACTCAGGGCTCACTCCTGATGGTATTTCAGAGACCATGTGGTACCAAGAATTGAACCCATGCTCCAGCCCATAGCATACACGTCAGGCCATTGGTCTATATCGACCCATCTGTTTGACTTTTAAAAGTCTTGTTTTTTTAAAACCAGGACATTTTAAAATATATGCATATACATTTTCATACATTCTTAAATCCATAAAAGCTTGTATGTGCTCTACTGAGCTTTACCCTTCCTAAGTTGGAGGACTTGCCAGTGTCACACTCTATAGTTCAGGCATGCAATGACTATAGAATTTGTGGGGCTCACAGTCATGCTCACCAGGGGTCATATTTATATTAACCATGCCATTCTCACATTTTTAGTAGAGGTACTTGTTGGGGCATAGCCAAAAATTCCTTTGTTTATTTGTTTTGTTAGTGAAGAGCTAGCTGGAATGCAGCAGGAATATTTAGTGCTGGGGATTTGTAGTGCTGGGGATCGCAGTCAGGTATATCTGCCAGGCTCTAGGAGTAGAACTTTTGTGCAGACACACCTTTTTTGAAAAAAAAATGAATAAATATGTTGGAATGCAGATTAGGATACTAACTTCATAGTATTTGTAGGTTGCAGAGTTATAACTGCATTTGTGTTCTTGGATCTAACTGTATCTAGTAGCATAGACTAGTACACATCAGGTGAATAAGTGAATGAGTAAACAAAGAATCCCTCTTAGATGTTCAGTGAACTAATATGTTCTATTTCAGGGCCTATGTAAGTTAAATAATCTGTAATCAAAATAATCATGTCAGGAGTTGAGTTTAACCCAAATTCCATCAATATTTATGGAGACCTCTAAGTAATCACCATTTCACTTAAGTAATTAATGATTCTGGAAAAGATTACAAAATGTCATGGGCTTTTATTATTTCAAATCTGAGACAACCTGGTGTAGGAGAAAACATTGATCTAGGAGAAGGCAGAATATCTATCTCTGATTCATTTCAACTTTGCTTTATTTAATATTATGGTCACAGAATAACTATTATTAATTTTTTTAAAAGCTTAACAGTAAACTATAGATAATTTTACCTTGCTAGGAGTGGGATGAACTAAGATCTTGAGAAATGCACTACATAAACATAGCATATTGCTAGTATTGCCACCTGGGGGCCTGCATTGTCTGTTAAAGCTCAGATATAATTCACTAGAGTTTATTTAGAAGAGGTATTCTCATGGTTTAAGGCCTCTTGTTTTAAAACTTAACTTATTATTGTCTTGATATACATAAGTTCTAACAGGTTTATAAATAAACTTCTATTTGTAAATGTTTATTTGATATGAGAACTCTTCTACTTTCACCAATTCAGCCTCCCTCTTTTTTGCCTTAGCATTTTATACCTTGGTGTGTGTGCTCATTTAATTTTTATGGAACAGATTAATCTAATGGTAGTAAAAAAATTGGAAGTAAAGAACTTTAATGCCATTTGACAGATACAACTCGTTCCAAAAGGAGTTATGAAATTAATGGACGTGAATATCACTATGTGTCAAAGGAAACATTTGAAAATCTCATGTATAGTCATAGGTAAGCTAATTGTTCAGAAACTCCTTTGCATTCAAGACTCATCACCTACTTGTATGCATTGTCTAGGATTACTGAGGGTAATATCTCTAGTTAATGTAGAAGAGTTAATTAAATGAGGAAATGTAAATTGACAAATTAGAACACCCATTGATCTCTTTTGGAGAGGATGCAGTATCAAGTTGCAATACTTCAGAGCACTAAAAATTTTTCTTCATTGAATACCCACAATTACTGTTTTGTACTAGCAAAGTCTATATATTTATACTCTTTCCTGTGAAGTCTATCACCAGTGACCATTAATAACAGTTGTAGAAAGGGCTCTTGTGTTCTTTGCCTACCCTTGCAGGATGCTGGAGCAAGGCGAGTACAAAGGCCACCTGTATGGGACCAGTGTGGATGCAGTGAAAGCAGTGCTTGAGGAAGGCAAGATCTGTGTCTTGGATTTAGAGCCTCAGGTGTGTAGTATGGGATGTTTCCCATATCCCCAAAGGGGTGATTTGCTGCTGTCCACTTTGTGTTCATAATCTAGGGTGTAGCTGACACATTATACTGCTTGTCTTTGAGAATCAGACCGCTTACCATTTCTAAGAGATAGGACCTTAACTAAACCACCAATGGACAATTGTCTTTTAGTTGCACTTGAAGGGGTCTTTTATTCTCAGACACAAAATCAGAACTGAGTAGGTGACATAAAGAAAAGTTAAAATTTAGGTAGAAAAGTTAGAATCTTAGGGTCAGAGCGATAGTACAGAGGGTAGGGTGTTTGCCTTGCATGCAGCCGACCCAGATTAAATCTTCGGCATCCCATATGGTCCCCCTAGCACTGCCAGGAGTAACTCCTGAGTGCCAAGCCAGGAGTAACCCCCGAGCATTTCTGGGTGTGACCAAAAAAGATAAAAAAAGAAAAGTTAGAATCTTGCTTTTCAGCCTTGATCACAAAGTAGCAAGGTTAAATTTCTTGTAGAGAGCTTAAAACATGGCTTTACCCAAGGAGGTGAGATGCCCAATTTTCATATCTATAATTATTATCCCAACATCATTGGGAGAGTGGATCAGGGAAGAAAAAGTTGAGGCAAGATTAAAAACAGACAGGGATAGAGAGATAGTACATTGCATAAGGTACTTGCATTGCACATGGCTAGCCTTGGTTTAATCCTGAGCCTTATCATGAGTGATCCCTGAGCGCAGAGGCAGAAATAAGCCTTGAGCATTGCCAGGTATAGCCTCCAAACCAAAAATAAAAAGAGCATACAATGTGGAGGCCCCATTTCTTGGGGTGGGGAGAATTGAGCCACACATAGTGGCAACTTCTTGCCTTGTGCTCAGGGGCCTCTCCTGGTGATCTACAAGGTACCATGTCATACCAGGAGTTGAAGGCTTCTCACATGCAGAGTATGTGCTCAGCTCTTTGAGTTACCCTATCTGTCCAGCCCCAATGATCAATTTTTTAAATAGGGAGTCACACTGATCAGAGCCTTTCTTGGCAGTATTTGGAGGACCACCAGAACCACACCTGGTATGCTGGGTTCCATGTGGGACAAGGAATTAAACTCACAGCTTCACACAAGCTAGGCAAGTTCTCTGCCATTTAAGTTATATCACCAAATAAATCACCACATATTAAGTTATATCACCTCCAATTTTTATGATCCTTGTCTTTTGCTTGTATTTTTTGTAGTCATTTAAAAATATTCCACGTGCTACAGAGGATTCAGGGACAAGAAATTAGTTTTTAGGTTAAAGCTGGTTATCAGTTAATGTTATAGAATGTGAGGGATAGCAATAATAAAGAATAAATGAAAGTGTAAAAGAGAATAGAGCTACTTTGAGAATCTTGGTTCACATTTCATGAGACTTTGTATAGAATCTTAATTGGAAATTTTATTTTTATTTTATTTTTTTAATTTTTATTGAATCACCATGTGGAAAGTTACAAAGTTCTCAGGTTTATGTCTCAGTTATACAATATTGAAGCACCCAACCCTTTACCAGTGCCCATATCCCATATTCCACCACCAAAAACCCCAGTATACCCCCCGCCCCCCCACCCTCAACTGTATAACTAATGAATTTCACTCCATTTTCTCTTTACCTTGATTACGTTCCATATTTCAACACAAAACTCACTATTGTTGTTGGAGTTTCCCCCCAAGAAAGACAGCCCTACTACCAAGGAAACATTTGATAATTAGTTTTCCATTGCTGGAAATGAAGAGATATGAAGCCCCACTGCTCCAAGTACATAACTCTTTTTTTTTCCTTTTTCCTTTCCCCTTTTTTCCCCCCTTCATCCCCCTTCCCACGCCTCATAGTATGGTGGATGTCATGCCTCGTTTCTCCCTGAAAATGGGAAACAACCAGGAAAGAGGGATATTTCCTCTTCTCGGCTGGCATGGGGCTGTTGCTTAGTTCACAGTCCAGAGAAGTGGCTGCTACTTTAATAACCTTCAATATTTCAACAAAAACTCACTGTTATTATTTGGAGTTTCCCCCCCAAGTCAGACCTGTTTCACATTGGGAACCGTTTCACATTGCTGACAATTATAGATGTTAAGTCGCGTCCGCAAGGTCTTGGATTTCTGCATAAAGTCCAGGGAAAATTCTGCCAGAAATTGCATAGCCCAGCTCACAGTCCCAGTGCATTGCTGTAAGAAGTCTCTGGAATCAAAGTCTTTAGGCGCAGAGGATCCGTTTCACGCTCAGCAGCTCTGAATTTATCTGGGCTGAGCGCGTGCCGGTTACACCCACTTCTCATGATTCCCTAGGAGCCCCAAGTGTAAAAATCGTATACCTCTGGGTTAGGAGTCTTAGAAGATGGCTCCTGCTATGTGGATGCTGCTGCCGCCGCCATTTTCCATGCAGGAAGACAGGGTGGGGAGGAAAGATCCGCCCCCCCCCGGCAGTACGGAGTTGTAGCCCAGTCCACAGTCCCAGTGCATTGCTATAAGAAGCTGTGCTGGATGCCCGAATGCATTAGGTCTCTAGAATCATAATCTTTAGGCGCAGAGGGTCCCTTAATTGGAAATTTTAATAAGGGTGTTATGGCTCATTAGAGTAAGAGCCATGATTTGAACTTAATTTTGGTTCTATAACACCCCTGTTAATTATGAAAATATTTTGAGTTGAAGGCTTTGGGGCACATGATATTATTCTCTGACTAACAATAATTGCTAATTCCTGGTCTTAGAAAATTTGAGAGCATTCATGTAACTCTAGGAAATTCTGACTTCTGTTTTTAAATATGCATTTCTTTTTCATGTAGTATATTCAAATGGCTCGAACTCATGAACTGAAACCTTATGTCATATTTATAAAGCCATCTAACATGAGCTGTATGAAGCAATCTCGGAAAAATGCTAAGATCATTACAGACTACTTTGTGGATATGAAGTTCAAGGTAAGATACAGAGGAAAGAGATGAATATATCAGGCTTTTATTTCCCTAGCCAAAAATTATTATTTTTTTTACAACATCCCCATGTTAAGGAATATACTTTTGTTTCTAAAGAGTAATGTCCTAGGGCTTGAAGATTAGGGCGCATGCTTTGCATGGACCCCACCCAGCTCTATCCCTGGCACCACTCGCTACCCAAGCATCTCTGGGTGTAACCCTGGATGCCTCCTGCACCACAGGGCCTATGCAGCACCGCACCCACAGACCCTAGCACTGAACAGCCACCAGGCTGCATATTGCTGGGAGTGGCCCCTGAGTCCCCTTAGCTTCACATGGGATTTCCCCCACCAAAAAAAGTTCTTATTTTTATCTTTTTTACTAGTCATTATTTATAGATATAACAAAAGAATTGGGGGTGAGGGATCTATTTAAAAAATAGACCCTCAAGTCATAGTTTGCTAAGCTAGATGTACAGTCTGATTCTTGTATTTAAAATAAATTTTGGGGCTGGAGAGATAGCACAGCGGGTAGGGCGTTTGCCTTGCACGCGGCCAACCCGGGTTCAAATCCCAGCATCCCATATGGTCCCCTGAGCATGGCCAGGGGTAATTCCTGAGTGCAGAGCCAGGAGTAACCCCTGTGCATCGCCAGGTGTGACCCAAAAAGCAAAAAAAAAAAAAAAAATTTTTGATGAAAAAATATTTACTTTAAAAGTGATCTGTTGAGAAAAAAAGTGATGTTGGAGCTGGAGAGATAGTAAAGAGGGTAGGGCACTTGCCTTGCATGCAGCCAACACAGGTTCAATCCCCAGCATCCCATGGACCCCAGGCACTGTCAGGAGAGCCAGGAGTAACTGCTGGCATCACTGAGTGTGGCCCCCAAAACAGAAGCAAGCAAAAAAAGTGATCTGTTGAACAAATTTCATCCATACTGAGGTATCTGTATGTAAAATATTAATAAATATAATAAAATGAACACAAAAATAGTAATTATGTTGATAATATAATAGAGGAGCCAGCCAGGTGGGATTAATTTGTAAACTCTCTCTGCTCCCAGTTTTATTGTCATTAAATTAATTTTAATCACAGCATACATTTAGGAAGGGGAATGATGGCTCTTAAGTGTACTGCTCAATATATTTTTACATGTGTGAGATCCAAATAACCATCACCTTTATCAAAATATTATAATCATTTTTGAAAAACATATGTGGTATAAAGCACATAAAACATAAAACTGAATATTTTTCTATGATTGAACCTAAAGACATACGTTTTATTGCAATTTGGATTTTGGGTTTTTAATGGGAAAGTGGGAGAGGGAGTCAACTCAGCCTGCACATAGAGTTGAGGGTGAGTGAGGTCCAAAACGGAACATCTTAAACCACTTTTTATCTGCACAGCTTAGTGGTAGGTATATTTTATTGTGAAACATATATAGAACTTTGAAAATATACTGCACTGTAGCACTGTCATCCCGTTGTTCTTTGATTTGCTTAAGCAGGCAACAGTAACGTCTCTATTGTGAGACTTGTTGTTACTGTTTTTGGCATATTGGATACACCACGGGTAGTTTACCAGGCTCTGCCATGCAGGCGGGATACTCTAGGTAGCTTGCTGGGCTCTCTGAGAGGGACAGAGGAATACATTTTGAAAACATATACAGAATGATGTTTTCTATATGTAGAAAACATATATAGAACTTTGAAAATATATATAGAATGATAAAAATCTTGCAAAGCTGGTTTCATTCAGATTGTTCTACAAATTTTTGAGTCATCCTTTGTCAGGGACCACGCTAATTCTGTTTTGTTCCTATTTTTAATGTGCTGCTAGAATTAGAATGAGATATATTTCTATATTTATATTATCTATTATTTCTATTATCCAAAATTTCATTAAGATATATTTATATCATCCTTTATCTCTAATTATTATTATTTTTATCAACAAGTTTTTTTTAAGTGATCACAACAGAAAAGCTTGATTCTCCAGTTTGCTTTGAGACAATGGAATCTTATCTTCTTTGAATATATTGTATGAGTCATATAGTCACTCAAAATTATGTTCTTCGTTTTTTTTTTCTTTTTGGGTTACACCAAGCAATGCTCAGGAGTTACTCCTGGCTTTGCACTCAGGAATTACTCCTGGCAGTGCTCGGGGGACCATATGGGATGCTGGGAATCGAACCCGGGTCGGCCACATGCAAGGCAAATGCCCTACCTGTTTTGCTATCCTACCTGTTTTGCTATGTTTTGCTCCAAGCCCCAAATTATGTTCTTAATGTTATGGAAATATAAGCAAATTAACAACATTTAGTCACTTTGTAAATAAACTCCGCCACAGAATTTTTTGTTGTTGTTGTTGGCAGGAGGGGGACCACAACCAATTGTGCTCAAGGGTTACTCCTGGCTTTGCACTCAGGAATTACTCCTGGCAGTGCTCGGGGGACCATATGGGGTGCTGGAGATCAAACCTGAGTGGGCTGTGTGCCTTACCGACTCTACTATCTCTCCGATCTTCCACAAGATTTCATTTCTATTTGTTTTTGAGAGCATGTGCAACAAGTTGTACTATTTTTCTGTGAACAAAAAAGAAAAATATCAGCAATAATTTTATGTGTTACTATAAGTGAGGGCTAAATGACTTTCACTGAATGAGCATTTCGTAATACCAGAGAGCTTGAATATAGTAAAATATTATGAGTGAATTAAGTAATTCTGAAGCAACATGAAACAAAATTGAAAGTGACCATTTTATATCTGAAAAGATTTTTTGTGTAGTTCTTATTAGATTATGGTTTATTTTAGGGAGATATAAAATAAATATTTTTTTCTGGAGAGAGAGAGAGTACAGAATTTAAGACATTTATGGAAAATCCTAGTTCAATCTCCAGCACTGCAAGGTCCCTTGAGCACTGCCAGGAGTAGCCCTCAAACTGTACCAAGCCCAAACAAACAAAGCAGATTAATTTAAAAGTCATATTTGTTTAAGTTTATCTGGAAAATTATCACTGGCTTAATATTGAATGTGGTATGAGAGCTTCAAGTGTTTAGATAACAAGATTACTTCAATCTAAGTGATATATTGGGGCAGAGTTTATGAGCTGTAACTCAAATTTGCTAAATTTTGATCGAAGAAGACAGTAAAACTCAATGTAGAACATGATATTTTAAAAGATTTACAATATGGAACATCTTAAATATTTGCAGTTATTTTTTATTGCGGTAATGTGGTTTGAGTTTCCAGATAGCTGCTTTATAATTGCAATGCTATTATATTATCACCATTGTCAATAACCCTCCACCACTGCCCCAAGATGAACTAATTTTGAAAAAATAGCTTTTTTAAAAAAAATTTATTTATTTTTAATTAGTGAATCACCGTGAGGGTACAGTTACAGATTTATACATTTTTGTGCTCATGTTTCCCCCATACACAGTTTGAGAACCCATCCCTTCACCAGTGCCCATTCTCCACCACCGGTACACCCAACATCCCTCCTACCCTCCCCAATCCCATCTCCCCACACCCCACCCTGCCACTGTGGCAGGGCATTTTCTTTTGTTTTTTCTCTCTCATTAGGTGTTGTGGTTCGCAATAGAGGTGTTGAGTGGCCACTGTGTTCAGTCTTAGACAACATTCAGCCCGCATCACCCTTCCCCCGCATGGCCTCCGACCGCATTATACTTGGTGATCCCTTCTCTGAGTTGCCCTCTCCCCAGAATGTGAGGCCAGCTTACAAGCCATGGAGTCAACCTCCTGGTACTTATTTCTACTATTCTTCTATTCTTGGGTGTTAGTCCCCTACTCTGTTATTCTATATTCCACAGATGAGTGCAATCTTTTTATGTCTGTCTTTCTCTTTCTGACTCATTTCACTTAGCATGATACTTTCCATGCCAATCCACTTATACGCAAATTTCATGACCTCCGTTTTTCTAACAGCTGCATAGTATTCCATTATATAGATGTACCAAAGTTTCTTCAACCAGTCATCTGTTCTAGGGCACTCGGGTTTTTTCCAGATTCTGGCTATTGTAAACAGTGCTGCAATGAACATATAAGTGCAGATGTCATTTCGACTATACTGAAAAAATAGCTTTGACTGGCTCTTCAAGCCAGCGGTCTTCCTTGAACATATGACTTTCTTACTCATCTTCTTTACTTTCTTATTTGATCTTTCAAGCTCATGCTCTTTCTTAAATGTGTATCTCCATTATTTCTCTCCCCTCACATCTTTCTAACTTTCAATGAAAATTACCTTGCTTTAAGAAAAAAAAAAGCTCTGTGACTAAATGGTGTTCTTATCTCTGTTTCAAACACTGAGTTTGTGTGATCCATGTTTTTGTATTTCTCCTGTAGGATGAAGATCTGCAAGAGATAGAGGACTTGGCTCAAAAAATGGAGGCTCAGTTTGGGCAGTTCTTTGACCATGTGATTGTGAATGACAACTTACAAGATGCCTGTGCACAGTTGTTGTCCGCAGTTCAGGAGGCTCAGGAGGAGCCTCAGTGGGTACCAGCGTCATGGATTTCCTCTGACACTGAGGCTTCAAGTGGCCTCCTGTCCAATGTTTAAGGGAGTGGAAAGATAGTACATTGGGTAGAACACTTAGTGGTCTACCTGGGTTCCATCCCTGGTACCCCATATTGTTAAACCTGCCCCCCTCACCCTACCAACTCCAGGAATGATCCCTGAGGGAAGAGTAAAGAGTAAGACCCAAGGCATAGCCAGGAGAACAACAGGTGTGGCCAAACAAAACAAAACAAAACAAAACAATACAAAAACAGAACAGTAGGTTCTTTCTTTCTTTTCCCTTTCTTTCTTTTTCCTTCTTTCTCTGTCTTTCTTTTCTTTTCTTTTCTTTCTTTCTTGTAATGATATATTTACTATTTATTTGTTTTTAATTTTTTAATTGAATCACTGTGAGATACAGTTCTAAGTCTTCATGATCAGGTTTCAATCACATAATGTTTCAACTCCTATTCTTCCACTAGTGTACATTTCCCATCACCAATATCCTCTGTATCCCTCCTGCAAGCCCCACCACCCCTACCCCAGTCTGCCCCTATGGCAGATATTTTTCTTATTTGTCTCTCTGTCTCTCTCCTTTTGGGCTTTATGGTTTGCAATACAAATACTAAGAGCTGTCATGTTTGGTTCCTTACCTACTTTTAACACACATCTCCCACTCAGAGCAATTCATTCCAACCATCATTGTAATAATGGTCCCTTCTCTATCCCAGCTGTCCTCTCCTCCAGCCCTTGAGGCAGTCTTCCAACTGTGGACCAATCCTCCTGGTCCTTGTTTCTACTGTCCTTGGGTGTTAGTTATCATATCATATTTTTTATATCCCACAAATGAGTGCAGTCATTCTGTCTGCCCCTCTCCTTCTGACTTATTTCACTCAGCATTACACTCTCCATGTCCATCCATTTATAAGCAAATTTCATGACTTCATTTTTTCTAACATATGTGTAGTATTCCATTGTGTAGATGTAACATAATTTCTTTAACCAGTCATCTTTAACCAGTTCTCAGAATAAAGACCTCTATATCAGACCCGTATCCATAAGATACATGGAGGAAAATGTAGGCAGAACTCTCCATGACATTTAAGCTGAAGGCATCTTTTTTTAGAATTTTAATTTCATAAGGTTGTTCATATTAATTGATTGCATTCAATATTTCAACACCAATCCCACCACCATTACACCTTTCCACCACCATTATTTTGAATTTTCCCACCACCATTCAAGCATGCTTGCCAGGGGCAGGTGTAAAGGCATCTTTAAAGGTGAAATGCCAGGCAGAATCTCCTGACCCCACACCAGGCTGTCTTCACTGGGGCACCTTCGAGGGGGGCGGATTGAGTTTCCCTCCCCATCCCAAGCAGAGCACAAGAAGCCAAAAACCTCCAGAACCCAACCACAGTCATGCTCAAGGCCACTCTTCACACACTCGGACAAGCCTCACTCATGAAGGAACAGACAAAAGAACCCAGGTATGTGGGACCCATGGCTGAGATCTCCAAGCCTGCTTAGATCGGGATTGGGCCTCCTCTACCCAGGTCCCTAATTTTCCAGTAGCTTGGCGGTCACCCCCCCCCCCCACCCATGCCATGTAATCATGTAATCTTATCAACGGCCAAGATCCAGAGACTATAAAATAAAGCTCCTGGAAGAGAGCTTGATTTTAATATACTTGCTTGTATTCTTATATATATGGGCTTAAATGGCCCCAGAATGAAATACAACAACCTTCACACACTTCCCTCTTATTTTGGTGGTAACATACTCTGTTGGGTGGGTGTTTGAATATTATTTTTAATGAATTACTGTGGACTACTTTATGAAAATAAAATGTATTAAAATAAAATGTATTTAAAAAAAAGATGAAACACCACTGACCAAACAAGCAGAAGTAAAGATAAACAAATAGGACTACATTAAGCTAAGAAGCTTTTGCATCTCAAAAGAAACAGTGACCAAGATACAGATACAGCCTACATAATAGAAAAACTTATTTACCCAATACCCATCTGATAAGGGGTTAATAGTCAAGATATGTAAGATACTGGTATAACTGGTAGAACTTAACATTTCCAACACCACCAAAAAAGTAGGGATAAGAAATGAACAGAGGTGGCCATGCCTTTGCACAGCCAAGTGGCTGCGGAAAGAGCAGGAGCCAGAGCCAGCTATATGACTTGGGGTTCCAGCGAGTGCTTACAACCATGTATCCAGACTGTGAACTAAGCTTTTGCCCCACACCGGCTAGCGGATGAAATATCCTTCTTCCTTGGTCTCTCTTCCCTCCTGGAGGAGGAGTCGTGGTGTCCGACATTTTATGGGTCCTTTGAGCAAGTATGAACTTTGTGGCGCGGAAAAAAAAAAAGTGCTTTGAACTTGAAACAGTGGAACGCCTGGGCAGTCTCGGGCCGGGGCCGGAGCTCGGGATCCAGCCGAGATTCGACCTGGGTGGCCATGCCTTTGCACAGCCGAGTGGCTGCGGAACGAGCAGGAGCCAGAGCCAGCTATATGACTTGGGGTTCCAGTGAGTGCTTGCAACCATGTATACAAACTGTGAACTAAGCCTTTGCTCCATGCTGCTCCAGGAAGGGAAATGATTCAACTTCCAACTTAAATCTCCCTGGACTTAATTACTAAAATACAGAAATTGTAAACCGCAACTTTTTCTCTCTTCATTCTCATCAGTGGAAAACTAATTATCAAATATTTCCTTGTCAATAGGGCTGTATTCTTGGGGGATAAATTCCAACAAAAATAGTGAGTCTGTGTTGAAATTCCAACAACAATAGTGAGTTTTGTGTTGAAATATGGAATGTAATCAAGGTAAAGAGAAAAGGAAGTGAAATTTATCAGTTACGCAGGGGGGAGTTGAAATTTATCAGTTACGCGGGGGGGGGGTTGAGTTTTTTGTCTTTATTGGGTGGCAGGTACATGCATCACTGCTCTGGGGTGAGGGGTGGGATGTATACGGGTTTTTTTTTATTGGTGGTGGAATATGGGCACTGGTGAAGGGACGGGTGTTTGAGCATTGTATAACTGAGACATAAACCTGAGAACTTTGTAACTTTCCACATGGTGATTCAATAAAATAAATTTTAAAAAAAAGAAATGAACAGAAACTTTCTCAAAGAAGAAATTCTAATGGCCAAAATGCACATGAAAAAATGCTTTTCATCACTAATCATCAGGGAGATGCAAATAAAAGCAATAATGAGATATCACCTTACACCACAGAGACTGGCACACAACAAAAAGAATAAGACCAACCAGTGCAGGCATAGTTACTGGGAGAAAGGGACTCTCCTTCATTGTTGGTGGGAATGCTGACTGGTTCAGCCTTTCTTTGAAAAATAATATGGGCATTACTCAAAAAACTAGAAATTAAACTTCCATATAACTCAGCAGTACCGCTTCTGGGAATATACCCCTGGGGTGCAAAAGCACACAGAAGAAATGACATCTATACGTGTATGTTCACTCAGCACTGTTCACAATAGCCAGAATCTGGAAACAAAAAACCAGTAGATTCTTAAGGTAGCCACCTGCTTACTGCTTAGTTTTTTTTATTGGTTTGAGTTTTTTGTCTTTATTGGGTGGCAGGTACATGCATCACTGCTCTGGGGTCACCCCAAGTCGTACTATCAGCCCTGTACTTTGGGGCACTGATCATGGACACCCAGCATGCAAAGCATGTGCTCAGTGCACTGACTTATTTCTCTCCTTGTTCTCATGCTGAAACTTTTAACAGTATTCCTGTTACACAACTCTGGAATATCAGCTGCGTTCTGAAATAGCAGTATTTACCTAGTGTGTGCAACTCTTAACAGTGCTGTGGCTTATTAACCTTATTTTGAAACAGTGTGTGTGTGTGTGTGTGTGTGTGTCTGTGTGTGTGTATTTGGAGAGTTACTTATTTGGTTTTTAGGAAAAAAAGGTATTTTTGCTGTTGTTGAATAAATTATGATAGCTACTTTTTGTATTAGACTGATATAGTAAGGTATGCATTTTTATATTCTCAAGAGTTACGGTGAGACCTTTAAAATATTCCAATTTATTCTGAAATTATGACACTCATAAAACTCATTAAAACAACAGTGACTGAAAGGCATTACTATTTGGTTCAAATGAAAAATATTCCTTATTCAATAATAATTTTTAATTACATAGTGATCACTTTTAAAAGTTTCAGAAATCTGTTATTAAACATTCTTTCAAAGGAAAAAAAGGCATGTTGAGAATTATAAAATTATTCAAAATGAATGATTAGCAGAGTATAACTAAAGGAAAATTCACATCAACAAAATAATCTTTGTATTCAAGAAAAAAACCACAGCAACAAAATTAAAATGTCAACAATATGCTAGCATTTATTATCTCAGAATTCAACTGTAGATTAACTGAATTTATTTATAATTCATGCCTTATTTTTATTTTTATTTTTTATTTTTTTTTAAACTTTTAATTAAATCACCATGTGGAAAGTTACAAAGTTCTCAGGTTTATGTCTGTTATACAATATTCAAACACCCATCCCTTCACCAGTGCCCATATTCCACCACCAAAAACCCCAGTATGCCCCCCACCCCCACCCCCTACCCCCTACTGTATAACTAATGAATTTCACTCCATTTTCTCTTTACCTTGATTACATTCCATAATTCAACACAAAACTCACTATAGTTGTTGGAGTTTCCACCCAAGAGAGACAGACCTACTACCAAGGAAGCATTTGATAATTAGTTTTCCATTGCTGGAAATGAAGAGATATGGAGCCCCACTGCTACAAGTACATAACTCTTTTTTTTCCTTTTTCCTTTTCCCTTTTTTTCCCCCCTCATCCCCTTTCTGCACCTCATAGTATGGTGTACGCCATGCCATGTCGGCCAGCGTGGGGCTTTTGCTTAGTTCACAGTCCAGAGAGGTGGCTGCTACATTAATAACCTTCAATATTTCAACAAAAACTTACTGTTATTATTTGGAGTTTCCCCCCCCCCCAAGTCAGACCTGTTCAAAAGGAACTGTTTCACATTGCTGACAATTATAAATGTTAAGTCGCATGGACGGGGCAGCGTCCGTGCGGTTTTGGATTTCTGTATAAAGTCCAGGGAAAATTCTGCCAAAAATTGCATAGCCCAGCTCACAGTCCCAGTGCATTGCTGTAAGAAGTCTCTGGAATCAAAGTCTTTAGGCGCAGAGGGTCCCCTTCACGCTCAGTGGCTCCGGATTTATCTGGGCCGAGGGCGTGCCGGTTACGCCCCCTTCCCATGAGTTCCTGGGAGCCCCAAAAGTAAAAACTGAATACCTCTGGCTTTGGAGTCTTAGAAGATGGCGCCTGCCACGTGGGTGCCGCCAACCCGCCATTTTCCATGCAGGAAGACAGGGTGGGGAGGAAAAAAAAAATCCACCCCCTGGCAGCACAGAGTTGTAGCCCAGTTCGCAGTCCCAGTGCATTGCTATTAGATGCCGCGCTAGATGCCCGAATGTGTTAGATCTCTGGAATCAAAGTCTTTAGGTGCAGAGGGTCCCTCATGCCTTATTTTTAATAATTGACATTTTTAATAATGTTGTTAGAGAAAGAAATTTAAGGAGAAAACATTGAGTCTAAAAATAAGAGCAAAGGGAAAAAATATTCTCTTTGCCTCTAGAACATCTTTGAAATATTTTAGCATGATCTTTTTTCTTCCTTTAAGATAACCATTTAAAAATATTAGAAAGGATACAAAGTTATTAGTTGAACGTGTTAGGAGTAGGATAAAATCTCTGTGGAGTCTAAAATTAGCAAGGCACTGTTAATTTTCTATTTCTAGGGAAGAATTTTGAGTGTGCTATGCCGGATGTCACCTTAATCACAGGAGCCCATCCTATACTAAGATGCTGGGTCTCAGCCCAGGGCCACCTTACATGAAGAAGAACCAGGTGGCCAGATAAATCCGGAGCCCCTGAGCGCAAATCGGACCTTCTTCATGAAGTGGACCCTCTGCGCCTAAAGACTTTGATTCCAGAGACTTCTTACAGGAATGCACTGGGACTGTGAGCTGAGCTATGTAATTTCTGGCAGAATTTTCCCTGGACTTTATACAGAAATCCAAAACCGCACGGACTCTGCCCTGTCCACGCGACTTAACATTTATAATTGTCAGCAATGTGAAACGGTTCCTTTTGAACAGGTCTGACTTGGGGGGGAAACTCCAAATAATAACAGTAAGTTTTTGTTGAAATATTGAAGGTTTTTAATGTAGCAGCCACCTCTCTAGACTGTGAACTAAGCAAAAACCCCACGCTGGCCGACGTGGCGTGGCGTACACCATACTATGAGGCGCGGGAAGGTGGATGAGGGTGAAAAGGAAAAAAAAAAAAGGGAAAAGGAAAAAGGAAAAAAAAAAAGAGAGAGAGAGTTATGTACTTGTAGCAGTGGGGCTACATATCCCTTCATTTCCAGCAATGGAAAACTAATTTTCAAATGTAGTAGGTCTGTCTCTCTTGGGTGGAAACTCCAACAACTATAGTGAGTTTTGTGTTGAATTATGGAATGTAATCAAGGTAAAGAAAAAATGAAGTGAAATTCATTAGTTATACAGTAGGGGGTAGGGGGTGAGGGCGGGGGGTATACTGGGGTTTTTGGTGGTGGAATATGGGCACTGGTGAAGGGATGGGTGTTTGAATATTGTATAACTGACATACAAACCTGAGAACTTTGTAACTTTCCACATGGTGATTTAATAAAAAGTTAAAAAAAAAAAGAACCAGGTGGAGTCTTGGTATTATCAGATCTATATCCCATGGAGGGTGGGGGGAGGGGCAGCACTTCCTCGGAGTCTTCTAAAAATGACAACTTGTGTGGACAGAGGACAGAAAACAGTTGCTGACTTCTCAAGGACTTAGAAGTGCAAGAAAAGAATGCCCTAGGCTTTCTTTAAGACCTACTCTGTAGCCAGGGTGAGAAGGTCTAGTGATACCTAAGTTAAAATACCTATATACTTCGGGGTTGTTGACTCTACAAGTTTTTATTGAGCACCTAGTCTTCACCCTGTACTGCATTGGGTGACATGAAGAGCACAGGAAAAGTGTAAGATACAAGCTTACAAAACTAGAGGCAGAAATCAGATGAATGTGCAACTTAGACATCAAAGGGTGCAGCAATGTTTAAAAAAAAGATACGGGGCTAAGACATCACCGAGACCCACCATGCTAGGACATGCTGGGATGTCTCTAAGAGCACAGGGAGGGTGGTCTTAAAGGGACTAGAGTCACAGGGAGGGAAGCAGTCATGGATGTGGGGACCCTCCTCTCTGCAGCTGCAGGTTCTCTGCCAGCACAACTCCTGCCAACTCCTGCCCAATCAGTAAGTCCTGGAGTTTCAGAGAAGTGAAGCATCAGTGGGTGTGTGGCTGAGAAAACAGCTCAAGGTCTCAGTAGGAGTCATGTTCCCGGTCACTTGAGCCACAGGAAGGGAACCAGGTGCCAAGTGAAGGTGGTGGTGAAGGTATAGATGAGTTCTTGTGACTCTGCATTGGTAAAAGTCACAGTGCCCCCTTTGTAATCCAGGGCAATCCCCACTCTGCGTGGTCGCAGCAACGGGAAGAGCTCAGCCTCAGGCTACATGTTGGCCCAGATGCCTGCTGAGGAGAGGCGCAGGGCCCACACCCCATCATCCGGCCTCAGAAAGAGGTCTCCCTTTCTCTTCATGGAGTCTCTGGCCACTCCCACCATGCAGCTTTCCTGGACTTCCTCCTCCTCCTCTACTTCCTCTTCTTCTTCATCCTCGATTTCTCCTCTTCATCCATTTCCCAGTCATCATATCCATCTGCATAGCCAGCCTCCTCTTCCTCTTCTTCTTCTCCCTCCTCTTCTTCCCCGTCCTCCTCTTCATCCTCGGACCAGCTGTCCCTTTCCACCTCTACCTCCCAGTAGACCTTGCCCAAGGTGAAGCCCTTGTTGCCCACACCCCCGGCTCACAGTCAAACTGCTGAGGGTACAGGTAAGCATTCTGGTACAGGCTGCTGTAGGTCACACACTTCCAGCTGGAGGTAGCCACTGGCTGACTTCGGGTCCAGGGTGACTCTCACTGTCTTATATTCCAAGTCTCTCAGCAATTTCCTTTGGAATTCTCTCAGGCCTTGCTTCAGAGTCAAAATTTTTTCTGAAAGTTTTTTGTCCTTTTTTTCACCACACGACTGATGGATTTTCCAATCCAGAACTTCTTTCGTGGGTACCTGTTCAAGAAGTCTCTGGAATCCTGCATGAACTCTGCGGCGGGCTGCTGTGTCCGGCTCTCCAACTCAGAGATAACCAGGGCCAGCAGGGAGAGCTCCACACTGCTCCTGTCCTTGCACTTCTCCCTGCCCTCGGTGACCTCCTGCTCCAGGGTTTCCAGCTGGTCCAGCAGGTGTCGCTCTCCCTCAGTTCCCTCGGGAACTGGTGGACCTTTTCAAACCCAGCTTCGATGCACTGCCTCTGGCTCTGAAGCTGCTTCAGCACAGCCATGATATCAGTTTCTGCCTTCGTCTGAAATCCCTGGATTTTTTTTAAATTAATTTATTCATTTATTGAATCACCATGTGGAAAGTTACAAAGCTTTCAGGTTTAAGTCTCAGTTATACAATGCTCGAACACCCCTCCCTTCACCAGTGCACATATTCCACCACCAAGAATCACAGTTTACCTCCCCCCTCCCCCCACCTCCCCAGACCCCTAACCTGCATGTGTAACTGGTAAATTTCACTTTACTTTCACTTTACTTTGATTACATTTAATATTTCAACAAAAAACTCACTATTATTGATTTGGAGTTTCTCCCCCCTACAGTGGACCTGCTGAAAAGAAAAGCATTTGATAATTTGTTTTCCATTGCTGAGAATGAAGAGATATGAGGTTGAGAGGCTGCACTAGCAGCTGCAGGGTTTTGGTGAAATCCCTAGATTTTGTCTCTATCTCTCCTTAGAGTACTCAAGTGGCTCAGGATTTTCTCCCGGTGAGGTTGGGCAGCCCTCTCCAACAGGACGGCCATGTGGGACCTGTGCTCCCGGGACTCCCTGCACAGTACACACAGCAGCTTCCCGTCATCCTCACAGTAGCAGTGCAACTTCTCCTCATGCTGCTCACACAACTTGGTGTTCTGCTGCTGTGGCGCCACTGTGCTCTGTTGCCCGCGCTTGTCCACCTTCAGCCACTCAATGCTCTCCACCAGGCTGGCCAGCTGCCACATGGGCCTGATGTTCTCCTTCTTAAATGGATTCTTGCAGAGGGGACACACAGGGCGGCCGAGACCGGGTGAACATTAGTGGTACAGTTCTGACAGAAGACATGGCAGAAGTCAATGGTCACAGGGTCCCGCAGGTAATTGAGGCAGATAGAACAGGTCACCTCCTCTTCCAGGCTCTGGAGTGGGGCTGACAAGTGAGTGAGGACATGCTGTCCTCAGTCAGAAGTGTCTCTCTCACGGGTGGGCGTTCCTCTTCCTGGCATGCTTGAAGCTGGGCCTGCTGTGCTCACTCGTGTCCGGCGGCGGCCAGCTGCAGTCGTGGGTCCCGCGGGCGTCCTTGTGACAGACTGTGCACCCGGGGACCCTCAGGAAAAAAAGTTTTCTTATGCAGAAATGGTAGCAACATAAACAATGTCAAGTTGCTAAGAATAAGAACTTTTTGTTGACTTTATATGGTCTTTGTTTGGATAAAAAGAGCTTTCCTAAATAAAAGATACAATAGTTAACTTCAGAAACTGTACTTTATGAAACATGCCTATATAAAAATGGCTCTGAGAATTTTAAAAAATGTCTCTAACCAAGAAGTGTCTTGACTAACTCAAACTAATGTAAAAGTTACTATCCTTCTATAGTTACTATACTTTCACATCTATTATCCAACCTGTTATTAATATATCGGGCTACAAGGAAACAATCATTCTTCTGATCAGAGCTGTTTTTTGTCTTTGTTGGGAGGCAGGTACATCATTTACTCCCAGCAGTACTGTCAATCATTTCCCAAAAATGATTCATAACCAACACTCACGTGTATTTAAATTAGGCAAAGGCTATGAACTTTGGTCCTGGACCAGGATCTGAAAAAAGTCACAAGACCCTAATGTTATTGCAAAGTCTCTACTGCTGCAGTTCTAAGGTTTCTAGACCCATCCTTCCCTTACATCTGTTTATTTTTTAATTTTGGGGCTTTGGTCCATCCCTGCGGATGCTCAAGAGACCCACAGATGGTGCGAGGGATCAAAACCGGGTCTGCTGCTCCCAAGATCTAGGTTTTACCCGAGGTACTATCTCCCTGGCCCTGCATCTGTTTATCTTGTGCATCATTCTATAAGGTTCTCAAGTTCACATCATCCCTCCAATATCTTTCCTAACTGTAAAACTGGAGTACGTGCTTTGAAATATTTGCAGTTCTTTTAAACTTAGAATATTGTTCTTCCAAACATAAAACCTAGCCAACCAAAACAAACTAATTTTTTTTAAATGCTATTTTTGTGAGCCTAGATTTGCTTTTTAGGATGCTTTTTTCTTTTCTTTTTCTTTCTTTTTTTTGCTTTTTCTCCTTTGAGAAACAGGTTTCCCATCCTGTGGATGGAGCCCCCCACCCCGCCGCCGCACAGTCTGAGCGTTGCCCGCGGTTTCAGCATCCGCGCGCTACTCTCTCCACAGAGTGGGCCAATTGTCATAACACCGCTTCAGTCGTTCCGCTGGAAACGCTGGGCTCGGGGATACACGCCTGAAACCGCCAACTCTGATCCCGAGGAACGCCAGGCTGGGCGGCGCGAAGGCGGGCGGAGACCAGGCCCCGGGGACCGGCGGCCTCGTCGGGAGCCGCGCAACCCCCGCCTCCCGCAGATGCCGGCACCGCCGCTTCGCGCCGAGGCGAGCGCGCCATGAGGGCAGACTCGGGACTGCGGGTGGACGACCCGGTGAGCGGCGAGGGGGGTGGGCCGCGAGGGGCGGGGGGCGCCAGGAGGCCGGTGGCGGGGAGAGGCGGGAGCTCCGGGCCCCCCGAGGAGAGGGCTGAGGCAGGTCTCGAGGCCCCGCCTGTGCCCCCGCGTAGGCCCCGGGCCCAGCGGGAAGTTTTCCCGGACCCGGTGCCCTTGTTGTCATGGCGACGGACCTTTTCCCCCCCACAACACCGGCGGCTGCAGGCTGCGGGGCGGCCCGTTGGTCTCCAGCCTCCAGCCCCTCCTGCCGGGCGTCTAGCCGCTGCCTGGGAGCGAGCTCGCGTCTGCAGGCCGGGACTCTACGCGTGTGTGCCCCCAGCCAATCACTGCAGCCGCCTGGGAAACCTAGGCAACTCCTACCGCCGCCCGAGCCCGCCGGAGTCCCTCTCGAGCCCCTCTCGAGCCTGTCACGCTGGCTCCGACACCCCCTTTTAAGCAGCACACAGGGGGACCAGGCCCTCGTGACCCCCCACGTTCCCACCCGGGCAACGGACGCCGCGCGGCCTGCTCAGCGCGACCCACGACCGACTGCGCCTGCGCGCGGTCATTCCGGGACTTTAAGGGGGGGGCAGAGTGTGAGCGGGAGAGCGGGGTGTGAGGGGAGCGGGCTGTGAGGGGAATGGAGGGGCGAGTGGGGAGGGTCGGGGACCGGGTATGAGGGCGATAGAGGGGCGGAGTGAGGAGGATAGAAGGGGCATGGGTGTGTGGAGTGTGGGTGTCTGCAGGGCTCTGAGGGGGTGGAGCGGTGGGGTGTGAAGGTGATTGAAAGGCAGGGTGTGAGAATGGAGGGGCCGGGTGGGAGGTGGGGCGTGAAGGGTGGAACGTGAGGGGTGGGCAGTGAGGAATGGGAGGCATGGAGTGAGGGGGCGGGACGTGAGGGGGACGGAGGGGCGGAGTGTGAGAGTATGGAGGGGCAGGGTTTGAGGAGGCGGGACGTGAGGAGGCTGAGTGTGAGGTGGATGGAGGGGAGGTGTGTGTGTGGAGTGTGGAGTGTGGGCTTATGAGGAGGATAGAAGGGAGTGTGTGAGGGGGATGGAGGGGAGAGGTGTGAGGGGATTGGAGGGTGTGTGTAAGGGGATGGAGTATGTGAGGGGGACGGAGGGGCTGCTTGTGAGAAGATGGAGGGGCGGGGCGTGAGGAGGATAGACGGGCGGAGTGTGAGGGGCGGGGTGTGAGGTGTGGGGCGGGGTGAGGAGGGTTCCTAGGGGATCGGTGTGAGTGGCGGGAATGTGCTGAGGCGCAGAGGGCGGGCGTAAATTAGTGTGTGTGGTGGATGAGGGTGTGGTCTGTGAGTGTCCCGAGCATCTGCTCGAGCCCCGGGTTTTGGACTGAATGGGAAAGAAGCAGGTGGTAAGGCGAGCCTTAGGATCTGGGGTTTAGTTAAGCAGTTCTCCTTTTGAGGGGCTTGGGAGTTGGGTTTATAGATGGATGACATCACTTTTGAGGGTCTTTTGATACCTTTTTAACGCCTGAACCGAGTTCGTGGCCGGAACGCGGTCTTTGGTATCTTTGAAACAATGGCGCTTTCATGTGACTATTCTTTTACAGCTGTGATTTTGCTGCTGGTGGTGTTAAGACCGCTGACGCTGTCTTAGAGCACTGGATCAAATAAATTGCTAGTTCTACAGTTATAGAACATGGTATACTTCTGTCTCACAGTTAACGCTTTTGAATCACAATGTAGGCCTCACGAAATGGTTGCAGTATTAAACTTGTTTTTAGGCGTTTAAGTATTTTATTCTGAAAGATCCCAAAGTGAGTTTTTGGTTATTGGTTGGGGGTGCGAGCGTCACCAGGACCCAGTGGTACTGGGGTGGGTGGGGTGCATGGTGGCAGAGATGTAACCCGGAGCCTCTCACATGTAAATAAAAGATTTTACCCTGCTTTGTCAGTCACATTCTCAGCCTCCAGAATGCTTCTTAAGTGTATTCACTTTGATCCCTAAACGTCTTTGCTTATTGTAAAGTCATGTTGATAATTGTCTTTAAATGCAGTCTTCAGAGTTATCTTTTTAAAAAGTTCAACATGGTGTAATTTAAAACTTCCATTGGTTTTCCATTAAACTAAAATAAAATCTAAATTCCTACCTAACCTGGTTCCTTCAGCCTTCCTTCCTCCCCCCACCCCCAAAGTCTGAAAGACTTTAAGCTCAGTCTTCATAAAAGCCATTGTATTTGCTCTCCTTTGGCTCTTTTTCTTACTCAGTTTTCATCTCAAATATCTTAGAAAAAAACTCTGTCATGTGTGTTCTTCTCTAATACTTATCTGCTAGAATGTAAATTCATAATAGTGGGGTCCCTCTTTTTCTCAATGCATTTCAAGTGCTTAGAAGGCTTTACTTGTAGATAGAAAAGATTGTAGGAAAGAATTTTATATGGAATTTAGAAATTGCCCAGCTGAGGCTAGTTGGTTCCTCTAAGCCTTCACTCGGTGGAAAATTATTTAGCAAAAGATTTGAGGTGTATGGAGTAAGGATCTCTATGACTTTTATTTACAAGCATCTGTTTTCTTTTCCTTATAGCGCCCTCCACGAACCCTTCCTCCTGTACCAAGGTAAAAATAATTTATAGTAATTTTATTAATGAGTTTCAAAAATACAAAATAAGGTAAAAAACTGATTCATACCATAGCAAAATTATAATTAAGAAAAGTCTTATTAAACATGTCAGCAAAAAGTTTTCTAAGATTTTGAAGATGACAGAAATTCTTGAATCACCTATAAGATGAGCATTATTAAATGTCTTATTTCAAAACCTGAATGTAACATGTTTCGATAATGGGTCTTTATGGAATGTTAGTGTTATTTATCAGAATCCTGATCCTCTTTTGTTTACCAGAATAGTTTCTCCAGTTTAAGCGGATTTAATCAGTGACAAAGAAGGTTTCTTAATCTGTTTACTCCACTTTACTAACAGATAGTAAAGAGTGTGTATATGTTGGTTCAGAAAGTATTGATGTTAGGGTGATAAGTACAATTTGATGTTAGGGTGATAGTACAATTGGTAGGGCATTTACATTGCACATGACTGACCTGGGTTTGTTCTCTACCATCCGATATAGCTAACCCTGAGATCACCAGGAGTTATTCTTTAATGAAAAACCAGGAGTAACCCCTGAGCAATGCAGGGTGTGCCCCTAAAACGAATACAAAAACAAAAAAAGGAAAATAGAATATTGAGGGTTTTTTGTTAGCAGTCTGTTTAATAGCTTATTCTTGATAAATAATGGCTAGTCTATCAGCTAGCTGATTGTGTGAAACTAATTTGATTTCATATTTATAATCGTTTCAGGCACTTCTGACAATATAATAGATTTCTAATTAACAGAATTTCTTTTTTTTGTCTTTGTCATGATTAAATTTGATTGGTGCCATTAAAGTACTGTTCAAGGTGAGTTAGTTCACTATTAAAATGTATATTTTTATAATGTATAGTTCTAAATGTAATGTTTTGTGTCCAAAGTGATTCTTTGATATTTCTCTTAAAATCAGATCTGACTTGTGTAATTTATAATTCTGCAGTGCTTATCATGATAATCTCCCTATGACTGCCACTTTAATTTATGGTTGATAAATAATGTTAGTTATATGCTTGGTATTTACCTTACAAATATAAAAATACTTATCCTTGAATACAGTCACCCATAACATAAATGTTGGTTGGCTTCATCATCATCATCGTTATTATCCCGTTGATCGTTGAATTTCTCGAGCGGTCTCAGTAACGTCTCCATTGGTCCTAGCCCTGAGATTTTAGAAGCCTCTCTTTACTCATCCTTTCCAATGGTGCCACATTGGAGGCTCTTTCAGGGTCAGGGGAATGAAACCCATCATTGTTTCTGGTTTTAGCATATGAATACACCATGGGGAGTTTGTGAGACTCTCCCATGTGGGCAGGAAACTCTTGGTAATTTGCCAGGTTCTCCCAGAGGGAGAACTAAGCTATAAGATGTCACATGCTTCTGGGAGCTTGGTTTTATAGTCTCTGGATGTTGGCCGTTGGTGGGATTACACGGCGCCCGGGGCAGTCCCTGGGTGTGACCGCCTATCTCCTGGAAAATGGGAAATCTGGGTGGAAGAGGCCCAGTCCCTATCTGAGCAGGCTTGGAGGTCTCAGCCCCGAGTCCCACACACCTGGGTTCCTCTGCCGGTTTCTTCATGTGTGATGCTTGTCCAAACATGTAGAGAGGGGCCTTGAGCATGGCTGTGGCTAGACTCCGGAGGTCTTCGGCTGCTGTGCTCGGGGCGGGGAGGGAAACTGAAGCCCACCCCCTTGGAGGGGCCCCAGGGAAGACAGCCAGGCGCAGGGGCAAGAGACTCTCTAGTTGGTTGGCTTATAGTTCTTTAATTGGGATTACATTTGTCTTGTTTAATCGCTACAGGTTGAATTATACTATATTCACCCTGAAATTTCAGTGACTTTATATCATATCCCAATATTTCTTATTAATGCAGTCAGCTGTGGTAACAGTCCAGAACAATTATTTTTCACTGCTTCTTCATTTATTTATTTTTTTTTCTTCATTTATGATGTAGTAATTGAGATTATTTCTATCCTATGGTCTTTTCTTGTCTCATTCATTGCCAGAGCAAGGGCTTGTTTTTTACTGGACAAAGTTTTAAAAATCTCAGGTATGCTGTCCATCACAGATAAGAGAAAGGACAATCTCAGCAATCCTAAATCACTGCTTTGTAGAGAACTGAATCGAAGTTGCAGTCAAATAATAGGCTATAAACTGTAGGAATACTCAAAAGTTTTTTTCAGAATTTTGGCTCCTAATTTGGTCACTGTCTTAGCCCATAACTGAGTGTGAAGGTGGATGGGAAACATAGGGGATCAAATGAATGTTTGGTAACCCCAGTTTCTGTCATTGTGTCTAATATGTTCTTTTTGACTGTTGATTTCTTGCCTTTCCCCTAATGTGTAAAAAAACCTTGACCTGATCCAGGGAAGAGAGGGAAAGATCTTCCATACTGGAAGTTCATTTTAGGTTCTTTTCTGCATTCACTTTTAGGCAGCCTTTTCTCTTTTATTTTATTTTTTTGTTTATAGGTGATACTCCACTTAGTCGACCCAAGAAAAAGAAACCCAGAACAAAAACCATACAAGGTAAGTTGTGTTATATCACAGAGTTTTGTTTTGTTTTGGGGCCACATTTGGTGGTGCTCAGGGCTTACACCTGACTTTGCATTCAGGGATCACTCCTGATGTGGTTCAGGGGACCCTATGTGGTGCCAGAGACCAAATTGGGGTCAGTCACATGCAAGGCAAGCACGCTGCTTGCTAGACTATCACTTTGGCCCTGTATCACAAAAGATATTTTTTGGTTGGGAGTCCACGCCTGATGGTGCCCAGGGGTTTCTATTGGTTCTTTCCCCAGAAATCACTTCTGGAAGTGCTCAGGGGACCATATGGGGTGCTGGGGATCAAACCTAGGTCAGCTGTATGCAAGGCAAGCACCCAGTCCACTATCTTATCTCTCCAGCCCCTGTATCACAAATTTTTATAGGACCTCTGACTTGCTACCCATCACAAGTCAGGGGAAGGTAAGACCCAGAGTTCTGAAGTCACTGCTTTGTAGAGGACAGAATCAAAGTTTAGGCAGTGGGATTCTATGTGGTAGTGAGTATCAAGGCGGTAAAGAGACAGCCTGAGGACTGTCTAGAAACAGTCATGGAATAAAAGGCTGTGTTACATCTGCTGTTATTTCCACATTGTCCTTGACCATTTGAGGCCTTTTTTCCTTCAGCAATATACACTGTCTTAAGTTATTATTGGTTCCAGATTATTGAACAAGATTCTGGATTTAGACAGCCACTTTCTTGGATTCCTCAATTTAGTCAGAGAATCTGCATTAGAGTGTGTGTCTCAATGCAGGGCCATATGTGTATTATTAAAGCTTCAATAATGAGCATGTTCTCCGGATATCTTTCTTGTCATAGTTTTCACTCCTACTGCTTACTGTGTTAATTAAATTTATTGTGTCTAGAATTCATTGTCACTTTCAATAACTTGTAAATTTTACTCATATATAAATCTAAGGTGTGAAATTTCAAAGTAACCTCTACTTGCTTTGTCTTTTATGTCTCTCTTCCCTATTCGTTTCCATGGTCACAGCTATAGTCATTTTAGTTCCTTTCTTCTTAAGGTATCAGGTTAGCCTCCAAATTGCTCTGTACTTCTCACTGTCTTCCATTCTAGTAAGTTCTGTTCACACTGCTGGACAGCAGTGGGATTGAACCTGAAACACCCGCTGAATGTTAAGTACATGCTCTTACAACTAGCCAGAAACTTATACTGGCTTACCATTGTTAAAAAAAAAAAAAAATGGAGGAAGAGACGGTGTGTGAGGCAAAGGGAAGAAATGGAGATGAAAGTAAATTTAGTGAGAGATATAAAGATACAAAATGAAAAGAAACAAGAATCACAGAGACTCAGATTCATAAAGATACTGAAATGTCAGTCTAAGGTCCAGGGATGTGGATAAACAAAGCAAATGCAGGAGAACTGGATTTGATAACTGGCACTAAGATAAAGTAAAATAAAGTAAAATTCCAGATTACGAACATGCTCATATAGAGCAGAGAAGCAGTTTTAGGCAGTTCTAACAGTTATTACCATAGTTTCCTTTTTGGTGGTGGTGGTGGTGTATGTGTGTGTGTGTGTGTGTGTGTGTGTGTGTGTGTGTGTGTGTGTATGTGGAGAAAGACAGAGAGAGAGACAGAGACAGAGAGAGAAGAAGGAGAAAGAAATATGGTACTGCTAAAAAATAGGAGGTATTTTGCTAGATTTTTATTAAAATTGTTAAATGTTAATAATTAAATTCCAGATGTTTTTAATATATTTATGTTCATCTAATTTTTATGTTGCTTATAAAAGAGAAAGTCTGCTTTCATAAATTATTGTCTTCTTTCTGTGTTATTGAGAGGTATTCAAAGTAAAGAAGGAAAACTTTTAGATTTTATATTTGTTTCCAGTAAGAAAAGCAGTGTATTTTCATTTTTAAATTATGTTTTGTTACGAAAAAGACTGTTATAAATAAAAGTGCTTTAAAGTAAATATTTATTGTTATGTTTTAAATTTTTTTAGGGAAACAGGAATATTGCTGAAGGGCTGAAGCTCATGTTTTGTACACAAGAGCCCTGGATTTTATCCCTAGTACGACATAGTCAGATTCTCAGGGCTTATTCCTGGCTCTGGGCTCATGGATCACTCCTGGTAGTTTTTAGGGGGACTGTATGTGGGGATCAAAGCACAGTTGTCTACATGCAAGGCAATTACCTCATCCCACATACTATCTCTCTGGCTCTATTTATATTTCTTTTGTGAAATAGTTAAAAGAGTGAAGTCAGTTGAAATATAAATCTGCCAAATACATCAAATCTGTTTAAAGATTTATAGACTGAAATAAATTACTTAAGTGAAGAGTTTTATAAATTATCCATTAATTACTATACCCATGACTCTATCATGTACTCATTTATTAATGGAGGATACAGTTATATAAAGACAGACTATTCTTAAGGTATGAGACAATGGAGAGATTCTATATGGTGACACTTTCTGCTGTATTTTTACATTTTCAGAAATTTTGAATCAGTTTATCCTCTTGCACCTTCTTTATCTGTTCTTTCTTTCACCACCCCCAGTATTTTTCTTCCTCTGTTGTATTTGTTCCTTCATTTACTTATTTTCTCCATCTAAATCCCACAGTTAAAGTGAAGATTAAGGAAATTAAGATTTGGGCACACAATCAGTTCTGTTAGATTAGGTGTTTTGCCACTTGGTTCCTCTTTGTGAGACTCTTTAAGATTTGGTTATCTCTTTTCAAGTTACCCCATCTTTCCCCCACCGTTTTTCTGTAGGCAATGCTTCTTTGGAAGGTCTTGCTCAGACTGCTGTTGGTAAGCCAGCTGAGGGCAGTGAACCACCAACTAAAGAAACCATAGAGCATCCAGAAGCTTCTGTTCAAAGAAGACCAAAGAAAACCAAGTTATCTTTCGGTATAAGAAACCAAGAAACAACCTAGGTTGTTTTAACAGTTGTGGTTTTCAGGCTGTGTTTGAAAACATGTGTTATCATTTTCTTCACTCATATAATATCTTCTTAGGGGAAAGGATAGATTCTATACTAGTACTATAGTGAAGCAGTAGCTAACATTCACTGACACTTTCTTAAAATTATCAGGAAGAAAGTGTTGGTTGTAAAATTATTTTTTGAGAAATTGTTCATTTATATTTTGATAGGAATGTAAATTGGTATATGTATTCAAGTGACTAGTAATAGAAGTAACCCCAATAGTTATAGTAAAGGATGCAGATTATAACGTTATTTGTAAGTATAGAAATTGGTAATAACTAGATATGGTGTGATATTTACCGTATAAATAAATGTTTGATCCATTTAATATAAATCAGGTAGCCAGTAACTGGATTGTTAAAGTAAAATAGTAGCTTGGAAACCATTACTAATGAGTTGACTTAAAAACACAAATAGTGGGGCTGGAGCAATAGCCCAGCGGGTAGGGCGTTTGCCTTGCACGTGGCCGACCTGGGTTCGATTCCCAGCATCCCATATGGTCCCCTGAGCACCGCCAGGGATAATTCCTGAGTGCAGAGCCAGGAGTAACCCCTGTGCATCGCCGGGTGTGATCCAAAAAGAAAAAAAAAACACAAATAGTGTGTCAAAGATTTCTATTAAAAAAATATGTTGTGTTAATTTCCTAAAAGGAGGAATAGCTAGCAGAGTAGAAGACTGTTAACTTGCTTAAGCTTAATATGCTGTATGCAGAAAAGAGTAAGAGTAAAGATAGTAGACAAACCCCAAATTGCTACCCTTGGAAAGGCTGAATGTCTCGTGACTGGTATCTGGGAACTTGACTGGTAAAGTTTTCTATGCTGCTGGAACTCTGCACACAATGTTATTTATATGATTTATGCTGCAAACTTGCTTTTTTTGGAGGCAGGGAGGGATCTGGAGTTTTGGCATATATCAGGCACATGATGCCTATGTGGTAAGCCCTCATTAAAATCCTGGGATGCTGTCTCTATTGGTTTTCCTAGTAGAGATGATGTCACATGTGTTGTTAAAACTTGTTGAAGAGTTGAGCATTCTGTGGCTCTCATAAGCCAGTACTTTTTTTTCTTGTGGAATTTTGCTGCATGAGCTTTTCCTTTTGCTGACTTTATACCTGTTTACTATAATAAACCATAACTGTCAGTGGAATGACTTCTGAGTGTAATGAACCCTTGGAGTAAATCACTATACCTAGAAGTATTCTTGAGGGATCTCCAATAAATTCTGGTTTTTGGATTGCTTAACTCCACCCCCCCCTTCTGTTTGGCATCACTGTTTCAGAATTTATTCTGTAGACTTTAGAAATGTAACATTTGTTACATTTAAATTTTGTTACATAAAAACTTTATATAATGGTAAAATATTTAACCCAATTCTGGGGCTGGAGTGTTAGTAGTACAGCGGGTAGGTCTTCTCCTTGGCATGTGGCATACCTAGGTTCAATCCTCTGCATCCCATGTGGTACTCTGAGCACTGCCAAGTGTGGGTCCCCAATCCCCGCAGAAAAAAATGCCGAATCCAGTTAAAATTATTTAAAAATAAATAATGTTCATTGTTTTTCTTTCTATATTTATAGTAAGTTGAAAATGGAATCTGAAATTTGTTTTTAGACTCTGAGACTTCCTTAACCCAGAAGAAGACCTCTAGTCCATCTCCATTACGGAATGAAAATGGTGTTGAGGTGGAGCCACCCTCTCTGGCTGAGGAGACAGTCATTCAGAAACCTAGAAGAAAGACAAAGTAAGTTGTTACTTAGTCTATATTCTACAGGGATTCACTGATGCTCAATTTGGAGCTCCTGATTAGTTGCTTCTCATGAACACTTAGTAGTTATTTGTGATCCTATATCTCTACAATAAAAAGTACTATAAATATCAATTAAGGCAGGCAATCTAATGATAAATTTGAAGATAATAAACCCCTGAGAAAATTAAAATGCTGAGAGATGCCTCAAGACCCTATACTAGGCTGAGTCTCATCAGGGCACCCTGAAGGGGGATGGGTGAACCCACAACCTGCTTAGCCAAAAACTGAAAGCCATAAACCACCAGAACCCAATCATAGCGCCATGCTCACGCCGATCTCCACAGGCTCACAATGGAGCCTCATCTATGAATGAATCTGTTGAAAAACTCAGGTATGCAGGTTTTGTTATTGAAATCTCCAGGCCCTCACAGAGTTGGGATTGGGTGACCTTACCCCATCTCCCTGTTCTTCCGGGAGCCCGGCAGTTGTGCCCACAATCTGCCTCTGGTGCCAAATAAGCTCATTAACCAGCCATGATCCAGAGACTCAAAAATAAATCTCGAAAGAGAATAAAAAAAGAAAATTAAAATACTGACTTTACTAAAAAAAAAAATCTTTTTTAAAACTTTTACTTCTCTGTAATAAGCATAAGACTATAATTAAAATTTAAAAGGTAGTATTAATGAAATAGGATATTGTGGTATCTTTTCTCTTATTAACAAAATTCAAAGTTTGATTATTTCACCAGTAAATTAAAATATGTCAATTTGTCATATGTCAGGTTAAAATAAATAACATTAGACTGTGCCACATAGTATAAAGGAGTATACTAAAAGTTATATACCACTATTGTTTTTATTTGAAAATGACCCTACAAATGATGACATGTATATATATATAAATCTATAAAGAATTCTACAGTTTTGATTCCAGAAAAGACCTTACAAATCTAGTTTAGTTACTTCATTTTCCAGATGGGAAAACTGAGATTTATAGAAATATAGCTGATTCTCTATTTACATAGCTATTAATAACATTCATTTGTATAAAAACTAAATTTCTTGACTCATTTCAGTCTTCATTATACTTTTAGTTATGTCCCATGTGGGTCCATAAAAATTCAGTATTTATTTTTCATGTATTTTCTCTATTTACAGGAAAACACGGCCAGCAGAACTGCAATATGCCAATGAGCTAGGAGTAGAAGATGAAGACATAATTACTGATGGGCAAAGTAATCTAGAGCAACAGTCTGTGTTCACTGCACCTACTGGCATTAGCCAACCTGTAGACAAAGTGTTTGTGGAAAAAAGCCGTAAGTGCTTCTTTATTTTGGAATTTGAGCTCTTCAAGAATTATACAAGAATATTCTTTGACTTAGGAATTACACTTTTGCAAATCTGAATTTTCAAAAAACATTAATGATAGGTCTCATTCCCCTGACCTTGAAAGAGCCTCCAATCGTTACGAAAGACAGTAGGAGAGGCTGCTAAAATCTCAGGGCTGAGTGTAATTGAGACGTTACTGGTGCCTGCTCGAGTAAGTCAGCAAACAATGGGATGACAGTGACAGTGATACAGTGAAATCTGAATTAAGGAAATAAGCAGAACCACGGGTAAAAAAATTTATACACAAAGTTAATTATTACTATCATTCATGAGAATAAAAACACTGGAAACAATCTAAATGTTAGACTGGAGGAGAATGTTTCTGTCAGTTATGGTTTATCCATGCTATTTACTGTTTTGCATCATTAAAATAGTATTTAGGAATAATTTTTTATTTTATGGAAAGTTTTAATGAAAACTCAATATACATGCATGTAATTTGATCTTAACTATAGAAAAATGTATAGAACATAAGGCTAGAAGGAAACATGTCAAATTATTCATGCTGTTTTTTTTCTGGGCTATAGAATTATATGTAATTAAAAAATCTCTACCACATTACCCATATCCTTATTTATACTTTATTTGTATCCTTTGTTATACTTATCAGTTTTCTACTCTTTGTAGTAATGTTGGTGGAGCAGATACTGATATAAATTCAATAATTGACTGAGCACTTGTATTGCATATATGGGTTCTAGGTTTTATGTGGTCCTTGGCACTAAAAAAATTTAATAAATTTCCTAGTGAGAGAAAAATACAAGAAGTTATTACTCTATTGTATAAGAAATACACAGTATAGA
The DNA here is from genome assembly GCF_027595985.1 of Sorex araneus. NCBI lineage: Eukaryota > Metazoa > Chordata > Mammalia > Eulipotyphla > Soricidae > Sorex > Sorex araneus. The sequence continues at coordinate 234,503,174 of NC_073313.1, read as the reverse complement.
GATATTTTATTTTGGAAATCTGATATTGTATAGCATGCATAAGCAGCATTTAAGGAAACCTATGATAGTAGTATAAGGAGCATATACTACTCACTTGTATATACAGTGAAAATGCTGCCAACAGACCTTATCTGAAACAAAGATTAGTCCTGAAGAACTGTCATCCAGTGCTGGTGCAAATACAAATTGGTTCAATCTTTATGGAAAGCAGCATGTAGTTTTCTTAAAACATTTTAAAAACAAAGTTACCATATGATTCAGCAATTCCACTTTTTGGTATCTAACCAAAGAACACAAAAGCACTAATTCAAAAAGACATATATACTTTGCAGCCTTATTCAGTGTAGCCAAGGTATGAACATCACTCAAGTGCTCAACAGTAGATAAGTGGTGAAAGACAAAGGGATGTAGTTACAAAATGGAATACCACTCAGCTATATGAAAAAAAAAAGAAATTTTTATATTTGCAGATGATTCCACAAGTAGTAATCATCGTCCACATAGGATAATGCAATATAGGTGGATCTGGAAGGAGTCATGTCAAGTGAAAAACACTTAAAGGAGGAAAACAGATACCAGATGATCTCACTCATATGTAGAATATAAAGAAACAAAACAGTTGTCTTATATGTGCCATTCTCAGTGGTATAATGTGATATCTCACTGTCATCTCCATTTGAGTTTGTCTTATAATCACTGTCACTGTCACTGTTATCCCGTTGCTCATCGATTTGCTCAAGTGGGCACCAGTAACGTCTCCATTGTGAGACATATTGTTACTGTTTTATTTTTTAATTTATTTTATTGAATCACAATGTGGAAAGTTACAAAGTTCTCAGGCTTATTTCTCAGTTACACAATACTCAAACACCTATCCTTTCACCAGTGCCCATATTCCACCACCAAAGACACTAGTATACCTCCCACCCCCCTGTCTCCCCACCCCCGCCTGCATAACTGATAAATTTCACTTCATTTTCTCTTTACCTTGATTACATTCCATATTTCAACACAAAACTCACTATTGTTGTTGGAGTTTACCCCCAGGAAAGACAGCCCTACTGCCAAGGAAGCATTTGATAATTAGTTTTCCATTGCTGAGAATGAAGAGATATGAAGTCCCACTGTTCCAAGTACATAACTTTTTTTTTCTCCTTCCTACGCCACCGAGTCCATGCCTGCTTAATAGTCCTCATAATATGGCTGACACCACGCCGCCTGACAAAGGGGAAAAAAAAAAACGAGAAAGAAGGATATTTCCCATCCTCGGCTGGCGTGGGGCTATGACTTAGTCTAGAGACATGGCTGCAAGCAGTTTCTGGAACCAAAAGTAGTCTAGTTGGCCTCCAGATCCTGGTCGATCAGCAGCAAAGCGGCTGCACAAAAAGTGTGGCCACCCGGGTCGAATCTCGGCGGAGCATGCACTGGTAACGGCCCCGGCCTGAGACTTGGAAAGCTTCCCACTGTTCCAAGTACATAGTTTGTTTGTTTTTTTCTCCTTCCTATGCCACCAAGTTCGTACCTGCTTAATAGACCTCATAATATGGCGGACGCCACGCTGCGTTTCTGCCTGAAAAGGGAAAGGAACCGAGAAACAAGGCTATTTCCTCTCCTTGGCCAGCGTGGGGCTATGGCTTAGTTCACAGTCTAGAGAAATGGCTTCTATTTTATTACCTTCAATATTTCAAAAAAACCTCACTATTATTGTTTGGTGTTTCCCCCCCAAAGTCAGACCTGCTAAAAAGGAACCGTTTCACATTGCTGACAATTAAGAGATACTAGGTCGTGCGGCCGCGTGGTTTTGGATTTCTGTATAAAGTCCAGGGAAAATTCTGCCAGAAATTGCACCACTGCAAGGTTTTACTTCCCTTTTGTGGTGCTCATAGATGGAAAAGCCTGGAGAGAGGAACCCTATCCCCCTGGATAGGGCACCGCATGGGGCAGTGGCTCAGTTCACAGTCTAGAGGCATTCCTTTGAGCTGCTCATGTCCAAAGTAGTTCAGTTGGCCTCCGGGATCATGCTCGTGCAGCAGCAGAAAGGCCACACATGTATTGGCGGAGGGCGGAGCCGGTACCCCCGCCACCCCCCCTGGGATCTCCCTCGCGTCCCACAGCAGCTGGACTGGTACCTCCATTTTGTGCTCAAAAAGCAGTGATCGCCATGCTGTGCCTAGAAAGGAAGGGTTGAGAGAGAGAAATCCTATCCCTCTGGAGCCGCATGGGGCAGTGGCTCAGTTCACAGTCTAGAGGCATTCCTGTGAGCTGCTCATGTCCAAAGTAGTTCAGTTAGCCTCTGGGATCATGCTCGTGCAGCAGCAGAAAAAAAAGCTATTGTTGCTGCTTTTGGCATATCAAATACTCCATGGGTAACTTGCCAGGCTCTGCTGTGCGGGCTCGATACTCTCAGTAGCTTGCCGGGCTCTCAGAGAGGTGGAGGAATTGAACCTGGGTCTGCTGTGTGCAAGGTGAACATCCTACCACTGTGCTGTCCCTCCAGCCACTGTCTGATAATAAGTGACGATAAACATTTTTTTGCATGCTTAATGGCCATTTGTTTGTCTTCTTCTGAGTAGTGTCTGCTTATTTTTCTTGAAAATAGAAAAGACACCATGTTTAAAGAACCAAAAGAAAGGAGCCTACTTTTGAAGACACCAGGCCACATGGTGGCGGAGACGGGTCATCTCTTTCGTCTCCCCACCTCTTTAAGGTCCTGGCTGTCATACCCATAAATTATCTTCAGGCCATATTTAAGGTCTCCACCGGTCTTGTTTGAGAGACTCACAAATGAATCTCAAAATGGATTAGCTCCCTGCAAAGATGTCTTTGGACCCCAATCATTTACATATTTAGAAGTGCAGGAATGTGTTGCTGCTTTTGCGGCCTTGTGATCTCTCATGATATTCATAATAAGCAATAGAAAATAAATTATCTAGAATCTGCTTGTGACAGGCAGGCTTGAAAGGTGGTGGGAAAATTCAAAATAATGGTGGTGGAAGGTGTAATGGTGGTGGGATTGGTGTTGATATATTGAATGTAATCAATTAATGTGAACAACCTTATAAAAATAAAATTTAAAAATAAAAAATTTTTTTAAAGTACACAAACCAAAAAAAAAAAAAAGAAAAGGAAAGGAGCCTACTGAAATAGGACTGACTCAGAACTTTCAAATGAGAAATAGGAGAAATTCAATCTCAACCTGAGGGTTTTAAAATGTGGAATAATTAAACAGATTGTCTAAGTTTTCTCTTGATCATTGTTAGTTAGTTGTCATTTTTTATTAGGACGTTTCCAGGCTGCTGACCGTTCCGAGTTGATAAAAACCACAGAAAACCTAGATGTGTTAATGGACATGAAGCCTTCCTGGACCACTAGAGACGTTGCCCTGTCCGTGCACCGGGCTTTCAGGTAGTGCTTTTGTTGGGCTTAAAACAAGTGTTCTATATATTTTGAAAAAGTGTCACTTATTCAATACTGTTAACAAAATTGACACTCTAACCATGGTAGGTAGGTATATATTTTAAATGATCCTCCTGTCAGTGTAGTGAAAAGGAACAGCTTATTTTTACTTTGTATAAAATGTTAAATTTTATTCTTTTATGTAAAGAGATTTAAAGAATATTTTCGCTTTATACATTAGTATTTCTTGTGTAATAATTAAATCCTTTCCCATTCAGGATGATTGGTCTCTTTTCTCATGGCTTCTTGGCTGGCTGTGCTGTTTGGAATATTGTTGTGATATATGTTCTAGCAGGAAATCAGCTTTCTAATCTTTCAAATCTTCTGCAACAATACAAGACCTTAGCATATCCATTCCAGAGTATTCTCTACTTGCTTTTGGCTCTAAGTACAATTTCAGCTTTTGACAGGTAAGATTATTCTGACTGCAGATGTCTCTAATTTCTATTCAGGAGAAAATAGTGAATAAAATAAGTCACTAACTTTGACAGTTTCCAAAATAGAATTACAGATATTCACCTCTCTCATTTATGGGGTATATATCCTAAGGTCTTAGTTGATGTCTGAAATAGCAGAGAGTATATTTCTAAGTATAACAGAAACTATATGCATACTATGTTTTTCCCTATAAAGTACATACATATTTATGATGAAATTTAATTTATAAAATAGACAAAAATCAGAGCTAAACAACTGATAATAAAGATATAATGCATTCATAAAAGTTTTATAAATATAATATGTCTCAAAATATCTTACTGTGTATATTATTTTTAATTGGTCAAAAATATAAATTATGGGTTACTGAAACCATAGAAAGTGAAACCATGACTAAGGAGAGACTTTGTAGTATTATTTTTGGATTTTGAAAAAGGTGGCTTGTTTCTGTTTTTTTTTTTTTTTTTGTGAGGAGGATGGCACTACTGTGAACCAAAAATTCCTCCAAAGTCTTATGTCATTGCAGTAATAATTCTAAGTCCACTATTTTGTCCAATCATTGAAGTCCCAAATATTATCTTCAGATCATATGAACCAGGTATAGATGAAACTTTGGGTATGTTAGCTTCCTAGGGCATCTTTAATAATTGTGTGGCTTTAAATAACAGACATATTTACTCTCCCAGTATTAGATGCTTAGAAGTCTGAAATCCAGGCACCTGCAAGGCTGATTGTTTTGAAGACTCTGAGGAAGAGTTATATAGTTCACTTGGCTTCCAGAGGCTACTGGCAATCCTTGGTGTTTCTTGATTTGTAGACACATCACTCATTGCTTTAACTTCACCTCTGTTGTCACATTGAGAATTCTTGTGTGTCTCTTTTGTCTCTATGAAAGACATAATTCATATTGGATTAGTGTCTATTCTGATGTCCTTATCTTGATTCTTCCCCAAAGATCCTATTTCCACATAAAGTCACATTCACAGGCACCAGGGTTCAGAGCGCAGTGTATTTTTTGGAGAGCGTAATCCAGCCCTTAAAACAACTCTTTTGGCACTTTGGGGGCAGGTTTAGTGCATTGTATCCCTAAAACATTAGGGACACACATAAGTCACAGTGCAAAATAAAAATTTTTTAAAAGAAGAAACAACTTTTTGTTTAACTCTATGCTAAAATAAAGAGATAGAATCTAATAAAAGTTTGCACATTAAGTGTTTCTTCAAATGTTTCAACTCTAAAGGTTTGTTGACAGAATAGCCCTTTACAATTACTGATGTTTTGAATTATATGTGGAATGTAAATGTCTAAAATGAATGAACTGGTGAAAAAAAAAAAACTTACCCTAAGACTTGATGAGAACTGGTGGGAACTATGGTGGGAACTATGGTGAGAACTATACAGGGAAATATGGGAGGGATGGTGAATAAACAGAGCCTTTTTGTAGTGGTCTAGCACTGAAATTTTGGTGGTGAGTGTGGAGAGTCCCATACACATATAAGGGTGTTAGTTTATACCCTCAACTTCTATAGTGTTGCTTACCCAAGATAGAAAAGGAAAATAAGAAAAACAATATAGATTTCAGTTAAATGTTTTATATAGCCATTATAAACAAATTATTTAATATGTGTTAATTAACTGTACCTATTTAAAGTATAGTAATGGATAAGAAATTTGGTAGCATTTGAAAAAGAAGCAAAGAAGAGCTAGTAGTTAAGAGGACAGTGTGGAAAGAAATTTACAAATGTACTGTGACGAGACTTTTTTGTATTTTCTAGGGTTGACTTTGCTAAAACATCTGTAGCGATCCGAAATTTTTTTGCACTTGATCCAACAGCTTTAGCATCTTTCTGTGAGTAATTTAAATGGATAACTGTGATATTTGAGTTACACTGTTATTTTTAACTAGCAAAGGCACAATTTTATTAATTATATAAAACTTATTAATTATATGTTGTATTAAGTTACATAAATTAATTATATAAAATTTACACTCAAAACATATCTTAGAAATGTTTAGTGGAATTTGTAATTTAAAAAACTTAAGAAGCAGGACTTGAGAGATAGTATAGTGGGCAGGGTGCTTGCCGTGCACGTCTGACCCAATTTTGATCCCAATACCATGTAAGGTCCCCTGAAGCCTACCAAGACTTATCCCTGAGTATAGACTGCGCACAGTGGGATACATTCCTCCCATCAAAAATAACAACAGCAGCAACTAAAAACTAAAAAGCTGAGAAGTTAATTTGTTATTTTTTTTTATTGAATCATCATGAGATATAGTTGCAAACTTTCATGTTTGAGTTACAATCACACAATGATCAAACACCCATTCCTCCACTAGTGCACATTCCCCACCACCAATATCCCCAGTATACCCCCACATTCCCACCCTCCCCCTGCCTGCATGGCAGACAATATTCCTCATACTCTCTCTCTACTTTTGGACTTCACGGTTTGCAGTGCAGATTCCTCCAATCATCATTTTCTTAGTGATCCCTTCTCTCTTCTCTATTCCAGCTGCCTTCTCCCCTCCACCCCCAACTCATGAGGGCAGGCTTCCAGCTATGGAACAATCTTCCTGTCCCTTGTGTCTACTGTCCTTGGCTGCCAGTCTCCTGTTACGTTATTTTATACTCCACAAATGAGTGCAGTCCTTCTATATCTGTCCCCCTCATTCTGACTCATTTCACTCTCCATATCTATCCACTTATAAACAAATTTCATGACTTCATCTCTCCTTACAGCTGCATAGTATTCCATTGTGTAGATGTACCAAAGTTTTTTTAACCAGTCGTCTGGAGAAGCTAGTTTTTTTTTTAAATTAATTTTTATTGAATCACCGTGAGATAGTTACAAGCTTTCATGTTTGGGTTACAATCTCACAATGATTAAACACCCATCCCTCCACCAGTGCACATTCCCCACCACCAGTATCCCGAGTATACCCCCTCTTTCCCATCCTCCCCCTGCCTCCATGGCAGACAATATTCCCCATACTCTCTCTATATTTTTGGGCATTATAGCTTGCAGCACAGACACTGAGAAGTCATTATGTTTGGTCCATTATCTACTTTCGGCATGCCTCTCCCATTCCAGCTGGTTCCTCCAGCCATCATTTTCTTAGTGATCCCATCTCTATTCCATCTGCCTTCTCCCCTCCGCTCCTGAAGCAGTCTTCCAGCTATGGGGCAATCTTCCTGGCCCTTATATCTACTGTCCTTGGGTGTCAGCTTCATGTGATTCTATTCTATACTCCACAAGTGAATATAGTCCTTCTATGTCTGTCCCTCTCTTTCTGACTCATTTCACTTAGCATGATACTCTCTATGTCTTTCCATTTATAAGTAGATTTCATGACTTCATCTCTCCTAACAGCTGCATAGTGTTCCATTGTGTAGATGTACCAAAGTTTCTTTAACAAGTCATCTGTTTTAGGGTACGGGTTGTTTCCATATTTTGGCTATTGTGAACAGTGCTGCAATGAATATATAGGTACAGATGTCATTTCTACTGTGCTCTTTTGCATCCTCGGGATATATTCCCAGAAGTGGAATTGCGGGGTCATATGGAAGCTCAATTTCTAGTTTTTGAAGGACTGTCCATATTGTTTTCCAGAAAGGCTGGACCAGTTGGCATTCCCACCAACAGTGAAGGAGCGTCCCTTTTTCCCCACATCCACACCAGCACTGGTTGGAGAAGCTAGTTTTTATAGACTTCCCCCCACCCCCCAGTAGACTTTGATCTAAAAGCTTAATTTGTTCTTTGCTACTTTCAATGTTTTTTAATTTCTTACTTGGCACTATATACATTCAGCTGATGTAGCACTTTGATAACAAATACTGTTTTATATCTGTTTGCTAGTATGGTAATCTTTTTTCTAAGTTATGAAAAAATATATATTTAGTGCTGGGGATTGGAGTGGCTCTCAGGCACCGTGCAGGGAACCTGGGGCTATTTCTGGTTGTACTTGACCAAGTAGGCTGTTTGGTTCAATGGTGCTTGGGGTACTCCAGGGATCAATGCAAGGATTCAAACTTGGGTCCTGGTACATGCAAAGTATATGCCCTTGAGCTATTTTCCCTGACCCCATTTAATTTCTTATTGCCAATGCATTGAATATCTTGAGACCCCTTTTGTACCTATATTCTTAAAATTAATCTAATTTTCTCCAGCTATTAGAATTGATAATATATATATAATTCTGCAAAGTATGGATTATTTTTGTTATTGTTTTTGTTTCTGGGTCACATCTAGCAGCGCTCAGGGCTTATGACTTTGAGTTCAAAGATCACTCTTAGCCAGGCTCAGGGGACCATGCAGATTGCTTGGGATTAAGCCCAGGTTGGCCACATGTAAGGCAAATGCCCTGCCTACTATGTTATCTCTGTAGTCCCAAAGTATAGATTATTTTTACTTAAATCTATAAATTTAAAATAAAGTGGGTTGTTAAAAATAATTATTCATCATTTTATTTGTCTTTTTCTCAGTGTATTTTACTGCTCTTACACTATCTCTGAGTCAGCAAATGACAAGTGACAGAATCCACCTTTACACACCTTCTTCTGTTAATGGTAGCCTCTGGTAAGAATTCCAAAAGCATGAACAATTGTTGATGGCAATAATTGCAACAATGGCATAATTGGCAGCTATTTTTATTATTAAATATTATAAGCCCCCACTTAATTTTCCTCTAAAACTATGGCTAGAAAATACTTATTCTGGGGCTGGAAAGAGTACAGTGGGCTGGGTGCTTGCTTTGCACACAGCTGACCTGGGTTTAATCCCCACCATCCCATATGGTCTCCCAAGCCCACCAGCAGTAATTCCTTAGCACAGAGCCAATTTTGTTGCCTAACAGATTACTATGGTTATAAATACCTGTAAGTTTAATGAGATGTTTGATTTTTGACATTATATTTTAAATGTTATAGCTTTATACTAAGTCATTTCATGATACGATGGAAGATTCCCACACCCTCAATTCTTAGCTGGGGAGGAAAATAACCTAGAATAGTACTGGAAGGAAGTAGTTGGAGATTCAAGTCAGAAAGCTAGGTGATGCTATAAGGAGAGCAGCCTAGGGAGAGCGCGCCTCTGCTGATCAGCAAGCAGACTTGAGGAAGCCTGCAGAGTCAGACTGTGATTGCAGAGGTTCTTATTCAGCATGTTCAGAGCAGCAGTCTTTTTTTTTTTAAGTGTCGGGGGGGGGGGCAAGGAACAGAGAGAAAGGAAAAATACTTCATGGTATTTATATGTTTTACCCCAAAGCAAAAATAAATAGGCAACATTAAATTTACATCAGCATACGAGCAGATGTGTTCAGAGTTCAACTGCTGTTTAAGCTTTATTCTCATGTGTATATTTATTTTGTAGGGAGCTTAGTTTTATGCCATGTTTTTCTAGTTTCTTCTTTGGATGAGGAGTGCTATTTTTTGGGGGGGTCACACCCAGCGATGCTCAGGGCTTTGCACTCAGGAATTACTCCTGGCAGTGCTTGGGGGAACCATATGGGATGCTGGCGATCGAACCCGGGTCGGCCGCATGCAAGGCAAACGCCCTACTCACTGTGCTATCGCTCCGGCCCCAGAGGAGTGCTATTTTTAAGTTCATAAAATATACTATTTGGCTATATGAGCCAAAGTGAAGATATTTCTGATAAGTTTTTCTGCAACTTTAGGGCAGCGGGAATTGAAGAACAGATTCTCCAGCCATGGATTGTGGTGAATCTGGTGGTGACACTTCTAGTTGGATTATCTTGGCTTTTCCTATCCTATAGACCAAGCATGGATCTTAGTGAAGGTATTAAAAAATTGTGTAAGAATATAACAATCTCTTATAATAATTATATGTATTTTCATGGGTATACCTTATAATATTTCAATAACAAAGGCATATTTACAAAAAATAACCCAATAAGAATGAAAATATAGTGGTGCAACAAAATATCAAGGGAAGCTGGGGGGAGGGTCTAGCAGAGCTGAGTTCTTCCAGACCCTGGGAGGGCCTTTTATGACCCTTGTGAATATTTTGGAGGTATTTATTTTCTCAGAATCTTTCAAGTGTGTTGTATAAAATACTTTCCTTAGTCTTCTAACCAAAGTCTCTTAATTTGAAAATAATCATGCTTAGATGTAGTCTCTGTCAGAAACATATTCAAATGAGTTATTCATGCCTCTTCTGCAGTCATAGATCCTTAATCCTTCTAGTGAAGTATTTAGTAATGCTACCTTTGGTTTGTTCTGTGTAAAGTGAAATTGACTAATCTCTAGAATCCTAGATCTCTTTGCAACATCCAAAGAAGAGGAATTAGCAAACTGCTTGTCCTTTTTTTATTTTTTTTTAAGAAATCTCTACTCTATTTTTTTTTTAAGAAATCTCTACTCTATATTTATTCTTAAATATCATACTACATTAGTTTTTATATGGTTCAGTAGTGGCTCATTCCAGTCCACTTTCTCCCTACCCCTTTTTAAAATTGATTCACCATGAGATACCCAGTTACAAAGTTGTTCATGATTGGATTTTAGTCATACAATGTTCCAACACCCAATCCTTCACCAGTGTACATTTGCCACCACCATTGTCCCTGGTTTCCCTCCTGCTTCCACACCCCAACCTCTCTCTATGGTAGAAACTTTTTTTGGGGGGGCACTGTGGTTTGTAATACAGGTACTAGAAGGTTATCGTTTATATCACTTTACCTTCTTTCAGCACTCAGTTCTTGTCCAGAGTGATTATTTCCAACTAAACAATCATTGTCTTAGTGGTCCCTTTTCTGTCCTAGCTACACTCCCCACCCCCAAGTTCTGGCAAGCTTCTAATCATGGACAGTCCTCCACTATTTGTCCTTTAAAGATGCCTTTAGTTTTAATTTTATTATATTCCTAATACATTGTTTTTCTCTATTTATTATTATGTTGACTAATTATGTTAAGTAATAGTTTAATGTAGAATTGTCAACTAACAACCTTCTACACTGTGATTGGAGCTGAAGGTGCATCTGCTGGCATGAGAAATATTCAGTTTAAATCACAAAATATATATGAGTTTCTAAATATTTCCAGAATGCTGCTTTCCTTTAGGTCAGTATTAATCATATAGCATTCTGTTTTCATGTGAGTTTTTAAAAATGTAAGTATAAGATGAAGATGATAGTATCTTACTCACTGGGTTTAGGATGATTAAATAGAGTAATATATTTTAGATCTCTGACACATACTACATACTAGTTCCCCCATCCTCCTTCTATATCTGCCTCCTTCATTTTAGGTACTCATGATTACTATAGAATGATGCTTTTAGCTATTTAATGATTCTGGATTCTCTGGGCAACATATATTTCCTAGTAGGTTATATATTGCCTCATTATGTATTTTTTAATTTTATGGCATTTATAATATATTAAAATCTTAGTATTTAAAATGCAAACTTGTACATTTGTCATTAGTTCAACTTTTAATCAAGAAGTCTTAAACTTTAAGATATTACTGTTATGTCAAAAGTTTGCCAGTATTTTAGGAGATTATAATTAAAATTCTTTTTGAGATCCTGGGAAATCATTTTGAGTATGATCTATTTATTTTTCTCTACCAGAGCTGATGTTCTGTTCTGATGTGGAAGAATATCCTGAAAAAAGATAAAGGAATTAAAGACTCTTCATAGGACCAACTCACCTTCAGTGTAATAGTGACCCAGTATTTTGAATTTTCCCCAGTTTTGTTTTTAAATGTATTTTTATAAGATATAGACAGGTATGTTGGGAATGGGGTTTTAAATTACATAATACTAAAAGTTTTGGGTCTGAAACAACAGTACAGCAGGTAGGGCACTTAAAGTACTAAAGTACAGTCCACCTGTACCCAGCCAGACTGGTTTTAATACTTGGTACCTGGTATGGTCTCGTAAGCCGCACCAGGATGATACCTGAGTGCAGAACCAGGAGTAAGCCCTGAGCACTGCCAGATGTGGCTCCCAAACAAACAAACAAAAAAACATCAAAAATTCTGAAAATTTTCTCAAGATTATGGAAAATGTAAAATTTTGTCTGTAATTTATACCTAAATGTTAATCTCTATAGTGTTATTATTTCATTTCTAGCTCATTTACTTTAGGAGATAAAAATGAGTTAGAAATGAGCAGTCAAAGTTTGTGTCTTCTGATCTCCCAAATCAGTTGCATCTATAATCACTATCTTAAAGAGCACTAATACAGAAAAGCCATAACTGTAGTGTTGTAAATATAAGTCAGTTTAAGCATAAATTTAGGGAATGGGGGAAAGGGAGGGGAAGACCATTATCTTTTATGTCCCTTACTCAATAAATTGAAAATTTAAATTTGTTTGTTCTGAAGTTTGCTTTGTGATTATATATCAGGTTAGAAGCATAATACAATGTAATTTAGCTTGAAAGATGCTTTACTTTATGGCTAATAAAAAGCAATTGGGGAGGGGGGTTTTGCAAAGCAAGCAATATCTTTCTGGCCTTAAAAGAAAAAGTTTTGTCTCTCGGCCGAGATGTGACCCGAGCAGCCGCATGTGTGCAGCCTCTCTGTTGCTGAATGACCATGATCCCGGAGGCCATCTATCTACCTTTGGCACCAGCAGCTTCTTGCAGAAATGTCTCTAGACTGTGAACTAAGCCTCGGCCCCATGCTGTCCCAGGAGAGGAAAGGTTTTTCTCTCTCCGCTTTTCCTTTCGGGGGTTGGGGTCCCAGCGTGGTGACCTCTATCTTATAAGGACCACTAAAAAGAGGTATGAACTTACAATGATGCAATCTATGGCTCTGGCAGGAATTTCCCTGGACTTAGTTACTAAAATACAGAAATCCAAAGCTGCGCAGCCTCGACCTCATATTTCTTCATTTTCAGCAATGGAAAACAAATTATCAACTGCTTCCTTTTCAGCAGGTCTAATTTTTTTTGGGGGGGGACTCTAAACAATAGTGAGTTTTTGTTGAAATATTGAATGTAATCAAAGTAAAGAGAAAATAAAGTGAAAATTATCAGCTACACAGTGGGGTGTGGGGGTGGAATGGGAGGTATACTGGGGTTCTTGGTGGTGGAACATGTGCACTGATGAAGGGATGGATGTTTGATCATTGTATAACTCAGACTTAAGCCTGAAAGCTTTGTAACTTTCCATATAGTGATTCAATTAAAAAAAAAAGAAAAAGTTTTAAAAGCTTTAAAATGTAAGGGTTTAAGTCAAGGTATTAATAAATTTAACCAAAAAAAAGAATATAAGGGTTTATTTCCTTTCTAAAGCTTTACTGGTGGTTCCAGTATCTCATCACATCATGATTCTCTAGGGAGTTAAATATATATATGTACATATATACACACATATACATATGTATATATATAAACATATGTACATATATAAATAGCAAAAAAGAAATTGAAATAGCCAAGAGCTTCTGAAATTAAAGGAGAAACTAAACTGACTTAGTTACACTCACTTAATCTATGCTGAACTTTTCCCTCTGCCTTGTATTTACTTATCAAGAAATATGAATAGAGATTCACCATTCCATAACTACTTTATCAAAGAGCTTTTTGGCAAAAAAAATTCCACTTTGGCAGAAGAAATCCCATTCTTAAGAGTGAATCCTGCAATAGGAAAGCTCTTTTCCAAGTTTGTATCTAATGGTGTGTCAACTGGTATGAAACCCTAGAGCTAAAGACAATGATAAATCTTCTTGTGGGACATGTCTCAAAGGCTCTCAAGCACATCAATAAAATTATTGGCCTTGCTTTGATCAGAAAGCAATTAAATATAATGGATTAGAAGATTGATACAATGATTCTATAGATGGATAACTGAGAATAACATTGGTATGAGTATCATAGGAAAACTATCTTGCTGTCTACATAAGGGTGGACGTGCTGATGGGAGTTCCCACTGCTGTCACAGACTTGTGACTGTTGGAAATTCTGAAGTTACTCTGATACTTAACAGCTTTTGCTATGATCAGTCATGGATCTCTTACTGGTGACAAGGTTTCTATTCAGAAATTTATGATCCTACCTGTCAAAATACTGCAGGTAAGCCATGTTTATTTAAGCTTAGTCTTACCACACCTAAAGATTGCTGGCTTTAAAGGAGTGGGGAGCTCAAAAAATATGTAGGTTACCTGTAAAATAAAAAGGTTACCTGTAATGTAAAATATAGGGACTGGAGCAATAGCACAGTGGCTAGGGTGTTTGCCTTGCATGTGGCTGACCCAGGTTCGACTCCTTCATCCCTCTCAGAGAGCCCGGCAAGCTACTGAGAGTATTCTGCCCGTACAACAGAGCCTGGCAAGCTACCCGTGATGTATTTGATATGCCAAAAACAGTAACACCAACTCTCACAATGGAGATGTTACTGGTGCCTACTCGAGCAAATCAATGAAAAGCGGGAGGACAGTGCTACAGTGCTACTGTACCTGTAATAGGCAAAAGGAATCTCAAATCCAATATGTCTAAGGGACAGAATCTTAATACTGTCTTGGGTAGTTTCTTTTGAATTCTTTAACTCTGAAAGTATGACCTGGAGTTCACATCTCTTGATCTCTCAAGAGGTACATAATCCCCCAGCATTTGGTAGACCTGTACTGATAACACAAGGTAACATAAGTAAACTTACCTTGTTACTCAGGGTAACACAAGTGATGTCTTATCAAAAATACCCTCAACCACGATGATTGGGAAATTTGAAGAAGCTCCTTGATGTTTGTCTCTATGATCATTTCACCTTTTTTTCCTGCATCAGATGTGGGCAAAGTGAAATACTAGAGTTTTTGAGGTGTCAACAGACAAGATTCCCACAGTAGTTTTTGTTGTTTGGGGGGGTGCAAATTACAGTTTTCCATAATAAACCTGTCTCTACCCACAGATAATAAACCTTTCTCTACCAAACAGAACAAAACACATTCAGAATAGGATTCTGAAACATTCAGACTCAACTGGTCTGAGAAAGTTCTTTGAAAGGTCACTGTCACTGTCATTGTCATCCTGTTGCTCATCAAGTTGTTTGAGCGGGCACCAGTAATGTCTCTAATTGTGAGATTTATTGTTACTGTTTTTGGCATATAAAATACACCATGGGTAGCTTGCCAGGCTCTGCCGTGCGGGCGAGATACTCTCAGTAGTTTGCTGGGCTCTCCGAGAGGTGCAAAGGAATTGAACATGGGTCAGCCGCGTGAAAGGCAAACTCCCTACCACTGTGCTATCCATAACAAAAAATGCCCCTAGTGTGCTGGAGTGACAGGACCACGGGTAGAATGTCTGAGTCTATATAGCCAGGTGTGGCCCCAAAACAAAACCCAAAAAATACCCCTAGTGATTGTGATAGGATAGCCGATATGGGACCTCTGACCTAAGTATACCATTCATAATTTTCTATGAAACATAAATACTAGTTTAGAATATATTATTTGATCTTGGTTAAATTGTTACTAGGTTTGTAAGATGACTGAAAAAATGAGTAAAACATGGTATCTGTCATCTAGAGGTTCATAATCTGTTTAGAAGCCAGACAGGCATAGTTTGAAGAATATAGGAAAGTGACAATAAACCTTGGGAACTGGAATACAGACCTGAGAGTGCCAGGTTGGTGGGGCTTAACTGTGTTTAGAAGGGGAGACGGGGGGGGAGGGGGAAGGAAGACCAATAGGTTGATTAAAAGTAACATGGGAACGTATGTGAAGGGTCTTAAGCACATGGGTGGTGCTAAGGAAGGTAACAGTATTCACCAAAACAGGCGGAGCTCTTCCGTGATATGACAGGTAAATCTGGTACACACTTAAATGTGTATATCAATGCTAGATACTTGGACACTATCATAAAACTATTACCTATACCATAATAAAAAATAAAATAATATAGGAAAGTATGAGTAAGGTTGCACCTGTGTAGCCCTTTATAGGTCAACAGATTACTACTTGGTGGAGATGAGGGAAGAAAAGGCTCACACACACCCAAATGTGCTTAAGGGCATTTTGTTTGGAATCTTAAAAGTGAAAAGTAGTAGCAACTGTATAATCTCAATCAATCTAGATTTAATAGTGATTAAAATTTTTCCATGTTTTCTAATTTACTTATTTTAAAAATACATCTTTTGTCTTGCAAAGTCTCTCAAAGATAAATTGCTAGCATCATGTTACTTCACCTGAAGGTTTAAACATACATCCTACAAACTTTTGTCTATACAAACACAGTATTATTAAAATAGTTGACAAGTAAATCTGGTTCATTTTCAGGTTCTCCCAGTTATTTCTTAACACATACATTTTATTTGGTAGTTTTGTATCTCTTCATTAAAAATGATCAGCTTTTTTTCTCTCCCTATGTGCTTTTAACTGAAATTTGACTGAGATTCATGAGGTATAGATTCATGCAAACTTAAGAAATAACAGGTTCTTTGAACACTGTCAGTATCTCTGAAATAGCATTTACCTACATATTTAAATGACATGGAGAGATCCTTTGTACATTTTGCTAGTGTCTGTAAGTGATAATACTTTGCAAGAGTGTTGCATCACAACCAGGATATGGATAGTGATATAACTCAATGATCTTTTTCAAATTCCCTAGTTTTATTTATGTGTCTGTGTCTTTGTCTGTCAGAATACATTATGTTGTGTATAGTTTTATCAGTTGTGTAGGGAGAATTTCCCAAACCACAAGAATCTCATGTTACCTTTTATGACCACTTCTTATTTCCTTCTTGTAGCCTATCCCTGGTAACTACTAATCTGTTATCCATTTCTAACTTTTTTCAATTTTAAAATATTCATTATCTAATTTTATTTGGTCACCTGTAACTGCATTTGACAAAAATATCAAATCTTCACCAAGACCCTGAATAAAATGGTTTGAGGCTCTTCATGTTCCTGGAGTGAGCAGACACCATTGGGCTACACTAGCACACGACAGGGACAAATGGAGACGTTACTGGCGCCCACTCAAACAAACTGATGAACAACGGGATGACAAATGACACAAGTGAATATCAAATTACAGAGAATATAATCTTCTGGGATTTATTTTTTGTTTTTGTTTGTATGTTGGTTTTTATTTTTGGGTTACATCTGGCAGTATCCATGACTCACTTCTGTTTCTATATTCAGGGTTTACTTCTGGTAGGCTAGGGGACCATACTAACTGCCAGAGATTGAAACTGGGTTGACCACATGCAAGGCAAGTGTTGTACTGCTGTGCTATTGTTCCTATCCCTGAGATTGATCTTTTTATTTTTTAAAATTAGGCTAATGTCTCGGAGATCAATCAGAACTATATGTATACCAATAGTTTATTTCTTTCTTATTTCTTAGTCATAATCTATGGTACAGATTGCAGTTAATTTCACAATTTACTTGTTGGGCATCTGAACTGATTCCACTTTTTGGCTTTTTCAACAAAATTTCTGCGAAAATTTGTGTGCAGATTTTTGTATGGATACCTTTTTGTGTGTATACCATTTTGTGTGAATGCCCAGAGTGCAATTGCTGGTTGTATGGTAGTTACATGTTTATAGTTCTCCGAAATTACCAAACTATTTTCTAGAGTGGCTGTACCATTCTACATTTCTTCCACCATTTTACTTTTCAGGTCGCAGATCATTGTTTGTCTTTTTTTGTTGTTGTTGTTCAACTTTTTGAGTTTTTATTTAGGTACCATGATCTGCAATACTGTTAGTAGTAATGTTTCAAGCATACAATAATACAACTCAAACTCCACACCCTCTACCAGAATATCAGCTTCACATCACCAGTCTCTAGGGTTCCCTCCCATGTTCCTAACCCACCCTTTAAGAAACTCAGTTCTACAGGTCAATTCTCAGTGTGTTGTTACCATTGGCCTCTGTTGCTTTAGTCCTTTACTGTGTTTCTTTATAGTACACACATGAAGTTTAAAACTGTAAACACACAAAAACAATTTTTTTTTTCTTTTTGGGTCACACTTGGCAATGCACAGGGGTTACTCCTGGCTCTGCACTCAGGAATTACCCCTGGCCGTGCTCAGGGGACCATATGGGATGCTGGGATTTGAACCTGGGTCGGCCGCGTGCAAGGCAAACGCCCTACCCACTGTGCTATCTCTCCAGCCCCACAAAAACAATTTTTAACTAGAATCTTCAGACACAATTTAAAATATCGGAGCCCTACTCTTTCTCTCAATGGCACCTACATACAAGACCTCTCTCTAGCATCCCCAGTTTCCCTCCTGCCCCCCCCTATATGGCAGGCACTTTTATTCTCTCTCTCCTCTCTCTCTTCTCTCTCTCTCTTTCCCTCTCTCTCTCCCCCCTCTCCTCCACCCTTCCTCCTCCTCCTCCATTGCTATAATTACTCATGAGTGTTTAGCTAGTCATTAGCGTTCCCCTCTCTACTGTACCAGTATTAAAAATTGACCTTTAAAAACAAACAAAACCAAGATCAAGGTCTTCCACAATACAGGTTACCTTCGGATCATTGTTACTACTCTTTAGGATATTTTCTTTTATTCAAGAACCAGCTCAGGGATGGGGGAGATGGCTCCATGGACTGGAGCTCTTGCTCTGCCTGTAGGAGACCTGGCTTGATCCCCGGCACTACAAACACGGAAGGGATTCAAAGTGTTCATAGTAACCCCAGAGTATACAGTCAGGTATCACCCCAAAAGGAAAAACAAAAGAGAGCAAAGTTGAGGGAAGAAAATGGAACGGATTGCTTTATTAAACAGTACGGAACATCTAGAGGTTTGGAGGGAACATGAATATTAATATGTTTTGAGTATATGGACAGCCAAAAAATGTCCAAACAGACTGCTGTAAATGTAATATTTAGAGCTCAGGCGAAAGTATAAGGAGTAAAGGTTGATATTCAAATCTCAAGAAACTGCAGTGCAGGGAGGAGAGGGATTAGGATGGGTTAAGAAGCAAACAAGATAGGAATGAAGACTCGTTCTGTCTCCAGGCTCAGGAGCCCTGCGTCCCTCCACCAGACTCTGAGGATACCTACATATGCGCAGAGCTGACCTCCTCACCCTTAAGCCCACACTCTTCCCATACCAGCACTGCAGGGACTCAGTTTGAACGGTTGGCGTTGCGTGTGCTTAGAGCATGCGCGCAGAAGAACATTAAAAACGGCGGGAAAGAGGCACGGAGACTGCGCCTGCGCTGGAACTTTTTGGCAGTTGGGCGTGGAAAGGAGCAGAACAAGTAGGGGTAAACCTGCCTCTAGAAATGGTCATTCTCTAGCACAGCTGATAACCGAGGTTGGCGCTCCCACTTCCAGTCCAGAACCCCTCCCTATAATAGAGGAATGCTAAAACCAGCTTAGAAGCAGCGCACGCCAGAGTGTGGAAGTTTTCTTTGGTGGGTAATGTCCAAAGGGATTGACAACACCACGGATCTGCCTGAGGTCGAGGTCAAGGGAAGCGCTGGGAAGAGGCTGCTGAACGTGAGTCTCTGTGTGTGTTTGTGTGTGTGTGTGTGTGTGTGTGTATGTGTTTGTGTAGTGAGGGGGGTGTTGGGGCCTTGCCTGGGTAGGGAGAGGGTCCTGTCTGCAGACCCTGACCCTGCTTCCCGCTGGAAGACCCAGGAAGGGTTAAGCAAGCAGGTGGGAGCGAGGTAGACTTGAAAGTGGAACATTACGTGTAGGGCTGTGGCCCATTATTTAATTTGTCACAGGCCCATTTTATTCACCGTTAGAGGAAAAAGTAATTCCTGTCTATTTTACTTCTGTGATTGTCTGCAGAACTAGAGCAGAAGAGAAAAGCACTCTGCACAATACAGAGTTCATACTCTCCATCAGCTGCTGACAGTCATGAATCGGTGTGGCCATATTTCCACTACAAGGCTCAGGCTAAACTCTAGAAATGATTGTTACCTACCTTCCCCCCCCCCCCCAAGTCCTGAGGCTTTTACAGATGAACCCGTCCAAGCTAAGCTACATAGCTTTAATGTGAATTATAGGCCTTCTGATCTTAAATGGAAAGGCACATTTACGTGGGGAGTTTTATGAAACTCGAGTTTACCATTTAGTGGTGCAGGGAAGGAAGACCCTTTTCATTCAGGCAAAGAGGAGTAATAGTCAAACACCATTTTCCAAAGTTTCTATTGGGTTAAAACATTTACATTCTTTGTTTTTAAAATAGTCCAAATAACAGGAAACAAGTGATACACTAAAAAATGATCTCCTCTATAAGATTGAAGAGTTAAAATGACAAAACCTTGACCTTGAATTACCAAATTTATTAACCATCAGTGGGGAGAAGAGAGTGGTGTGAAGATGGAATCAGAGGTGACATAAGGACAGAGGAGGGTCTGGGGAAATTTGGTGGTGGTGGACTGCTGTAACAGTATTTACAGCAATACACTAAGCTTTATCCTATTATAACCATATTACCTAAAGTGCAGTAAAATATTTTTAAAGTAAGGAGTTGTGTTCCTTGTTATATAATTTAGTATCTAACCCCCCAGATTCTGACTCATAAATTTAGAGTACATGAGGTTTTATTATTTATATTTGTATTTGTTATTATTATTGTTGAACCATGAGATAGTTACAAAGCTTCCATGATGAGTTTCTGTCTTACAATGATTACCCCCTCTCCCTCCACCAGTGCGCATTTTCCACCACCAATGTTTCCAGTATCCCTCTGGCTACTCCCACCCCACACCCACCCCTGCCTCTGTGGCAGGCACCTTCCTTCTTTCTCTCTGTCTATTTTTGGGCATTATGGTTTGCAATAGAGATACTGAGAGGCCATCATGTTTAGTCCTTTATCTACTTTCAGCACACATCTCCCATCCCAAGCCATCCCTCCAACCATCATTGACTAAGTGATCCCTTCTCTATCCCTGTTGCCTTCTCCCCCAGTTCATGAGACAGGCTTCCAATGGTGGAGCAGTCTTTCTGGCCCTTGTCTCTAGTGTCCTTGCGTGTTAGTTTCATATTATACTATTTTGTATTCCACGAGTATATGAGGTTTTAGCTATAGAATACTAAGTAAAGGCTTCTTAAAGAGTTGTTCTTGGAAATCTAGGCAAAGAATTTGGACTTTATGCTGTAGAGTGGTGATTTCCAATATTTCTTAGTATGAGTTTTGAACATAAGTATGAGGGTTTGTTTAGTTACACATATAAAAAAGAAAATCTCCCAATTACCCACTAACTGGGAAAAATATATATAATGACACCAAACTATCATTTCAGGCCATGTTTGAAATTTGCTTATAGATGTAACAACATGAATATACATTGAAAACGGTGCACCTATATGCAAAGTGCATTCATTACCCATTTTATGTCATAAAGTATTATTAAAGTTTTTGCTGTTTGTGTTTTTGCTACACAGACAGCAGTGTTCAGGTCTTCTTCCTCAGTGTTCAGGGATCACTGCTGGCAATTCTCAAGGATCATGTGTGTTGCAAGGATTCAAATTTTGGGTTGGCCTAAAGCCCTGTTTTATCTTTCTCTAGTCCAATTTCCCAAACTATTTATTCAAAGAATAGTTTAATATGTGACATATCAACAAAAAAGAACTTAGAAAACCACATATGCACTTGTTATAATGACCTCAGAAATGAATTTTTAGAGAGAAACATCCAGGGAAACAAACTTAAGTTTGGACTTAGTTATATAATAAACAGTTGTATGATTTGTTGAGTAATATATGCTTTATACCTCATTTACTTTAGAGTAATAAAGCAATATAATATGTGAGAACATTAATAACTTCTTAAAATTCACAGTATCACTGTCATCACTGTATTGCTGTCATCCAGCAAAAACAAAAAAATTTTTATTGAATCACAATGAGATATACTTACTAAAATTATTTTAATGACTACTATAAGATACATAGTTTATAGTTTGCTACAGGTTGACTTTAGGGGCTGGAGCAATAGTATAGCGAGTAAGGCGTTTGCCTTGCATGCAGCCAACCCAGGTTCGATTCCTCCATCCCTCGTGTAGAGCCTGGCAAGCTACCGGGAGTATCCTGCCCATACAGCAGAGCCTGGCAAGCTACCTATGGTGTATTCTATACGCCAAAAACAGTAACAACAAGTCTCACAATGAAGACATTACTGGTGCCTGCTGGAGCAAATTGGTGAACAACGGGACGACAGTGCTACTATAAGATACATGATATAGGTCATTAAATATATACTGGATGACTCTTTTCAATTTAATAAATGCTGCTTATGCACCAGTACATTGATGAAGCATTCTGTATTTGAGCAATAAGTCCTTCATTTTATGGTTTTATTTTTCCATTTTTTTTGTGTTTGGTATGCAATTTCTTACAACTTGATTATTATAGGGTAATAAGGATAATGTAAAATTATACAATATGCTCAGAATTTTATGTATGAACCATTGAATTTATTTTCGTTTTGCTTTGGCAGTGCTTTGGGGCTCCCCCTGCTTGGTAATTGGAGCTGCTCCTGGTAGTGCTCAGGAGACTGTCTAGTTCTGGGGATGAACCCTAGGGCTTTTGCACATGAAGCATGCATTCCAACTGCGTAGGCCTGGCCAGCTGCTTTAATTTTTAACACTTGGAAGTAAGTATATCTGTCAGATATGTTTCACATTTCTCAGAATCCATTTGGGAATATAGTAGTTATCAAATGATATTTGGAATGTGTTTGAATTCAAGGATATTCATTGTTGAGAATCCAGCTGTAGGTTTTAAGCAGGAGCATGATCTGCTAAAAAGTGATTTTGTGGGAGGGAAGAGGTGGGGAGGGAAGAGGAAAAATGAAGTACGTTGTGAAAAAATGTGTTTTGGGGGTGGAGAGAGAGTACAGCAGGTAACGTGATTGCCTTTCTCAAATTCAGTCCCCAGACCCCTGTATGGTCCTCAGAGCTCCATCAGGAGCAATCCCTGAGCTCAGAACCAGGAGTGAGTTCTGAGACCACTGTATGTGACCCCCAAGAGCAAAACATAAAACCCAAGAATTAAAAGAAAACTTTATTTTTAGAAAAATGAACAGTGTTTACTATTTTCTTCTTCTTTTGACTATCAGAAATTAATTAGTGATGAATAAAATAGTGAAGAAGACACTAAAGTAAGTTCTCTAAGGGGATGGGAAAGTAAAGGCTGCGATGTGTACAGGAGGAGTTTTCCTTTCTATATAGGAAAAAGACATTTTTCCCTCCAGACTAGTATTAATTTTAGTCCTTGGATAACCACTATCCAGAACTTCTGGAGTTATTGTTAAAAATTTAGATTCATGGGCCTCAAAAGGAGGCCACTGGAATATTCTTATTAGGTGATTGTTACAATACTGTCTGATGTGAGAAAATAAAATACAGGCAATGATACGGGGACAGTCTCAATGTGGTTCTTAAAAGTTGATGGAATGTTAAAGACATTTCATATTAGATAATTTAGAGGAATTAGTCAAGAGACTGTTGCTTAATTTAAGAGATATTATAATTGATGACTTTAGTAAAAAATGTAGATAATCTTTTTTGCACCTAATGACAGTTGTTTGAATCTCCTTAATTCTTGTCAGTAGCTCACTATAATTTAATTCTGCATTTTGGACTCTCTCTTCACTCAGAAGATTTCACCTCCCAAATTCTGAAATATAATAATTACTTTCAAAAATCTCATTACTCCCCTACCCCACCTATTTTTGGAAGTATGTCCTGTGCTTTATGCTAGACACAGGATGTAGCAGTGAACAAAATAGGGAAAGCACCTTCCCTTAGCTAACAGTCAAATATTAGAGAGTTTCAGATTATGCTGGTTTATAAGGAAATAAAGAATCTACAAATGAAAATAATTGTGGTGGAGTGGCAGGCAGTAATTTTAATAGTAGATAAGAAGAGATTTCTCTAGTAGGTAGCTTTTTAATGAAAACCTAAAGAATAAGAAAGCCATTTAAAGAGTTTTGTGGGGTTATTGACATTCTGGTGGTAGGGGTGGTGGAGTAGCACAGCAGTCAGAAAACAGTAATACTAATACTATTTCAAAAATAGAGTTGGGGAAGGGAAGCAAACAAGTCTAAGTTCTTGCAGAGAGGGATTCTTAGGCCTTTGGAGCCCCCCTGAGCATAACTGGCGCTGCCTGGGCAATCCATGGTACCGTAAAGCCAGAGCAGCACTGCATCCTTAGACCTTACCTTGATTGAACTGCCTGCCAAACTGGTGAGGAATTACCAGGAGGGGCCCCTAGGCCTTCTAAGCACTGCTTGGTAGACAACCCCCCCCAAAATACAACTTTACGTATTACAGTATTACAGGAAGCCATTTGTTATGAGATAAAGTTAGCAGAATTAGACAATTAAAAAACCTAAATGTAGCTTTATGTTGATATTGTCAACATGTTTAATACTTTGCCATGAAATTATTTATTACTATTCCCTGTGTATGTATAAGGCAGACTAAACATTCTGCTACATTTAGTAATGTAATTGGGCAATCCACCAAACTAGTAGACATAATACTGTGAGTACTCTAATATGAATACCTCTGAATTGACTTACACTTTTTTCATATTTACCCACT
The DNA here is from genome assembly GCF_027595985.1 of Sorex araneus. Taxonomy (NCBI): domain Eukaryota; kingdom Metazoa; phylum Chordata; class Mammalia; order Eulipotyphla; family Soricidae; genus Sorex; species Sorex araneus. The sequence continues at coordinate 234,478,794 of NC_073313.1, read as the reverse complement.
GCTTATAGTTTGCCATGCATGCTTACTTATCTGTTAAAGAAATATGATTGCTTTATTTTCTCCACTGTTCTAGGAGATAGTTCCTGGGCTTTTATGTGAATATCCTTATTTTATGAAGATCTAAAATCAGAATTTGAAAAGGAGTCATTCCTCTTGAACCCGAGCAACAAAAAGTGAGTATGAAATATTTTTTAATTTCGATTTCTATTGTAATTATAACTTACAGCAAAGAATTACTTTACTGAAGGTCTGGCTAATCAAATATCACTTTTTTCTTCATGAAGATCTAAGCTGGGTAAGGAAGTAGTAAAGACAAAATTTTTCTCAGACAATTAGTTTAGTGAGACTGTAATTGTTTTTGTTTTGCTAGTATGATTTTAACATCAGACTCATTTCCTGAGGCAGTAGCATTTCAATCTGTAATAATCACTATGCCAGACAGGAATACAGTTGTTCCAGCACACTAATAAGTGTTGTGCCCACATGAATTCAAAGCTCCCATTAGAGCTAGAAAACAGGAATATATTAGGAAAAGGTAAGTATAAGGGTAAATGAATTTTCAAAGAAGAGTGTAGAAGAATAATGGAGGATAGGTTAAAATTGTTACTTGGGAAAAGTGCAGAATATTGTAGGTGAATGTAAAGACTACTAAATAGAAGTGTCAAGGAAATTCAAAGATGGGGGTCAAAGGTATACAAATAAGAGTCATAGAATTCACTGAAATCAAGATTAGGCAAAATTCTCATAGTGTCAGAAGGGTTTATGAGAGTAGGTTTTAGAATTTTTGTTCAAGGTTCTAATGGAATTTTGGCAATTAGTTGTTTTGTTAATATTGCTGCTATTTCAAAGAGCTCTGCTGAGATAAGGAAAGAAAAGTAATAAGGTAGTAAAATGTGAGTAAAAAGGTAATATTTTTACTAGGTTGCTAAGAGTTTGTTGAGCATAAGTGTTCTAAAAGATGGTTTCCAGCTTCTTTGTGTTTATTGAAATCTTATTCAAAATAGATTGAAAGTTATCACAATCTTAGAAAACACGTCTTAACCCACATTAAATACAAATGGCCCTTGCCTTATGGTGGCGTGGCTTAGAATGTTTCTATTTTCCAATATGGCACAAAAGCGATATGAATGCAATAAAAAAACAAACTTGAATTTCAATTTTTTCCTAGCAAGTGACATACAATATCCTGATGCTTTTATGATGCTGAATAGCAGCTTTGTCATTTTCTGGTCAATGACATCTAACCCAAGAAATTCCATTGTATACCTACTATGTATGTCGTATATACTTACTACTTCAAAGGAATAAGCCTCCAATTTCTTCATAATCTGATAACTAATTCTCAAGCAGTATCACTGCCATTTATAATCCTGGAATGTGGGAAAGACAGTGATTTTTTTTTCAGTTAACAGGGGAAACACATTGTTGTCACTCCTGTATCATGATTCTCTAAATTATTTAATATTTAATTGTGTATAAATTTTGTTTCTCTGCTAACATATTGTTGACCTTTGAGGTAGAGATGTCTTCTGAATATATGAATATCCTACTGCTAAGATAGTACCCAGTTCTTACAAATTTATTGAGTTAAAGTCATACTTGATCTAGTTATATTATCTTTGCCTTCTAAACTATTTTTGTGGGGGTAGAGGGCACACCCAGAAGGGCTCAGTGTTTACTCCTGTCTCTAAACTTTGGAATTAGTTACTCCAGGTGAGCTTGGGGGAAGATAATCAGTGTCAGTGATCTGCCTTGTACAAGATAAGCACCTTATCTGCTGCTCTATCTCTCTGGCCCCTATCTTCTAAACTTTTTAAAAATGCTTTAAACTTTATTTAAACACTGTGATTTACAAAGTTGTTCATAATACAGTAGTTTCAGGTATTCACTGTTCTAACACCAGTCCCACTACCATTGTGACCTTCCCTCCACCAATGTCCCCAGTTTCCGCCCACCCCACTCCACCCCAAGCCTACCCTCTTAAGAGGCACAGAATAATTCACTTTCTATTGCTTGTTACAACATATATCTCACAGTGATGTTACTGAAGTCATTGTCTGAAGATTTATTGATCTGTTAGGTGCTAGTTGAGCCTTTTACTGCTTTTGCACATTCAGCTTAGTCAACAAAAATACAACTTTCCCATCTAATTTGTTGTGCTCCTCATGGGCTGTTCAGTGCTGTGAAATTTGGAGAAGGTTGGATGTGGGTGGGATGCTGGGTCTTCCAGCAGGGTGGGAATTGAACCTGCCCCTTGGAGAAGGTTCCAGAGATCTCAGCCCAGAAGCCTACCTGTGATGGCTCAGCTGCAGCATCTCTTTATGATTACCTCTAAATTCTTAAATTAGTTTCTTTTAATTACAGATGCTTAAGAAAATTCAAAAAGAACCCGATATTAAACCAGAGACTGGAGTCACAGCTGAAGTACCAGCTTTGGTGCCATTTGGAGATGCGGTTTGTATGAGTAATCTTCACTAAACCCATACACATTATTTTATATGAAGACTTTAATATTTGATATCTTATAATCAGAATGTGTATGTAGAAATTATCCACTCTGATAACATTGATGATTTTTATATTTTCATGTGTCAGAAAAGTATTCTAAAATTTACTGAAATCATGGAAATATCTATTGATAGAAAACTGTTTTCTGTGCTAGGGATTGTCAAAGTCTAATCAGGTCAGAATCATTTGGCATTATTTTTAATCTTTGGGGGTACCACCTAAGATCTGCTAACTTAGAACCTGAGAATGGGGCCTAGGAATTAATGCTTTTATAGGGGTCAGATCTGGTGATACTCAGGCCTAGTGTAGTCATGCGGTAATCAGGGGCCATCAGAACCACACCCAGCTATGCTGAGGAAGGATTGTGTTGTCGGGATTGAATTTAAGGCTTCACACATGCCAGGGATGTGCTCTACCATTTGAGTGATATCACTGGCCCATAGGAACCCCTATTTTTGAGTGATTGAGTATAAGTGATTATATTTATTGCCAGGTTTAGGAACCTTTGAATTAGTTTGGAAACTGGTGCCTCCTTGTTCCTCCCATCCCAAAATTTTTAAATTCAAGGGCCAGAGATAAAACACATCAGGACCCATGCCTTGACTATGCAGGGTATGAGATTTGAACCCCAGAACCATATGCCCTTAATCCCAAACCCAAGCACTGCTAGGTGTAACTCACATCACCCCTGAGCACCTCCAGCTTGACGGTTTGGGCACCACAACATTGCTGGGACCCAGCATTGAGTGTCACTGGGAGTGGCCCCTGAGCATCCTAAACACTCTACCTCCACCAAAAAAAAAAAAAACCCAGAAGCCAAATCAAACACATAGGTCACTCATGAGTGTATACATACAAACCAACATCTATTTTGAAAACCAGCAAAAGCTGGTTTTGAGTGATAGAAAATACAGAACAAAAGCAACCAGTGCTGGCGTGGATGTGGGGGAAAAGGGACGCTCCTTCACTGTTGGTGGGAATGCCGACTGGTCCAGCCTTCCTGGAAAACAATATGGACAGTCCTTCAAAAGCTAGAAATTGAGTTTCCATATGACCCCGCAATTCCACTTCTGGGAATATATCCTGAGGATGCAAAAAAGCACAGTAGAAATGACATCTGTACCTATGTATTCATTGCAGCACTGTTCACAATAGCCAAAATCTGGAAACAACTCGAGTGCCCTAAAACAGATGACTGGTTAAAGAAACTTTGGTACATCTACACAATGGAACACTATGCAGCTGTTAGGAGAGATGAAGTCATGAAATTTGCTTATAAATGGATAAACATGGAGAGTATCATGCTAAGTGAAATGAGTCAGAAAGAGAGGGACAGACATAGAGGGACTGCACTCATTTGTGGAGTGTAGGGTAGCATCACATGAGGCTGACACCCAAGGATGGTAAGATACAAGGGCCAGGGGGATTGCCCCATAGCTGGAAGACTGCTTCATGAGTGGAGGGGAAAAGGCAGATGGAATAGAGAAGGGATCACTAGAAAATGATGGCTGGAAGAACCAGTTGGGATGGGAGATGCATGCCGAAAATAGATAATGGACCAAACATGATGACCTCTCAGTGTCTGTGTTGCAAGCTATGATGCCCAAAAGTAGAGATAGAGTATGGGGAATATTGTCTGCCATAGAGGCAGGGCGAGGGTGGGAAAGGGGGACTATACCCAGGATATTGGTGGTGGGGAATGTGCACTGGTGGAGGGATGGGTGTTTGATCATTGTGAGATTATAACCCAAACATGAAAGCTTGTAGCTATCTCACGGTGATTCAGTAAAATTAAAAATAAATAAATAAATAAATAAATAAAATGAGTGATGATATAAAGCTGATCTTCTCAAAATATTTTGCATTCAGCGCCATCCTGCCCTAAGGCATTCTATGTCTGGTTGCAGTTTTCTTTCAATCTGCTTCTCCTCCCTGGCACTCCTGCCCACCTTACTCCTTGCCTCTGAATTTATCTGCACTTTGTGTTTGGCAGAGCTTGAGTTACCCTGATGTGGTGGCTTTTTTCTCCAGTGAATTTTCTCAACAAGACTCTTTATAGGATGTTGTGCTGAGCCCAGTTTTTATGTGTTTTGTGTGTGTGTGTGTGTGTTGATGTCACAACAATATTCTTGTGCCCTCCACAGGTTGCTTTCTTTTAAAATAATATTAGAGGGTGTTTGGGACATACAACTGTTAGCTTAGTTATTACTTTGGAAAACAGTTGTGTCTCAGATTCGGTGACATTTGTAAATCTACAGTGTAGGAATGGTCTTCATTCTATTTTTGCATGTTAAATAATTTTCTATATGTAATTAGGAAGCTATTAACTTTACTATTTTATGTAGATCAAAGATGCAGAAGAATAAATGGCTATTTAATGTTAAATAATGTTAAGGTAATTGCCCATGGCTTTATGTAAAAATACATAACTGGCAGTCACTGATGAATGACAGAAAATTAAAATATAGATTTACAAAATATGAAATTGTAGCTATACTTGTCCACTGTCCTTCTTAAGTATAGCCCAATTTTTAATCCTCCTTTTTTGGGAGGGGTGCCACCCCAAAAATGCTCAGAGGACCCAGGGGCAACTCTTTTGAAGCTGGTGGTTCAGTGTTAAAACCCAAAGACATGATGCTACTGGGTCCTGCACTACTGGCAACCAGCAGGGCCACACTTGGTGATTCTGAAGGAAAGGGTGCATGTCAGTACTATTCCCTAGCCCTGTACAATCACTTATGGCAATATCTTTAAAATATCATCTAAGGACTAGGGAGATAGCACATGGCTTAAAGCAGTTAGTTGCCTTGCATGCAGCCAACTCTAGTTCAAATCCCCAGATCCTCAGATAGTTCCCTAATACCATCATGAGTGATTCCTAAGCCAGAGCCAGGAGTAAGCCCTGAGTACAACTGAGTGTGGCCCGAACCCCCCAAATTAAATAAATTAAAAAATTAAATCCCACCCTGGTTATATAATATATATTTTTATATTGAAATAGAAAACTTAAAATACTTTTTTGAATTTGGAAACAAACATTTCATTTAATATAACATTTGATGCTTATATTTCCTTAACTAGTAATTTTCTTCTTTGGGAAAGTATTTTTACAGTATTATTAGTAATAAATACTGAATGCTCACCTCTTTTTCTGCATTATGATAAGACCAAATCTTAAAAATAGCTGCAACCTCTCCCCTCTGCCTCTTCTTAATTCCCTTCTCTATTTCTCTCCTTGGAGCTATGGGCACATTGACAGTATAAGAGTAAGAACTAAACCTTGCAAGCATCAGTACTGGAGCATGGATCCAAAGTACAATAATTAGTCTTATGAATGTAGCTCTTAAGGAGAAAGGCTGGAGTGGGTGGGAAGGAATCTTGTGGACAGAAGTTGATGCTGGAGTTGAGATTGATTTTGGCCATCTGCAAGGCCTCCTGGTACTACCTGCTTTACTGAGTTTGATCCCTGGCTTTCACATGGTTCCTTGGGCCCTCCAGAAGTGATCCCTGAGTGCAAAGTCAGTAGTAAGCCCTGAGCATCAGGGGTGTTACACCAAAACAAAACAAAGCAAAGAAAAAGTTAGCTTTATAAAATTTCATTTCTATTTTTTTATTGTGATTGTTATAGGTTGGCTGCCTGGCTATTCATATAAAGTCTTGTGGAAACTTTTCGCCTGCGAGTATCCTTTCTTTTGATTTAAAATTAGTATTATGATTACACAGCACTGTTTCAATTATATATTGCTGCTTTATAAGCTTAAAAAAGATAATTATCAATCACAGTTCTTTAAGTTATCACAACTGGTCCTGCAGTCATTGGGCTGGAGAATATATAAAATAGTTCTTTTACTGTGTCTAGCACTTTAATGAGGGTTTCTGCAAGGCTAGAATTAGCTGGAATGTGGATAAAATGATTTTTTCCCCTCATTTTCCTGGTATCCCAGGATCTTTCGGTTTTGTTCCTTTTTTTTTCTGTATTGATGATGATTTTTTTCCCAAAACTGTTAACTTAGATTCAGGAAGGTAGTTTCATTGATAGAATACCCACTTAGCTTGTGCAAAGCCCTGACTTTGATTCTTGGCACTGCATGGCTCCACAGGGACCACTGCAGGTGGCACTGATAGTGGTTGAGCACAGCTAGGGTAGATTCTATAAAAGCACTACATTAGAGTATTGTTTGTCTTGAATTACTGAAGCAGTTGGTGTCCTCTTAAATTTTACACTCTAGACTAGTGCTTCTCTTGCCCTTTCCCTGTTCATATGCAATGGACTTTGTCATATGCAACATATATTAGAGCAGTGTTTCTCAGTCTTTTTTCCAATTATGGCTCTATCTGACCTTATTTTATTCTTGTGACCCCCTGTCCTACTGGTTGGTCCCTTAGTCTTGTATCATTTACATGATGTTTTTTAACCTGTGGCTTTCTTGGAATATCCAAGGGGTCCACCAGGGGTCTCATGATCTCCAGTTGAGAAACATTGTGTTGGAGTAAATCTCAGGGTCAGATGAGATTGAAAAACAGAGCAAAGTGATTTTTTTTGATGTGGAGAGTGACAAAAAGATTTTTTTTTTTGCTTTTTGGGTCACACCAGCGATGCTCAGGGGTTACTCCTGGCTTTGCACTCAGGAATTACTCCTGGCAAGTGCTTGGGGGACCATATGGGATGCCGGGGATCGAACCCGGGTTGGCCGTGTGCAAGGCAAACGCCCTACCCGCTGTGCTATCGCTCCGGCCCCGACAAAAAGATTTTTACCAATAATCCTTCTCAATCACCATCTAAACATGCAACTTCTTAGATGATCATAGTATTTAATTATAGATCAAATAAATAGGAATTTATTCTAAGTAATAAATGTGCTTCTTTCAAAGTCTCATGTGATCAAATAGCTTATTAATAAATTTTATATTAATCATATACGTTTTATATTAATGTGATTATATATATCATAACAAATTGGTCTTATTGTGAACTCTTTAAAATATTTTAATTTAATCACTGGAGATATGTTATGAAGTTTTGATACTTTTGTTTGTTTGTTTGTTTGTTTTTGGGTCACACCCGGCGATGCACAGGGGTTACTCCTGGCTCTTCACTCAGGAATTACCCCTGGCGGTGTTCAGGGGACCATATGGGATGCTGGGATGCTGGGATTAGAACCCGGGTCGGCCTCGTGCAAGGCAAATGCCCTACCCGCTGTGCTATCGCTCCAGCCCTTTTGATACTTTTTTTTAGAGAAAATTAGTGAATAGAATTTTATATCAAAAGATTTTTGTAGAGCACATACAGTGCTCTCTGAGATCTATCCCTGTAACCAAATTTTTTGAAAATAATCAAATCAAATCATAAAAATGTTTTTTAATGCATGGAGGCCTATGAAAGTTAGCAGTACATACCAGTATAATGTAAACAAAATATGTGATGAATTCAAGGTCAATTACTACTTTAAACTTTTGTCTTAAAATGTAAAATAATCTTAAGTAATTTAAATTTTAATATACTTGTGATTAGAAATATTTTAAGCTATATTTATTAAATATTTTGTATTATTAAAATGATATATTAAAAATTGCAAAGGAATTTTTATGGAAATGTAAGAATATAAGTATGAGAAGTAATCAGTCAACTTTTTGCATACATCTGTTAGCGTGAGTGATAATACAATTTTAAAAGCCTTTTTAAGTGGTTTATTATATCGTACAATTAGATTCTTTGATAGATTCCTTGTTATTGAACATAAATTATTAAAATAAATTTTAAAATGCATTATTGTTTAGTTACAATAAAATTTGCTTCCTAAATATAAATGTCTTCATTCAGTCGGTTTGTCTCAATTTAAAAGTGTGATGGTTCGCATCTCTGTAAACAACATTGTAAAATCTACAAAAGTTTGTAGCTTGCCATCCCAACCCGATGAAAATGCTATAATTACTTTTGATGAATTGAAGTACTTTTCCATACAGGTAATGTTCAAGTTCTTTTTTAATATAAGAATGTTCCTTATAATTTGAATTACTTCACACTAATATATGTTTATAGGGAGACTGAAAAAGTGCTTTTTATGTTTGATATTTTATTATATTCTGTTTGAGCTATTTGCTTTTTTATTTTATGTTTTTAAAATAACAGCTCCTACTGGTGTTTAATATTTGTGGTGATCTTCCCTGACATCTTGCTATCTGTAATTCTGAATGTCCATCTCAACGTGTTTTTATCATCCTTGCTGTTTTCTGCTTATCTTCCATTTTGCAGCTTGTTGAAGTCAATAGGCTACTATTACTATCACAGACTGAGTGGATCAAACAACAAACATTTCATTTCTCATTTTTCTGGAAATGGGAAAATTTAGTATCTGGTGTCAGGTTAGGGCTTGCTTCTTGATTTGTCCATGGCTTCTCGTTGTATGTTAACTGACATAGCAGAGATCAGATCAGAGAAAGATCATGTTTTCTCTATTTTTTCTTATAAAAGTACCGATTGTACTGGAGGGTTCTGTACTCTCAAGACCAAATTTCCTCCCAGATATGCCACCTACAAACAGCACAGCAGCTTAAATTAGCTAGTGTAAGACTTAAATGTTTATTGTATTTAACAGTAATAGTGAAGGGTAATATTTGATTTTGTTTAAAACCTGGGATTCAAAACCAAATTGAGCCCTGATTTGGCTTAGAAAAATACTAAGAATTTTGGTTTGACATATATATGCCGCTCGGAGAGCCCGGCAAGGTACTAAGAGTATCCCACCCGCATGCCGAGCCTGGCAAGCTCCCTGTGGCTTATTCATTATGCCAAAACCAATAACAATAACAGGTCGCATTCCCCTGACCCTGAAAGAGCCTCCAATCGTTGGGAAAGACAAGTAAGGAGAGGCTGCTAAAATCTCAGGGCTGGGACGAATGGAGACGTTACTGGCGCCCGCTCGAGTAAATTGAAGGACAATGGGATGACAGTGACAGTGACAGTAACAAATTAGCATTATACTGGTGATGTAAACTTCAACATAAGAATTTTAGGGACATTTGATCAGCCCATAACATACCCTTTTAAAAATTATTTTCTATCTGAACTTGTACATTTTTTTATGTATACTCAAGTTGTTTTTGTATGGATTAAATCTTTATAATACTCCCAACATATTGTTTTTGTTACCATCTTTATTTTGTAGACAAGAAAATAAGTACTGGAAGATTATTAGAGAACTGGTCTGATTAATTGAACTATATTCAACACAAGAACTTGTTATGCTGAGTTTGCTTCTGTTTAAGCTTTAGAAGTTACACTTCCTAGAATCTTAAATGTATCTCAATTTTCATTAAAATGAACAACTGTTTTACAGTCAAATTTTTATATGTTTCTGTATCTTAACTATGAACAATCTAAAATTCAGAAAACAATTCATTTAGGGACATCACAAAGAATAATATAGGGGTAGATTTAACAGAGATGTCTTTCACACAGGTAATACAATGTATATTGAAAATAACTTTAAAAGGCCTAAGTATATGTAAAATCTATTTTCACTTTTGGAAAAACTAATATTGTTAAGATAACAACACTACAAAGCAAATGGAAACAAATAACAGTATCAATACTACCAAAGTGCACTCAGATAAAATGCGGTTCTTTTCAAAATGTCAGTATGTTTTCTTTTGGTAAAAATTGACAGGCTGATCATAAAATTCCAAGGAAATGCAAGAATCCAGAATAACCAAACAATAGTACGCAGGCAAGGCACTTAGCTTGCACACGACCAACCTGGATTCAATCCCAGGTTTGCTATACAGTCCCCTGAGTCTTGCCAGGAGTGATCCTTGAGCCAGAAGTAAGTTCTGTATTTTTTTTACTTGGTTTACTCACACCATTAGGTGTGAGTAAACCAAGTAAAAAAAATACAGAGACAGAGAACTCATCATACTTTCTCATGTCAGAGGTTCCTTAGACCTAAGGTTATCAAAACTTTGCATTACTGGCACAAAGATACATATGAGAATCAAAGGAATATAACTGAGAATCTTAAAATGAGCCTCAAATTTATGTTAATTGACTTTTACCTTATTATTTTCCCACCCTTAGGAGTGCTTGGGGACCATGTGGTGCTCAACCTCCTGCATGGAAAGCATGCATGCTAACACTTTGAGCCATCTCCCTTGTCCCGTGTTAGTTTTTTACACAGTTCATTTCTTTTCTATTCTATCTTTATTTTTTTAATGATAACACTGTGATTTACCAAGTTGTTCATAATACAGTTGTTTCAGGCACTCAATGTTCCAACACCAATCCCACCACCAGTGTGCCCTTCCTTCCACCAACGTCCCCAGTTTCCCACCTACCCACCCCTAACCTACCCAACTGACTTCATCAGGTGAAAAATGGAAGATGAGCAGAAATGAGCAAGGATGAGAAAAGCATATTTGGATGGATCTTGGCACATACCAAGTGAAATAAGTCAGACAAATATTTTATCTTATGTGGGATCTGAAAAATTTAAAGATGTATATTGAGGCACCATGATTTAATGAAACTATTCATAATTGACTTTCAAGGAAACAATGTTCCAAAGCAATTATCATTTTCAGTGTCATCTTCTTTCCACCATTTTCCCAGGTTCCTGAAAAAGAAAATCTTAACTCAAAAATCTGAAGAACAGATTGGTGGTTACCAGAGGTGGAATTTGGGGTGTTAGTGTAATGGATTAAGATGGTCAAAAATCTATAAATTTCCAACTTAAAAATAAATAAGTTTTGAGTGTTAGAGATTTAACATATGGTGATTATAGTTAACAATACCATACTATATTGAAAAGTGTTCAGTATAGGTTCAATAAAAAGATAGGTCTTCAATGGAACAGGGTGGAATATCCCTACACACAACCCCAAATGTATGACCATCTAATCTTTGATAAGGGAGCAAGAGATGTGAAGTGGAGCAAGGAAAGCCTCTTTAACAAATGGTGCTGGCACAACTGGACAACCACATGCAAAAAAATGGGTTTAGACCTTGACCTGACACCATGCACAAAAGTCAGATCAAAATAGATTAAAGACCTCAACATTAGACCACAAACCATAAGGTACATTGAAGACAAGGTCGGCGAAACCCTCCACGATATTGAAGATAAAGGTATCTTCAAAGGTGGCACGGAACTAAGCAATCTAGTAAAAACAGAGATCAACAAATGGGACTACATTAAACTAAAAAGCTTCTGCACCGCAAGAGATACATTGACCAGAATCCAAAGACTATCCACAGAATGGGAAAGGATATTTACACAATACCCATCAGATAAGGGGTTGATATCAATGGTATATAAAGCACTGGTTGAACTCTACAAGAAGAAAACATCCAACCCCATCAAAAAATGGGGCGAAGAAATGAACAGAAACTTTACCAAGGAAGAAATACGAATGGCCAAAAGGCACATGAAAAAGTGCTCTGCATCACTAATCATCAGAGAGATGCAGATCAAAACAACCATGAGATACCACCTCACACCACAGAGACTAGCACACATCCAAAAGAACAAAAGCAACCGCTGTTGGAGAGGATGTGGGGAGAAAGGGACCCTTCTTCACTGCTGGTGGGAATGCCGACTGGTTCAGCCCTTCTGGAAAACAATTTGGACGATTCTCAAAAAATTAGATATTGAATTCCCATTTGACCCAGCAATACCACTGCTGGGAATATATCCCAGAGAGGCAAAAAAGTACAATCGAAAAAACATCTGCACATGTATGTTCATCGAAGCACTGTTTACAATAGCCAGAATCTGGAAAAAACCCGAATGCCCCAGAACGGATGACTGGTTGAGGAAACTTTGGTACATCTATACAATGGAATACTATGCAGCTGTTAGAAAAAAGGAGGTCAAGAATTTTGTAGTTAAGTGGATGGGCATGAAAAGTTTCATGCTGAGTGAAATGAGTCAGAAAGAGAGAGACAGACATAGAAAGATTGCACTCATCTATGGTATATAGAATAACAGAGTGGGAGACTATCACCCAAGAACTGTAGAAATAAGTACCAGGAGGTTGACTCCATGGCTTCGAGGCTGGCCTCACGTTCCGGGGAAAGGTCAACTCAGAGAAGCGATCACCAACTACATTGTAGTCGAAGGCCATGTGGGGGAAGGGAGTTGCGGGCTGAATGAGGGCTAGAGACTGAGCACAGCGGCCACTGAACACCTTTATTGCAAACCACAACAGCTAATTAGAGAGAGAAAACAGAAGGGAATGCCTTGCCAAAGTGGCAGGGTGGGGTGGGGGGGAGATGGGATTGGGGAGGGTGGGAGGGACGCTGGGTTTACGGGTGATGGAGAATGGGCACTGGTGAAGGGATGGGTTCCCGAACTTTGTATGAGGGAAGTATAAGCACAAAAGTGTATAAATCTGTAACTGTACGCTCACGGTGATTCTCTAATTAAAAATAAATAAAATTTAAAAAAAAAAGCATAGAACGAAAATGGAATAAATAAATAAATAATCAAACATCAAAAAAAAAAAAGGTCTTAAAAATTCTCACAACAAAGAAAAAAATTGTAATTCTGGGTGATGAATGTTAACTAGACCTATTGTGGTAATCATATAATAAATACTAATAATTTAACCATGTACAAAATATCAAATCATTATAGTGTATTGATGTTTTATGTCAATTATGTCTTAAAAATTGAGAAAATACTGGGGAGTAGGAACTCACAGGATTTTTTTTTGTAACTAGCAAGAGTGTATGAATATTAAAGGTCACAAAAAGTAATGGTATTGTAGAGATCAAGATTGGGATAATTTCAAATTAAGATAATGGAATACATTTAAAGAACTAAAAAGGATGTTAGATATTTTGATATTAATCAGAGTTTTTTTTGTCATGTTAGATATTAGATTACACTGATAATATTTCAGTGTTTAGGCTGGACTTTCCTGTAAAGTTTATAAGAATGTTGGTAATGAATATTTCAAGAAAGGCTATAATTGATGTGGATATATATCTTAACTTTTGTTTTTAAGATGTTATATATAGCTATGAAACTGAAGAATCATAAGGCTAATAATACAATGTAGTTTATGACTATTTATTCAGGACTAATCTGAGAGTCAAGCTGAAAATTTAATGCTCCTTTTTACATATATTCTGATATCAAGATTCCCAGACGTCAAGATGACAAACGAAATAATATTTCATTGGAACTTCTGAAACGGACAGGAAAACATTCTCACTTGCTAGGAAGTGCACAGATACACCTTTATAGTGTGATTCAGGTATGTGCCAAAATCATTTTTACCTTCTTATCCAGTTGAAGTTGTTGTTATAGTTTACCTATGCATGATGTATTACTTTTCAAATCAGCTTTTAAACTCATGTGGCTAATAAAATGAAATCACCTTTTGATAAAAAGAAAAGGGGGTTTTATTTGTAATATACTACATGAAATAATTTACTCTCTATAAGGGCAGTGATACAACTTAGAAGGGCTTCAAATTTGGGGTGGAAGTTGTGCCATACTGATTAGTGTATGGGTCTATTCAAGAGTTGATGCTTGGGAGACCATGTGATGCCGAGGATTGAACAGAGACCTGGAACTGCAGCTTGCAAAGCATGTGCTTCAACTTTTTGATAGCTCTTCCTGTACTAAGTTTAAAAAAATCATAGGACTGGAGCGATAGCACAGAAGGTAGGGCTTTTGCCTTGCACACAGCCGACCTGGGTTTGATTCCTCTGCCCCTCTCAGAGAGCCCAGCAAGCTACCGAGAGTATCTCACCCGCAAGGCAGAGCCTGACAAGCTACTCACGGCGTATTCGATATGCCAAAAGCAGTAACAACAAATCTCACAATGGAAACATTACTGGTGCCCGCTTGAGCAAATCGATGAGCAAGGGGATGACAGTGACAGTGACAGATTTTCAATGAAAAGTCTCATTAAAATTTCAGTGTACTAAAGGTCATATATCATAAATTCATCTCTAATATTATTATACTGAATGGTGAAAGACTAAAAGCTTTTACTCTGAGATCATGCACAAAACAAGGATGTGTACTTTTATCATTCTATTCAGCACAGTATTGGATACTATAACAAGAGCAAGAAGACAAGGAAAGAAATAGAACATTCAAATTATGAAAGAAGTATAACTATCATGATATACATAAAAAATCCTAGAGACTTAACTAAATAGATATTAGAGGCAAAATCAATACTGTAAATGAGAAGGCTCAAGTCAATCTGTTGCATTTCTATATGCCAGCAACAACAGAGAAAATTTTAAAATCTTATTTATAATCATACTTGAGAGAATTATTAGTACCTAGAAAACCTAGAAATAAGCTTAACAAAGAAGTTAGAAGACTTGCATATGGAAAATTGTGAGCCACTGTTAAAATTAAAGGGTTTTTGCCCCACCCCACGCGACCCTGAGATGCCACCAAGTTCCACCCCACCCCCACCCGGCTACTTATTAAGCTCCAGAGCGGTCATGATCCCAGAGACACACAAATGAATCTCAGAACCAGGGGCTCTTGGCAGAAATGCCTCCAGACTTTGCATTAGGCCACCTTTGTAGGGCCACCCCAGATGGGAAAAGGTATCGTCTTTCTGCCTATTCCCTGGGAAGCCCAGCGGCTGCCATCTTCCAGAGCTCATTGGAAAATCCAGATATGGTCCAGCAGTGACGACACACCCTGGGCCTCATGGCATAGGGGAGGAGCCGGTCCCTCTCCTCCCCGCCCCCAACACAACCCTGAGATGCCACCTATGAACTCCCCCCCCCCATACCTGGCTACTTATTAAACTCCTTAACGGTCATGATCTCAGAGACATACAAATGAATGTTGGAACCGAGAGACTCTTGGCAGAAATCTCTGCAGACCTAATTATTAAAATTTTAGAATTCCAAGGTCGTCCAGAAATAAGACATATGTTATTCATAACCAGCGATAGAAAGCAAATTGTCTAATGTTGCCTTTTCTCTGAGTGTTGGGGGAATATTCCAAATAATAATTGTGGGACTGGTGTCGAAATATTGAATGTAATCAAAGTAGAGAGAAAGTAATGTGGAAATTATCTGCCACACAGGTAGGGTAGGAATGGGATGGAGGGCACACTGGGGTTTTTGGTGGTGGAAAATGTGCACTGGTGAAGGGATGAGTGTTTGATCATTGTACGACCGAGATTCAAACATGAAATCTTTGTAACTATTCTCACGGTGATTCAAAAAAAATTTTTTTTTAAATAGAGGGTTTTTATTTTAGACAGAATACCTGTTAGTGAATGTAGAAGGAGTTATAGAATTATAAATTCGCCATTTTGTACCTCTTTATAGTGAATAATGGTTAATTCAGTCAAGATTTAGAAATGTTATAGCAGAAGGCCAAAAGGAAATGCAGAGAAAGGGGTGTCTGAACTTCAGGTCAGATCTGATAATACCTATTGATGTGAGTGCATTTCTTGCTGCACCGAGGAAACACAGTGTCAGTGCTTCAGCTAAGTGCTTCACCTGCTTGCTGACATTTTGCTAGTGTAGATTGAATAATGAGTTATCTTAGAAGATTATACTTTGTAACTCTATTGTTTTGTATCATTTTAAATTAAAAACTAAAGAAATGCAGTATTTTAATTGTAATTATACTAATATCTTTACCTAGAGGCCTGTTGCCATTTTTTCCTTTTAAGAAATTTCTGTTGCCAAGAATGGCTGGATTATATTTTTTTCCTTCCAGATTGGTTTGCTTTATTCTCAATTATCGGAGACATGCAGTTTTATGACTTTAAAATGGCAAATATTCATGATGTGTAAAGAATCTTGATACATAACCATATGATCTTAACATCAGGGGTGTTTAGTTGTGTAGGAATATAGACTGCACCTAGAAGTATGTGTTAAGCATAACTGGTTTTAATTGTGTGTGACTTTGTTTTATACTTCTTGTGGTTTTCAGTTTTCTATCACTCATGGGTTAATGTTTTATTTAATTACTTTTTAAAAGTATTAGGGGTGCCACAGAAATAGCAAAGTCGGTAGGTTCTTGCTCAAAGCCAACCCTGGTTAAAATCACAGTTCCCCCGAGCACCATCAGGAGTAATCTCTTAGCTTAGTCAGTAGTAAGCCTGAGTATCACTGGGTATTACCCACACCAGTGCCCAAAAGTACTAGGAAATGCAACGGAAGAAGGGAAATTTTCTCCAACGTCTATAACCTTCTCAGACTGGCCAGGAAGTCAAAGCAGCATCAGACCAAATAGCTGGAGAAAAAGAATATGTATTGAAGGAAATCAACATAGAGAAGGACAATGTCAATTTTAGTGAAGGAAATGAAGTTATATAACTTCTTAAGGAATGGGATAGGGGTCTAGAACTTTCAAGTTGAAAGTAAGGGAAACTCAAATGACAAGAAGAGGAGCTGTAAGAAGCTCCTTAATTGCATGTTTGTTCTGCAATATAGGCAGGTTATTTCCATAGGAAACTCTTAATTCTGGGTAATACTTATATTTGAATTCTCCTAGTATTGTGAGGGTGGTAAAGTTTCTTCTGAGCCTAAAGAATGCCAATTAATATCAGCACAAAGCAACCTGTACCCTGTGTCTCTAACACATCTTAGAAGGCATGTTCTGAACACCTCCAGCGACAAGACCTTTGTTTAGTGCCACAGTAATGGCCTGTAGATAAGTTGTTGAAAAGGAGAACTTGTACCTATACAACAGAAAAGACAGTTATCATGTTAATCAAGCACTTGACCTTAGCATCAGTAATTTTGGACAGTTTAACATGATGTACTTCTTATAGGATGGCACGACATATGAAATGTGTAACATTACCTATGAATTATTTTCATTGAAAATATTTTACCCAGACATAATCAAGCTGAGTCTAGATCTAACTTTCATTTTATTAAGATTCAGGAAATAGAGGAAAAGTTAAAAAATGCAAAAATGGTACAATAAATATATAATGTTAAGCATAACAGGTTAGATTAAAGGTTTAATATCATTTTTTAAAACATTAAAGATGCTACATATACTTTACTCAATCTCCATGATACCATCTTTCTAAAGTGTAATGGTGTCGAATTAAATACAAAACATTTCCATCTTTATAAGAATTTTTCCTGTCAGTTGCCCTTTTGTAGTCACTCCTACCACTTCTTTTTTGCCACCTACACTTTCTCCTTAATCCTTGGAAATCACAAATCTTTTCTTCATTTCTCCAATGTTTTCATTTTAAGGAATAATTTAGTATTGTAACTTTTTATAATTATTTCACTTCACATTATTTTCTGGAGACTTATCCAGTTTATTACATGTATTAATAGGTTTTTTTAATGAAGTATTTGATGATATATACTAATGTACCAGTTTGTTTAACCATCCATCAATTGCAGAACATCTGAGTTGTTGCCATTTTTCTGGTTGTTATTAATAAAAAGGCTGTAAACATTCACATACATATTTTTGCATATTTGTCTACTTTTCAGTTAATTTTATGGGTTGTAAGATAGTTGCATGCATACTTCTTAAAGAAATTGACAGCCACTTTTCCAGAGTGGTGATGTCATTGTACATTCTCACTAGAAATTAATGAATGATCTTGGTTTCAGCATTCTCAACAGCATTTTTGGGATCACTATTCTTTGTTTTAGCAATTCTGGTAGATATTTTATGATAATTCATTGTGACTTTAGTTTTCTATCCCTAATAACTAATTTTTTTAAATATTTCCATGAGGGTCTTTTAAAATTCATTGCTTCCCCCATTTTTCTGGTCTTCTCCTAGATACAACAAAATGTATAGACCTTGTTGTACGGAGTTTATCACTATTGAACAGTAAAAGGCTGAAGTTAGTTTTATTATTTAGGATGCTTCTGTTCAATGTATTTCTGCTACCTGTCTAGTCTCTACATTTTGAATTGTTTCTTTTGCTATTTGAGTTATGTGCAGGAATAGACAGGCCATCATCTGTATAGAGAAACAAAACAAGGATAATAGATAGTATTGAACTGATTACAAAACTGAAATTATCAAGCAGATGGGGGATGTACAGGGGAGGAAATACATAGATTAGAAGTAACAGAAGAATAATGGGTGGAAGGTTTAAGGCATTATGTTAGTGGTTAACTTTCAATGACTCTGTATGTGCAAACCATAAATGCTAGCACTGTTGCAGTCATGTTACCTAAACTACAATAAAAATACAAGGAATCGCACCTTCCTATACCTCAGAATGGTCTTATTCTCTTCCACATTACAAACACCTCCCACCAGATCCAACCATGTAACTTGATTTGTGCAGAGGAAAGCTAAACTCAGGACAAAGTAAATGAGGGTTTTTTTTTTAAAAAAAATTTATTAGTGAATCATTGTGGGGTACAGATACAGATTTACAAACTTGCATGCTGCGTTTCAGTCATACAATGATCGAGTACCTATCCCTCCACTAGTGCCCATTCTCCACCACCAATGATCCCAGCATTCCCACCCCCTCCCCCTCCCCCACCCCACCTCTGTGGCAGGGCATTCCCTTTTGTTCTCTCTTTCCTTTTGGGTGTTGTAGTTTGCATTAGAGGCAGTGAGTGGTTATTGTGTTTGATCTATAGTCTACATTTGGTTCGCATCTCCCAACCTGAGCTGGTCCTCCAAATACCCTTTATAAAGTAGATGAGGTTTATAAAATACAAGAAAAAAGACAGTCTTGGAACAGTAAGGTGTTTCCTCATTCCCAACTTTGGGAAAAGGGAAACTCTGAAAAGCAAGAATGTTAAGGAGAGAGTGACTTGACTTCCTCTTCCAGCCTAGGTTCTCCCTTGAATATATATCTTGCTTGTTTGTCTGTGCCTCTATATCTGCGTGTGTTTCCCACTCTGGAGAAGACTGTTCTCTCTTAAACACATACTTCCTCTCTTTCTCCTCTCACATCTTTTAAAGTAAGTTTCATTCACTAAAAACAATTGCACTTAAAAAAAAGAAAGAAAGCGTCCCCATGGTGTTGACTCACCCATCAGTCCTGAACTTCATATTCTTGACCTAAGTCAACAAGGAGATGCACACCAAGCAGCTGAAATTCAGGGACACACCAGTCCCCTCCCCTCTTGAGTGTGGTGGACTGTGTCCTCGCCCTGCCCAAGCATCAGCAGTCACACTCACATGCCACTGTTACCACCATGCCAATGCCCCTGGCCTAACTTCACAGGTTCACTAGGGATCTTTGCAGAGAGATCAAACCACCTAAGACCCGGTTAATTCTGGTGTTGTGCTGAGAACTCTTGAGGTCTTCTCTGAGTGGGACAGGCAACCTTCCTCCACCCCCCATTCTTCTGGAAGCCCTGATAGCCATGCCCACTTTTCATAGCTGCCATGTCGACTCACCCACCAGCCCTGACCTTCAAGTTCACAATTTAAATATCCAAGGAGATGCAAGTCATGCAGTTGAAATTCATGGACACACCAGTGCTCCTGGCTGAAAATTCGGTGGACCCCTCAGAAGAGAGATGGGTTATGTCCTCACCTGTGGAAGCTCCAGCAGCCACACCCAGACATCACTGCGACTGTCACACCAATAGCTTCTGGCTTAACTTCACAGCTTCACTAAGAATCTGCAGACTCACCCCAATTCTACTCCTGAAGTTTCTGGAGAATGTGGCTCACCTCCAAATTCCATGGTACTGAAGTTCTAGTTAGGAGCACACCAAATTAGATGAGAAAGTAATGTAGAAGCCAACTAAATTAAACAAACAAAATAATATAGGAGAGTCAATTAGCAACAAACAGCTTAGTAAATCAAAGACTTAACATCCCCATGGTAACATATTACAATTTTCACAAACTTTCTTTTACTGAAGATTTTTGATAATTCCCTTAGCCATTGCTATTTTGTTGTAACAAGTAATATAAAACATATTATTATGTACCAGAAAAAAAGTCAGGCTTATGGGGTATTTGGGAAAATGGAAATAATCCTGGAGGGAAGTTCATTTAATTGGTGAGATTGGTGTTGGGACATTAAAAGCTTATAACAACTGTATTATGAACACTTTGTAAACCATGGTGTTTAAATAAAGTTTTTAAAAGAGTGATAGGATGATTACGGAAATAAATTTCAGTTATTTGTGAATTCTCAGAAATTTTATGAGGCATTGATTGGCAATGAGCATTGATTTGTTCGAATAATTAACAACCTGAATCAGATGCTTACATTTGAACAGATGTGGCTCCTTGCCAGCAGTTTCTATCTTCATCGTTTACGCACCAACATCCAACTATGATAAAGAAGAAATTGAGAAGTTCTACATGGAGCTGGAAAAGTTCTATAAAGAAGACCATACCGTCTACAAGGTCATTGTTGGTGATCTCAATGCCAACCAAGAAGGTTGCCCAAAGAACTTCACATTGGGACCCAAGGCCTATAATGGAATGAACAGGGTGAGAGACTGTCTGAGTTTGTCATGTTGACCAAGACCATCCATGGTAACTCGCAGTTCCAGAAGGCCAAATCTAAACATTGGACATGGAAGTCTCCCAGTAGACGGTTCCACAATGAAATTGACCACATCATATTCAATCGACAGTTTTGCCTGACCGATGTCGCTGTTGTTCTTAAAATTCCAAATGGGATCAGACCACCGTCTCCTTCGAGCAAAATTCTACTTCATGAGTGAGGAGAAAGGGCTGCAAAGTTTAAGAAGAGAATTTACAGAATGACCACCAAGTGGGAACTCTTTGGCATTTTTGCAGCAATATGGGAAGATGCTATCATTGACAACATCAACAAGAAATATGATCCCCTGGTTCAGCACCTCCACGATTGTGCAAGGAAGACTGAGAGAGAGAGAAAGCCACAAAAAAGACAACTGTCCTTGGAAATTCTCGAACTCATTTGCCAACATGGTTTGGCGCAAGCCTCAGGCAATCACAAGCTAACATCTGAGCTCACAGAGCTATGCAGATAAATGATGACCTCAAAGAGAAGAGCAGCAGTGTTGGCCAATGTGGCAAAAGCCAGGAAAAGTATTTGCAACACAGGTCTGTCCTTTGCCAACTAAAAGACTAGGATGACTGCCCTTCGATGTCCTGATGGATCTATCACTTCTTCCAGAAGGGCAATGGAAAAGGTTATCCACGACTTCTACTCGCATCTCTTCGATAGCCAGGTCCATTTGCTTACATACCAAATTCCACAGGATAGATATGTAGTTCCCAGCATTCTCCCTTCCAAAATCTGACAGGCCATTTGGTCAGTGAAGAAGCATACGACACCCGGTCCAGACAAGGTCAGACCTGAAAACCTGAAGAATCCCACCAATACTCATCAATACATTGGCTCGACTCTTCACACACTACCTGTCTGAATGCAAGTTTCTGTCCCAATGGAAAACTTGCAGGATTGTCCTGTTGTACAAGAAGGGAGACATCCACAACATTGGCAACTATTTTGCCCGATCTGCCTGTTGTCCATCATCTACAAGTTATTCACTTGAGTCATCCTAAATAGGATTAGCAGAACACTAGATAAAGGACAACCATGCAAGCAAGCTGGGTTCCAAAAAGGATTCAGCATGATCAGCCATATCCACACAGTGACCAAGCTCATTGAGGTTTCACTAGAGTTCAAGATGCCGCTCTGTTCTAACATTCATTGATTTAATGAGGGCCTTTGATTTTGTTGAGACTGAAGCGGTCATCAAAGCCCTAGCCAAAGAGGGCGTTCAAACTCAGTACATCAGGATGCCCCATGAGCTGTACTACAGATTCACCACCAGGATCTTACCATTCTACGAGGAAGTGATCATTAACATAAGGAGAGGGGTTCAGCAGGACGACACCATTTCACCAAAACTCTTCAGTGCACCCTCAAGAACGTCATACGATGACTGGAAGCCAGAGTTCCAACCTCCATTGATGATCAAGAATCAGGGACGCTGTCTCGTCTGCCAAAGCATCAAAAATCAGATGGTCTGGACACATAATGCAATTTGGAGACAACCGCTGGATTAGAGCTGTTACTGACTGGATTCCAAGGGAGTTCAAAAGACCGTAAGGCCACCCACCTACGAGATGGTCAGACTTCTTCGTCAAGACCCTGAACAAACGATTTGAGGCTCTTTGTGTTCCTAGAGCAAGCAGATGTCATTTGGGCTGCACTAGCATGCAACAGGGACAAATGGAGATGTTATTGGCACCCACTTGAGCAAATCAATGAGCAACAGGATGATAAATGATAATACAAGTGATACAGAAATTTTATGATTTTATATGAAGAATGCATAATATGCTAATTCTATGTGATAACAGCCATTGACTACCTAAATTGTTTCCTCTATTATAATGCCTCAGGTTAAATAAATTCTGTGGATTATTATGTTTTGGGGTTGCAGAAGACATATGAGTCAGTACCAAAGCTTTTACTTTGAATAGATTGGTGGTCAGAATGTTTGAAAGGCATTTAAGATAGTCTTTTCCTTTTTCCCTTAAAAAAGGGAAATTTTCTGTTAGTTATCTTAAGTAATATGATGTGAAAGCAGTAGAAGGGAGTATGGAGGATGGAATTTAACCTGAAGTTGAAGTATGTGGACCTTCACTTGAGAGGTCTGTAAGGAGTGCAGCATCTTTAATGGGGCTTATATCAGGTAAAGTGAAGAGCAAATATTTAATGGCAAATAACTTTAGAAGCAGTTACTAATGTAAGACATTTGTTAGTTATGGAGTTGGGAATTCCATGAGCCACAGTGGAAAGTCCTTGGAAGAAATCAAACCCTGGAGTGTTGGATCTGGTGGGTGAACTGAACTGATAACAGAGCAAAGATGACCAGAGATTCTGACCAAGGATATGATAAGTGGTTAAAAAGGTTCCAGTAGTGGGCGCCAGAGTGATAGTATAATGGGTAGGTTATACACTTGCATACAGCTGACCTCAGCACCCAAAATGGTCCTCTGAGTTTCCCTGAGCACAGACCCTGGAGTCAACCCTGAGCACTGACAGCTGTGGCCCCAAACAAATAACAACAAAAATAGGTCTCAGTTGATCTAGAGAGATGAGCGAGCAGATTAGTTTTGGTAGGAGTTAGCTTGTAAAAATCATGAAAATTTCTGTTTAAGTCACACCATGAAAGGAGTGTGGGCATTGAAGATCCTCTGACTTCAAGAAGGGAACTTGTAAGTAAGAAGAACAATTTTTCTATAATATAAATGTAAATATTAACATTTATTGTGATTCCTCATACTTAGAATTTTAATTGTCATATAAATTTATACTTTAGTGATTAATTCATGTAGTTATTTAAAATAATTACCTGATGTTTAAAGATTTATTAAAGGATTTATACAATGTATTGGTATCTGCATGAATGATTCTATATTTAAGCAGTTAATTGTTTTTTTTTCTAGAAAGGGTACTTTACTGAAGAATTTGAAATGGTTCAGAAAAACACGGTAAGAACTTTACTGAAATTTCCAAAATTTGTGCACACTTAATATTTCACGTAACTTTACTCTAATACTATAGAACAAGTAGTTTGTTTTTCAATGCCTTTTGTTGCTCTACAAGTCACAGAACTGAAATAAATGGAAGACATACTATTTGCTCACAATTTTTTATCTCCACCCATTTATTTATTTATTTATTTATTTATTTATTTATTTATTTATTTATTTATTATTTGTTGGTTATTCTGACACAGTGCTTAGGTCTTACTCCTGGCTCTGCACTCAGGGATCAATTCTAGTGGTGCTTGGGGAACCATAAGGATCGATTGTGGGCCAGATCGAACTTAGGTCAGCTGCAAACAAAGCAAACTCCTTACCCACTAAACTTGCTCCAGCCCCCTACACCTCTTTTAAAAATACATTATTAAGTGGTAAATGAGAAAATTAGAAGTCATTAGAAAAGAGAATATAATGTGTCAGCAGGATGTAGCTCAGCAGCAGAGCACTTGCCCAGTATGTGTGAAACTCTGGGGTCATTCCATCTATTGCAACACACACACATACACACACAAACGCGCGCGCACACACACACACACACACACAGAAACACACACACCTGAAGTATTTGCCTGACTACAGAAACCTTATTTTGAATTGAGAAAATATTCTTTTTCTTCTTAGAGTTTCTAGAGTGTTTAAGTCCTCACTAAAATTTATTTTTAAATAATTACATATTATTCACTATTCAATTTATCTTCTATTCAGAGATGGTATTGTTTCTAGTAGCAAAACAGGAACGGGAAACATAAAAATTAAATGATAAGCATTTGATGTTTTAATCGCTTATATTCTCCTTTCATTTTTCATATGAGCAGGGTGGGGTTCAGAGAGATAAAAATCACTTGTATAAATAAAAATTTTATTTGCTGGTGAAAGGGGACATAACAAAAGTAGATGTAAATACTGTAAACAGTTATACTTTCAGCATAATTCCATTAAAAACTGTAAGTTGACATCTTGTTTTATTTATTTATTTATTTATTTTATTTATTTTTTATTTGCTTTTTGGGTCACACCTGGCGATGCACAGGGGTTACTCCTGGCTCTTCACTCAGGAATTACCCCTGGCGGTGCTCAGGGGACCATATGGGATGCTGGTACATCTTGTTTTTAAATATATAATGTTCATTAACTTTAACACAGTTTTTAACATTTGAGGAATGCAGTTACTTCTGTAGGAGTTATTGTACATATTTTTAATCAATATTCATGCTTTGATTTTCTAACATTTATAAAGTACAGATTTTATTTGCTATCACTTATCCATGAAAATGTCTTTCTATTCAAGCAATAAAATTAATTTGTAACATGTTTAGTCTGTCTGCAGGTTGAAAGTCGAATTTTTGTTTTCCTATGGAAACTTTGGTTTTGGATTTTCACATCAGGTTTGTTTTGTCTTATAAAATTTATTCTTTGCAACATTGTATGACTGAAGCCCAACCATGAACAGCTTTGTAACTGTGTGTTTCACTTTGATTCAATTAAAAAAATTTTTATGTCTCTTTGGTTGAATCATCTAATTCTGTTTCTCCTTTACAGTTTGATAAATTGTTTAGCAGAAATCTTTTTATTTTTGTTTTTTGGAGCCACACCCAGTAGTGCTCAGGTTTTATTCTTGGCTTTGTTTATTCTTTGCCAAAATCACTTTTGTTAGGGCTTGTGGATCATGGGGTGCCAGGGATCAAACCTGGGCTGATTGCATGCAAAGCAATTACCCTATCCATTGTACTATCTCTCTGGTTCCCAAAATAAATATTATTAAAAGTAATTGTTTTTCTCCGGTTTAAATAAAATGAAGATCTTTTTATTTGCTTTACATTTAAAATATGAAAAATAGGGATCCAGTGCAAATAGTTTAGCAGGTAAGACATTTACCTTGCACACAGCTGACCCAAGCTCAATCCCTGACACCCCTTATGGTACCTGAGCCCACCAGGAGTGATTCCTGTTCACAGAACCAGGAGTAAATCCCAAGCACATCTTGGTATAGTCCAAAATGAAACAAAAGAACAAAATATGAAAAATACATGCAAATGCTCATCATTCATTATCTTTTATAAATTTTGATGTGTATGCACATATTTATATCATCAACATTAAACATTCTTACTTAAAATAAATTTCGTGATATTAGATAATAGTTTGTCCTCTGTTTGCATATGCTCATTTCTGATTATTCAAACATCTGGTATTATTTTGACCCTCATTAACTCATCACTGTATCACTGTCACTGTCAACCCGTTGCTCATCAATTTGCTTGAGCAGGCACCAGTAACGTCTCCATTGTGAGACTTGTTCATCAGGAGAGATAAAAATATCTTAGCTTTGCCATGTCCTTTTAAATTCACTATGTCTGTCCATACTGCAGTGTACAATTTTGTACAATAACTTATGTGATTTATTTATCATATCCTTAGTCTAGATTCTCACAATTTGTCTGGAAATTGTTGTTCAAAACAGTATCATTTTCTAGGAATTGTTCTGATAGCTTATGTGGTAGAACACATGCTAGGCAGGCAGTTGGATCCCTGGCATGGCATACCTCATCCCCAATCCTGCCAGGTATAGCCCTATAAAATTAGTCCTAAATTGAAGGAAGTGTTTTAGAAAAAATTCTATCAACATAGAATCTCACCAAGTGTTTTTATAAACCTAGACTAAGTAGTATTTTTATATAAAGGGAATGACTCCTAAACTTTGCCTGCAATCTTACATTTTTGTTTTTTGCTACTTTTTTGTCTTGGGTACTTTTAAATTAGAAATTGAGACTGAGTCCATCTATCTTATTAAATAAGGTACTGGTATTTTAACTGAGAAATCCCTATAAAACATATTTTCAGTTTTGCCTATGGTCCTTTATAATTATTTATAATGCATTTAAATCAGAAGTAATATACACATGAAATTTAAAAATATTTAAAATATGTAAATTTTAGCAAATATGTAGTGCACAGTGAATATTAGTTCTTTGTTCCATTCCTCATTACTCTCCTTATACATATTACTTAAGGCTTATTCTGTAGCCTTAGGCAATGGAGGAATTACAATGCTATGTAGTTGTAGGTGAACTGTGTTTAAATGTATGTACCATTTTCTTCAGTTACAACCTCTTCGGAGAGGTCCTGCACCATCTATGTTTATGACTGTTACACCACCTCCAGAAAGAACAGACCCTGTCACGTAAGTGATGTCTTATTGGCACAGTGGGTCTGTGACACTCGAAGCATAATCCATTTGATAGTAGCGTCACCATTCCCACAGATGTAACCCTTTTCCATCTAAGTAGACTAACCCTGAATTTCATGAACTAAACAGTAATGAACTCTTCTGAGACAATTTTCATGCAAAACCATGTTAATTCTTAAGTTCCACTCCCACCATGCCATACCTTTTTCCCAGATCTTTAACGAGATTCAAGTCCCTGCAAGTCCCTAAGGTGAGGTTCTAAGTGTCACCCATGAGGAGTGCATTCCAAGAAAATAACTAATTGAGTTTTCTAATTTACATAGATTTCTGACCAGCGAATATGTGTGGGCTTTAACAGTATGGGATAATGGTTGAAAGCTCAAGCTAAATTTATTTTATAGACTAAATAGAGATGATGCATTTGTTTAATTATTTATTTGCTTTTTGGGTCCCACCCAGCGATGCTTAGGTGTTTCTCCTGGCTCTGCACTCAGGAATCACTCCTGGCTATGCTTGTAGAACCATGTGGGATGCTGGGGATTGAACCCTGGTCAACTGCGTGCAAGGCAAATACCCGGCCCGCTGTACTATAGCTCTGGTCCTTGAGATTATGCATTGAATATTGAATGTCGGGGAACTAGGAAGCCATTCCTAGCTTGTTTGATTTGGTAACTGAGCCATGAATCAGTGACCTTTAAGTGAGCAAGTCAGAAATGTCAGGCTGCCTTGATTTTTAATGTAGAGGAAGGAATTTTAAGGCTGGCGGAAACTAAAATGTTAGGGGGAAATTGTTCATTCACACCTTGTGGGAGCCCCAGCACCCTTGAAGAGTGCTGTGATGGCCCTGCTCTGAGGCTCACCTTCAGTGGGAACTGCAGTCACTGAAGGGATTGCAATAAATGAGACAATAATTCAAAAGTGATACCACTGATTTCAGGACTGTGAAATTTTAATATTCGCTTTTATTAACATTTTACAGGAATGTAATTACTCCACAGTCAATAGAATATCCAGCATTCTTATCCCCAGACCTGGATGTTGCTGTTGGAAAGCCATCTGTAGTGGCCCAAGCAAGCAATCAACCTGTAGTGCAACTTGAAAAACTTAAGCAACCGCCCCGGGAAAGGTAAAACAAAAGCAAAAACAAACATAGAAACTAAAACAAAAGCTTTAAAATTTTATTATTATTTTTTCCATTAAGATGGTTGCTGTTGTTTCAGAAATTTTCAATGACTGAAATATATTTCATTTATTTCTTATAATTTCCTTTTCCATATCAGAGCAATTGGTAGTGTGCTAACATCATAAGAAGGTTTTAGGGAGACACATGTCACCCAAATGTGAGAACAACAAGTAATTATGCCTTATAAATCACTCACATTTCCACTGCAAGAGGGTGAATGACATGGGGAATGTACAAGCCATTTCAGAATTCTTCCTATGGTCTCAGGATCATTTCTAGTGTTTTGCTATTTGTGAACAATATAGCTGCTTTGAATATTCTTGTAGATTATTCCTGGTGAGTATGTGTGATAACTTCTTCAGAAGTGGATTATCTGGGTCAAACATGAACAAATATTTCACTTTACAAAATGGTACCAAGAAATTATCCAAATTAGTCATGCCTTGGGCCATAGCGATAGTCCAGTGGGCAGGGCATTTATCTTGCATATGGCTGACCTGGGTTCAATCCTCAGCATCCCATATAGTCCCCTGAACACTGCCAGGCATAATTCCTGAGTGCAGAACCAGTAGTAACCCCTTACAATAACCAGGTGTGACCTCAAAAGCCAAAAAAAAAACACCCAAACAAACAAAAAAAACCCCAAAGTAGTCATGCCCCTTTAAATTGCCACCAATATTTGCATAAGAATTTCTATTAATTTACATTAATAGTTGGTCAGAGATGTATTATCGCCCCAATAATACGATAGCACAGTGAGGCAATAGCACAGCAGGTAGGGCGTTTGCCTTGCAGTGGCCAATCCGGGTTCAATTCCTCTGCCCCTCTCGGAGAGCCCAGCAAGCTACCGAGAGTATCTTGCCTGTACAGCAGAGCCTGGCAAGCTACCCATGGCGTATTCGATATGCCAAAAACAGTAACAAGTCTCACATGGAGGTGTTACTGGTGCCCGCTCGAGCAAATCGATGAGAAATGGGATGACAGTGATACAGTGATAATAATTTACATACACTAAAGTGCTTTATTTTGAATTAAAAATGATCTTACCTAAAAAATTAAAAAATTACCTCATATAATGAACATTAAGTCATTTTTACTTATTCTCTTAGTTTTAAATTTGTTAAATTTTTTACTTTATAATTTCCTTTTCAGGGATGGTCAATTCATTTTCATTGCTTATTTTTCTATTTTTTTTTTTTTTGCTTTTTGGGTCACACCCGGCGATGCACAGGGGTCATTCCTGGCTCATGCACTCAGGAATTACCCCGGGCGGTGCTCAGGGGACCATGTAGGATGCTGGGATTCGAACCCGGGTCAGCCGCGTGCAAGGCAAACGCCCTACCCACTGTGCTATCACTCCAGCCCTATTTTTCTAATTTTTAAAATCCTTTGTCATTGATTTGTAGAGGTTCATTCTATATTCACATACTAATTTTGGCTAGTTTATATGGGTTAAGAGTATTTTCTCTGTGCATTTTGGCTAGTTTATATGGGTTAAAAGTATTTTCTCTGTGCATTTGTCATCTCTTCACCTTAGGATTATTTTAAGAAGCAAAAAATCTTTTTTTTTTCTTTTTGCGTCACACCCAGCGATGCTCAGGGGTTACTCCTGGCTTTGCACTCAGGAATTACTCCTGGCAGTACTTGGGGGACCATATGGGATGCTGGAATTTGAACCCGGGTCAGCCGCGTGCAAAGCAAATGCCCTACCCGCTGTGCTATCACTCCAGCCCCGCAAAAATTCTTAATAAAAATAAATTTATCGGTCATTCTATTTTGTTAGCATTAATTTCATTTAGTGTATCTTTAGAAAAATTCTTGTATTTAAGTTAAAAATTATTTTGCATTCATTATTTATTTGTTTACTTTTGTTTTGGGGGCCACACCTGGATATGTTTAGGGGTTACTCCTGACTCTACAGTGATGGTCCAATATGGTCCCCTGGCAGTACTTAGGGGACCATATGGGATGCCACGATCAAACCCAGGTCAGCTGTGTGCAAGGCAAACACTACCCACTTACTATTGCTCCAACCCTTCCATTTGTCTTTAACATTTTATTTTAAGCAATGTGGTTTACAAAACTGTTACCAGTATGGTTTCTTTTATACATGAAAATGCCAGCACTACACTCTCCTCCAGTGTCCACCTCCCTCTACCCAGTGTCCACTCCTACCCCCATGGTAAGCTTCCCTGTTGTGAGCTTCCCACTGGAAACCAGATTTCAGTTTCTGTTTTCTTTGTGCATCTGACTTACAAAGCAATAGTGATAGATGCTGCTCTTTTTTCTCTAACAATACTACTTGATCTACTTCTTTCTAGCAAAATATTTTTACAGTAAGCATTCTTTTCTTTTTATTTTTAAAATTGTAATGACTTCTTAAAATTTGGAGCTATAGTTCTCTGCATCTCAATTTTATATGAATTTTTTTTTCCTGAAAATTTTGGTAGGAGGGTTGGTTTAGAAAGTTTTTGTAAGTTCACAAAGCTTCCACTTCTGACACTTTCATTTGCTGTTAAAAATAATAAATTACTTGTTTTCTGATTTTTAAAAAATCTCTGTAGAAAAAAAAAATCTCTGTAGAGATTAAATATCTGATTGGTAAGTTTTGAGCATTTCTGGTGATCAAATTGATCTAGTCCTTTTAGTTCTTACCACAAATCCTTTGTACTCACTCATTATTAGAATGAGAAGAACTCATCTATTCTCTAATTGGTCTGCCATGCTTTTCTGTGACTACTACACCATTTTGGCATTCTCTTTGTTAAAAAAAATTTTTGATAGCACAGTAGTTCGGGCATTTGCCTTGTATATGACCAATGTAGAGTAAGTTCTAAGTTCTGCTGGTGTGGCTCCAAAACAACAAAAAAATTTTATTGAGATTCTGTGATTTATAATGTTATTAATAATGGCTTTTCGTGCACATAATTTTAACACTACACACATCACAAGGCATTCTCTGGTTCATCAAATACAGCTTTTATGTCAGTTACATTCTCCCACATTTATAAAAATATCTTATAAGATGATTTTGTTTGTTTTATCTTGTTTTTTAAATTTTGTTCCTAGGTTTTTGGGTTTGCCAACTAGATACCATGAATGTTTTTATGTAGACAACTAAAATCTTCTGCTGCTATTTTCTTCTTAGAATTTTCCTCTTCTGTTAAATTTTCACAATTATAATAATTTATCTATAGTATCAACTGGGCATTTTATTTAAGCATTTATACCAACTTCAGATATTATTTCGGAGCTTGGGAGGAGATGCATGGATAGAAGCATATGTTCTACAACTAAAGTACATCCCCAAGCCAATCTACAAGTCATTTATTTCTTTAGGCTGCAAAGAATGAAAGAAGAATATAGAAATCTGAACTCGTGGATGGATAAAGTTAACTATTTAGAAAAAATTCTTAATTCAAACTTGGAAGATAAACCTAAAGTGAGTACCATCACGTGTTCTCTCATATATAGCTCAACACCCCCCCCCCAATCCCGTAGAGGGTTTGGCCATACCCAAATGTACTTACTCAGGGATCACTCCTGGTAGGACTTGGCGGATCACATGTGAGGCTGGGGATAGAACCAGGGTTGGCAGCTTTCAGAGCAAGCACCTAATCCATTGTACTCTATCTCTCTGGCCCCATATAGAGCTTTTAACCTTGAAAAAAAACTGTTAAAATTAAAAGTGATGAGAATTGTTCATTTATTCTTAATATATAAACTGCCATCCTATTTGGCATTCATTAAATAATTTGACATACAATAAGTTTGACTAATTCAAAGCAGTAAGTTTTACCAGGAGCTGGAGCAGTGAGCCAGGCATTTGCTTTGTGCACAGTTGACCCAGGTTCAATACCTAGCATGCCATATAGTCTCCCAAGCAACTCTAGGAATGATCTCTGAGTACAGAGCCAGGAGCATGTCTTGGGCACTGCTGGATGTGGCCCCCAAATTAAAATAAAATAAAATGATTTCTACTAATTTGTCATTCAGTAACTTTTTACATTTAAAAATTTGTTTTAATTTAAAAATTTTACTTTTGTTTTGTCTTTGGGCCACACCTGCCTACGCTAAGAGCTTACCCCTGGTCTGCACTCAGGGATCATTCCTGGCAGAGTTTGGGGGACCATATGAGATGCCAGGGACTAAACCAAGTTGGCCGCATGATTAACAAAGACTACTGTCCCACCTGATTTCTTTGTTGGGGAACAGTTTTTACCCAAGGTACCCAGACATGTTGAACACCGGTCTGGGCAGACGTGGGGTAAAGGATGATGGGCGCGGGGAGAAACACCCTCTGGGAGCAGCTGATAGCTGTTCACCTTGTTGCCAAATACACACATATTTTGTAGAGGGTCTTGGCTTTACAGGAAGGTCCAATCACATAAAGTTTAGCATTATTGCCAATTACCTTTCCAACTCTGCTTTGCCCGGGTCCAATTCCAATTAAGACTAGATGCTGTGTGTGAGGATGATTTACTAAGCATATGTGACACTTTCTGTGTCTTGGGCTCATGTGACTAGGGGGTCAAATGAGGCTGAAGGCCAGACACCTGGTGCTGACACCCTGTTCTTGCCAGTTTCTCTCCGATACTCCCTTCTATGGAGCCTACCTTCTGGGCCCCTTTGCAAGGTCAGGTCTTATCTGCTCCAGGGACTGTAGCCACGCTTCACATCACTTTGGCCCAATATTTTTAAATTTTTGTATTGTGCTTTAAGTAACTTGATTACAATAGTGTTAATATTTATGGTTTTGATGTACAAAATTATTGCTTTCACCACCACCACTGTTTTTCTTTTAAAAAACAAAAGCTTGGGCTGGAGCGATAGCACAGCGGGTAGGGAGTTTGCCTTGCACGCGGCCTACCCGGGTTCAAATCCCAGCATCCCATATGGTTCCCTGAGCACCGCCAGGGGTGATTCCTGAGTGCATGAGCCAGGAGTGACCCCTGTGCATTGCCGGGTGTGACCCAAATAGCTAAATAAATAAATAAATAAAAAACAAAAACTAGTGCTGCTTGTACCTTGTCTATTGCCAGAGTGCCAGGATCCCTCTGTGGTATCTAAGGTGTTCCCCGCCCTCCCCATCCTCTACTGCCCTCTGATCACAGCTCTGCTCACTGTAGAACTCACTCTAGGCTGACTGAGCCCTGACATGGGCTTAGTCTCAGGGCTCAGACATTTCCCAGTGCAAAGAACCCTGAGATATGATCAGTAACTATTGATTATAATTTATGAGTTAGTTTTTTATTTTAGTGGCTTTGTTGTGATATGCTTCACATATATAAGTCACCAACTTAAAATATGTAATTTAGTGACCTTTAGTACACTTATGGACTGGAGCGATAGCACAGTGGGTAGGGCATTTGCCTTGCACGCGGCCAACCTGGGTTCGATTCCTCTGTCCCTCTCGGAGAGCCCGGCAAGCTACCAAGAGTATCCCGCCCACACAGCAGAGCCAGCAAGCCACCCGTTGCATATTTGATATGCCAAAGACAGTAACAGCAAGTCTCACAATGGAGACATTACTGGTGTCTGCTTGAGCAAATTGATGAACAGTGGGACAACAGTGCAGTGCTACAGTGTAGTACATTTATAGAGCTATGAATTCATCACTACAGTTGATTTTAGAGTGTTTTCTTTTGCCTCAAAGAAACTTTCACCTTCAAATCCCCCCAAGACCCCCTGCCTAAGTAACACTAACCTTTTGTCTCTACGCTTTTATTCTATATATTCCATATGAATAGAATCTTATATTAGGTGAGTCTTTGTTACTTGCTTTCACTTAAACATAATGTTTTAAAGGCAATCCTTGTTGTAGCATGAATTTTGGGTTATTATTAAAAGATCCCATGTTATAAGACCCAGTATTCACTCTGCCTTGTAATTCTTAGAATTTTGTAAAGATCCACACAATATTGCAACTGATATGCCAAAATGTATTCTAGTAAGAATGTATTTGCTATGGTTATATTCTTGAACCTCTGTGGTTTTTTTTTTCTTTCTTTCTTAATTATTTAATTATTTATTTATTTTGGTCAAACCTAGCTGTGGTCAGGGTTTACTCCTGGTTCTGTGCTCAACAAACATTGCTAGTAGTGCTTAGGGACCATAAAAGTTGCTGAGGGTTGAATTTGGGTCAGCATTTGCAAGGCAAACACCTTACTTGCTGATTCTTTCTCTAGTCCTTTATATGCCTCTTAAAGTAACTATTATGTCATTTATATCATAATTTTTCTTATTATTAAAATAACCCTATCAATTCTTTTACATATTTCTCCTAGGATATCAACTCCTTAACTAGAATGTGCCTATATTTTAAATGCTGCTGCTGTCTGAATTGCTTTTCTCATAAAATTATGTTCTTTTTGTCTTCTGTAAGTTTAAGTTAAAAATAAGTTGAAAGAAGTTATAAAGACTGAGAAAAAGCGTTTTAGCTCTATAAATAGTTCTCATTATATTTTTTCTCTCATTCTTTATTTCTTTTTTGCTTATAGGCAATTAACCTCCGTGAGGAATATAAAACACCGCTTAAAAAGAAATCTGAAGACATCATATCATCAGGTTTATAAACTTGCCTTCTTTTTGTATTTATCATTAAGAATATTTGAAACCATGTGGTTACCATAGAAAAATTACTATTGTGTTAGGTGGATTTCATTTTTTGTTAGGGATTACATATGTATTTCATTATACTATTGGTATATAATATTTATTTTATAACTTTCCAGAGTAAATATCTAGATCCAATGAGGAGTTGAATTTAATTTTTAGAGCTTTTTTCTACATTAGGATATGAAAAATGATAAATATTAAATAAAGTATTTAAAAAGTAAATTTGTTCAACATTGTGATCAGCAGAGCAGGGGTGTGGATAGAAGCACACCTCTTTTATGCAGAGGTGTGCTTGTGTGTGTCTATGTGTGTGTGTGTGAGAGAGAGAGAGAGAGAGAGAGGGAGGGAGAGAGAGAGAAGAAATTAGCACTAAATTTGAGAACTTGCTACAAATTATCAGTAAAATATTTAATGATCAGAAAATACTGTTCAGTCTTTTAAAATGTCCGAGAAAAGCATTCATTTAAAAAGTAAGTTGTGGATGGAGTGACAAAACAGCCCGTGGGGTTGTTTGCCTTGCATGCGAACCCAGGTTCAATTCCCGGCATCCTATATGGTCTCCTGAGCACTGCCACAAGGAATATCTGAGCTCAGAGCCAGGAGTAACCCCTTAGCATTGCTAGGTGTGGTTCCCAAACTAAAACAAACAAAACAACAATAAAAAAAAGTACAAAGTAAGTTAAGATACATGGTATATATCTTTTAAATTTTTAGATTTTATGGGTATAAAATAAGGATATTATTTTAAGAGTTTTACATGTGTTACTCTCTGCATCTGCTTGTCTGGCTACACCATACTTTGATATATCTAACAATCTTTGAAATCAATGAACATAGCAGCACTATTGCAACAGTCTACTTTTTATCCGAAAAGGTATAAGAGAATCAGAATTTTCCCCTTTATAATATTTAAACTGGATGTTAACGTTTCCTCTCTTTTCTTATTTTCTCTCTCTTCTTGACATCTTTTCTTATTCTTTTATCTCCTTTTTTTGGGGAAGAGTTTCAAGTCCCAATGGTCATCTAGTACGGCATTTCTCATCCTTTAACTGACAGTTATTTCTTCCAAATTTGTTTCTTTCCTGCTGCACCACTGTCCTACTGATGGCCCCCTATTCTTGTTCCATGTGTACCCCCCACATCCATTTATGAATTTTCATCTGTGACCTCTCGGAATATCCTAGGGGTCAAATGGAGGCCACATGGCCCCCTGGTTGCTAAATGCTACTTCTGTAAGTACTTACTTTGGTATTCCTATAGCATCCTATAATTACAGTCATCATCATCATCATCATCCCGTTGATCGTTGAATTTCTCGAGTGGCCTCAGTAACGTCTCCATTCGTCCTAGCTCTGAGATTTTAGAAGCATCTCTTTACTTGTCCTTCCCAATGACGCCGCATTGGAGGCTCTTTCAGGGTCAGGGGAATGAGACCCATCATTGTTACTGGTTTTGGCATATGAATACACCATCAGTAGTTTGCAAGATTCTCCCACGTGGGCAGGAAACTCTCGGTAGCTTGCCAGGTTCTCCCAGAGGGAGAAATAGGCTATACGATGCTTCTGGGAGCTTGATTTTAAGTCTCTGGATGTTGGTTGTTGGTGAAATTACATGGCACCGGGGGCAGTCCCTGGGTGTGACTGCCTAGCTACTGGAAAATGGGAAATCTAGGTGGAAGAGGCCCAATCCCCATTCACGCAGGCTTGGAGGTCTTAGCCCCGGGTCCCACACACCTGGGTTCCTCTGCTGGTACCTTTATGCGTGAGGCTCAGCCAATTGTAATTTTTTTTTTTTTTGCTTTTTGGGTCACACCCAGCGATGCTCAGGGGTTACTCCTGGCTTTGCACTCAGGAACTACTCCTGGCGGTGCTTGGGGGACCATATGGGATGCCGGGGATCAAACCCGGGTCGGCCGCGTGCAAGGCAAATGCCCTACCCGCTGTGCTATCGCTCCGGCCCCCAATAGTAATTAAAATAGAAAAAAGAAATTGTAACTACAATAGAAAAAAGAAATTACTCCAGATGAGGTAAGAAACCTGGAAAAGTATAGTCACTAGTTTATAAAGGGATGCCATATTTGGGTTATATAAATTAACTCCCACTTAGTTGAGTGGTGATGTATTGATTATCTACATTTTTATAGATAAGAAAGCAAAAAAAAAGACTTAACAGATTAAAGTCACATAGCAATTGTTTGACTGTGTGATAAGGCTAAACTTGAACCTTATCTGTTTGACCCAAGTGATCAAGCATTTAAGCATATTACTGCACACATCTTTGCCTTATTTGTATCAACCTTGCAAGGTAAACTGGAGAGATGACTCAAAAGGCTATAGCATAAACTTTGCATGAGGAAATCCTGGGATCCAATTCCTGGCCTACAATGATCCCCTAGTTTGGCACTGCTGGGAGATGCCTCCTAAGAACTCTGTCAAGACTTAATCTTTTTTTTTTCTTTTTTGGGTCACACCGGCAATTCACAGGGTTATTAACTCCTGGCTATGCACTCAGAAATAACTCCTGGCTGTGCTCAGGGGACCATGTGGGATGCTGGGAATCGAACCCGGGTCCGCCGCGTGCAAGGCAAACTCCCTACCCGCTGTGCTATCACTCCAGCCCCAAGACTTAATCTTGAGTCTGAGCAATACCAGATGTGGCCTCCCTATTTCCTCCCAAAAGATGAATTATCAATATCCATCTGTAAGGATTGGGAAAATGAAATGATCACAGTCAATAAAAGTTTCTTTTCCCCATTCATTTTGGTACTACTCTTTGTTCCCTCTCTATCCTTTTTGACTTTTCCTTTAAAAATCACTAATTTTGTATTGTTTTTATTTTTAGGAAAATTTTATAAGGGTTTCAATCAGCTTCTTTGGAATAGTTGTTTTCTCTGGTTACATAAAACTCTATTACTAACCATCAGGATTTGATTTTCTCTTAACTTTCAACAAAATATGGTACATACCTATTTTTATAATGCTACATCTATCCATATTGATGGATCTAAATGTTATCATTTCATGCATGTTTTAATTATTTTATTATGCCTTCATTTAAAACTTCTCCACCTTCCCAGAGATTTATCAGCTTCTTTTTCACTAGATAGTATAAATACTTAAGCAGCTGCTTTGTTGTATATTTTTCTTTGTTCTTGGTGAAAAAAATACATTTTATTAGCTGACAATATGTTTACAGATTTATAAATAATAAATTAATTCTATTAATTTCTAAATAGATGTTCCTCTTTTAGAGAAGAAAAAAGAAATTACTCCAGATGAGGTAAGGAAACCTGGAAAAGTATAGTCACTAGTTTATAAAGAAATAACATATTCATACATGGAGAGGGATAACTCAGCAGGCTGAGAGCACATTTTTCATGTAGGAGACCTGAATTACATCTCCAGGGTTGCTGAGACTTACTCCAGCACAGAGCCTGGAGTAAGTAATGCCAAGTATGGCTTAAGAAATACACACCAAACAATTGAGGAATAATTATATATAGAAAAAAGTACTCAAGAAATTATTCAGATTTTCATGATTATTTGTGTTGTGAAAATATCTGTAACATAATTTATTTAAAGTATACTCCAGCATAAAATAGTATCAATTAAAAAGCACATGAGAAAATTGAAAAGTTGTAAATAAAAAAAATGCATCAAGTTTTGCTTACCATCTTAAAATGAATGCCACAAACCTAACCACATTTTTTACAAATTCTCACCAAAATATTTGATATTTAATATTTAATTTTGGTGGAATAATACTCAATGCTTTATAATAGATCATAAGTAGTGTCTACATAAAATTTGATGTTCAGTTAATTTTACAAAAAGTATTATCATAAAATAGTGAATCCTTATAAAGAATAAAAGAATCTTCTATACTATTTGACAAATAGGATTTGATGATTTCTGTCTTTCAATGAGTGTTTACCAAATACTAATCAAATGATAAATATTTATTCTTTTCAAGGGGACTTCCAAGGGGAAGAGAAAAATAGGCAATATAGAGAAATTTCATATAGCTAAATTTAGTTAGCTTAACAGGATATCATCTATTTTGTAGTCTTCTTTTACTATTTTTCCATTAAAATTTCCTGTTAGATAAAATAGTGATCTTATGATACTGCAACCTGCTATTTTGCCATTAAAATTTCTCATGGAAGTTTCCCATGCAGAGATAATAAGGTGTTTGCCTTGTATATAGTCAACCCTGGTTTGATCCCAGCCCCTGAGAATAGCCAGAGCTTTGAGTAAGATCTGAACATTGCAGGTATAGCTACAAACACCCCAAATAAATAAAATTTTCTCTGATTTTATAATATATTATTTTATAATATATAGTAGTATATATTACATATAACATAGTATATGTTATACAATATATAGTAGAAATATATAGTAGAATAATATATAGTAGAAAATTAGACCTCTGGATTTTCTCTCAAGATGCTGCTGCTTTATGAAGTCTGGGTATATGAAAACTGCAGCTTTATAATAGAGTAATGCCATTTGGGGCCAGGCAAATGGTGGGCCCAGGCAGGGGGATTGTTTTTAGCTCTGTGTTTTTAACTTAGGGGGAACCACAAATGCTGTGCTGGGGATCAAACAGGATCCTCTGTAGAGTGTTTGCCTTGCAAGTGGCCTACCCGCGTTCGATTCCCAGCATCCCATATGGTCCCCTGAGCACCGCCAGGTGTAATTCCTGAGTGCAGAGCCAGGAGTAACCCCTGTGCATTGCCAGGTGTGACCCAAAAAGCAAAAAACAAAAAACAAAACAGGATCCTCTGCATGCAGGTAAGCACCTTAATCTCTGTTCTATCTGGCCTATTTTTTTTTAAATGAATATTTCAGTTAATGGTTTCAGGCGAGAGAATTCCCTAACTCTTAATAGGCCATATAATAATTTACATATATTGATGGTAACAGGTTATGATAATATATAAGGGTACAAAGATTTTAAGTTCAGTATTAACTATTTCATAGTCAGTAATGAGTAGGTGATAATTTTTATTGCTGTTTTCTAGGAAACATATGAAGATGATTTAAAATTTAGTCCTTCTGAAAGTGTTGAATCAAAAAAAGGGACAGATTTTCCAGTGTTCAATATTCCTAACGTAATAATAACAGAAGACAAGGAAATAATACCTCCAATGGAATACCCAAGTCAAGAGGCCATGTCATACCAACAAAGCGACCCTTTGGTCTGTCAATGCATTGAAGATACATATCCGTTAAAAAAAACCTCATTTTCATCAGAGGTAAAGTTGAAAAGTATTTCTATAAATCCAGGTAAAATGAAGAGGAGGGTCTTAAACTAATCTTCAACAGGCATTAGGTAGCAAAGCAACAGTCTAAGCTTTACTAGGAGTTCATGCTTTATTTCCCAAGACTCAAGAGGTATTTTTCCAGACCAAGATCCAAAAGAAGACCTTCAGCTTAAGGTTTCTGCCCTCACATTAGAAGTATGAAACTAGAACAAACAAAATAAATCATTTTGGATAAAATTATATGTAAATTGAAATTGCTTCCAAATGTTTCCAAATGGATATGTGTCTAATTTATATTCAATCATATCTTTCCTGCTTCCAAACTGATAAAGTAGGAAATAAACCCTTGATGAAAAAGCAGACACAATAATACTGAGATCCTGGTTCCAATAACACAAACTAGTCTCATAGGTTGGTATAAATTTTAGCTAAAAGTGTTTACAACAATAAAATGCAACTTCAAAGGAAATTTAGAAGCCAAATTGTGTTGAGGGGATTTAGTAATTAAATTGTTGCAGATGAGAGTTATAAAATAATAGCATAGTTTCAAATGATAACAACTTGAATGTAAATTTAAAGGTGGTACATTAGGGTTAAAACTTTTTAAATTTATTTTAAAAATTTATTTATTTTTTTTATTTTTGGGTCACACCTGGTGATGCTCGGGGGTTACTCCTGGCTCTGCACTCAGGAATTACTCCTGGTAGTGCTCAGGGGAACATAGGGGATGCTGGGAATCGAACCCGGGTCGGCCGCATGCAAGGCAAACACCCTACCCCACTGTACTATTGCTCCAGCCCCAAAACTTCATTAAAATGAGTTATTATGCTAGAATTCTATGTCTTAATGAATAACTTCTTAAAGATTTGTGCCAGTCTGTGAGTAAATAATGAGTTTTTTACAAAAATATTTTAATTTCAATTTTGTGGCTTACAATGCTGTTAATAATAATTTCTCATGTACTTTATTCCAACACTGCACCATCACCAGAATACACCCTCTCCCCCCAAGAGCTCTAATACCCAACCCTCCCAACTCAGTTGTGTGGATCAATTCTCCCATTATGTTGCTTTTGTCCCTTTATTGATACCTTGTTGTGTATCTTTAAGTCCTTCATATGAAAGAGATCATTCTGTATCTGTTTTCACTCAGCAAAATATCCTCTTGTTCCATCTGTGTTGCTGTATAATCGCAGGATTTTGTTGTTCTTAAAGTTGCATAGTATTTCGATGTAGATAGATAGATAGATAGATAGATAGATAGATAGATAGATAGATAGATAGATTATACTTCTTGATCTATTCAACTATAGTTGAGCATTTGGATTGTTTCCATATCTTGGATATTGTATACCAAATGTAGTGATGAACCTAGGTGTGCATATATCCTTTCACATTTATGTTTTTGTGTTTTGGGGATAGGTGCCAATAAGTAGTATGGCTGGTTCATATGGCAGTTCTATTTCTATCTTTTGTGATCTAAAACTCTAAATCTAATTTTTTGTCTTTTTCATGTAGATAAGACTAGATAATTCCTAAAATCCCAGAAATGAAATTTCATTAAATATATAATTTTATTAGATGTCTTATTAAATATAGTAGGGGAGTTATTTTTTTTCTTTTTGGGTCACACCTGGTGATGCACAGGGGTTACTCATGGCTCTGCACTTAGGAATTACTCCTGGTGGTGCTTAGGGGACCATATGGGATGCTGGGAATTGAACCCTGATTGGCCATATGCAAGGCAAACGCCCTACCCACTGTGCTATCACTCCAGCCCCATAGGGGAGTTATTCTTAATTGCATGAACAATATAACCCATAACTTAGAAAAGAACATCAGTGTTTTTTTCAGTAGATGTGTGTAATACAGTCATCATTTTATTATTGAATGAAAGCAATGTTATTACAAGAGTTTTGGAAAATAGAAACACAGAAGAAAAAATAAAATAGTTATAATCCTACTGCCATTTTAATAATTTCTTTTCTTTCAGTCTTTGTCATATAAATTTATATAATTATTTTAGAACCTTGTATCTATGTATTCTGATTTTTTAAATTTAGCATTATACTATGTTACCTGGATTTTCTTAAACAGGGGCACTGGGCAAGGGCCTTGGATACACTGGAGATATAGAAGTGTTGTTGATCTATTTATCTGAACCGAAGAACCAAGAAAAGTGAGACTGAGGTATTAGGGATTTGGACTTCGATACTTATTTATTGAGAGACAAAGTTAACTTATAACATTCACATACCATGAATACACCCAATTTTATACAAAGATTTCAATAACTTTTAAAATGCATATTTCAGTGTAGCTATCTAAATCAAGATCTGGAATACATCCACCCTACACCATTAAGTAAAAATATCTTTCGGTTTTACCAAGGTCTAACTGACAATGTTACATATACATAAAGTACACAATATTGTGTACAATGCGACATTTTCACATAAACACTGTGAAAAATATAATTATCACACTCAGGTTAGTACATTTATCACCACATAGAATTAACGTGGTGTGCGTGTATGTATGTGAGAGAGAAAGATATTTAAGACCTATTCTTTGAGTAAATTTAAATATAAAATGCAGTAGTACTCTAGTTATAATATTGTAAATGAGATACCCAGAACTTATTTATCTGATAACTGCAAACTTGAATGCTTTCACCAGCATTCCCCATTTCCTTAGACTATGGCCCCTAATAAATACATTCTATGTTCCATTTTTATGAGCTTAACAACTTTTTTCAGATGCCGCATATGAATTGTTTTTCTCTATTTAGTGTATCTTAACATAATGCCCTCAGAATTCTTCCACACTGCCACAAATGATAGGATTTCTTATTTTTTTTATGATTCTTACATATTATTCTGTTGTATATATTTATACTCTCTCCCTTGTTCTTTCAGCTGTCAATAGAGATTTAGGTTTGTTTATATCTTGCCTGTTATTAATAACAGTACAATGACCATGAAAATATAGGTATCTCTAAAAATGTATATTTGTATATACAAATTAGTTGTATTCTTCTGTGACTGTTGTGTATGTTTTTATATAGTGTGGATATCAACACCCTTTGAGATACATTGTTTACAAGTATTTTCTTATGGTATTATTTTTTTTGTTTTATTTATTTTTTCTTTCCTTTTTTTGGTTTTATTTATTTTTTGCTGTACAGAACTTTTTATTCTTAAGTAGCCTCACTTGTTTATTTTCTATTTTGTTGCCTTTGCTTTTGGGGTCAGATCAAAACATTA
Source organism: Sorex araneus (assembly GCF_027595985.1). Taxonomy (NCBI): domain Eukaryota; kingdom Metazoa; phylum Chordata; class Mammalia; order Eulipotyphla; family Soricidae; genus Sorex; species Sorex araneus. The sequence goes on along the minus strand of NC_073313.1, from coordinate 234,435,300 downwards.
TGACTAAGAACAGTGTCAGGGAGTTTTACCCCTGGGTTTTTTACTAGGGGTTTTAATGATTTCAAGTCTTATATTTAAATATTTAATACGTTTGTTTTTGTGTATTGTGTAAGAGATAGAAATTTTTTTGCATATGGATATCTAACTTTCTTTTTAATTATAACTGACTTTGTTGCTGTTCTAGGAAATCTTTTTTTTTAATTCTAACTATTTAAACACCATGAGTTGTTCATAATATAGTTGTTTCGGGCACTCGGATATTAAATGTTACAACACCAATCCCACCACGAGTATGAATTTTCTCCAGTTCCCACCCATCCATCAAGCCTGCTCCCTTAACAGGCACCGCATAATTTATTATGTGTTGCTTATTACAACAGAAACGCTAGTGGAATTATCAAAAAAGTATTTCAATAAAAGAAAATTTGTGAAAATTGTTCTATCTCACACAGACCATTAAAGTCATTGACTGAGGGTTTACCAAGCTATTTGTTGCCAATTGAACCTTCTGCTATTGTTTTTGCTTATTGAGTTTAGTTGAAACCTAAACTGCTTTCCCACCTAATTTGGTGTTTTCCCACTGGGCTGTCAGGATTGTGGAATTTGGAGGTGTTGCTGCAGAACTGGGACGATTCTCTGCTCTTCCTCCCCCCTCCAGAGGGGGGCGCCAGAGTTCTCAGCCCAAAGATTGGTATGCCCACGGGCTTCATCAGTGTACCCTGGCCTGGCTGGCATTTCTTCTGAGATCAGTCATGAAGCTGTTAGCTGGGCTGTTGTTTACTTGGGGGCGTGGGAGGTGGCTGCCTACTTGCGTCAGAAGACCCCAGAGAAGCCTGAAAAGTTGCATGGGCTTGGAATCTCTCTGAGTTAGTTCCAGAAGCAGGGAAGTTGGGCTGTTTGCATGACTGTGGCTGTGGGATGTGGGTGTGCCTGTGAGGCTTCAGCATGGTGGGGATTTGGCCCATCTCCGAAGTTTTCAGTCCAAAGACTGGTTTGCTTATGACTTTTCCTGGCTTGGTTTACATCGCTTCTGAGATTACATAAAGGTGAAGCTAGCTGGGTGGTTTACATGGCAGCGGCTGTGGGATGTGGGTGTGGCTCTGGATATTCAACTTTATTAACACCATTATTGAAAACACTATCGTTTCCCCTTTGTTGCTGTTGACTGTCTTCTCAAATACTAATCGACTAGATAGGGGGGTTTATTTCTGGACTCTGGACTCTATTTCATTGCTCTGTGTTTATGCTGGAACTACACTATTTTGCCATCAATAACTTTATTACATAATTGGAAATCAGTGAGTATGGTTTCCAACTTTGTTTTTCCTTAATATTGCTTTAGCTATTCAGGTTTCTTTGTGGTTACATGTACTTTTAATGAAAATTTTTCTTCTGTTTCTCTGAAAAAAATTTAAACAGTTAACAAGGATTGCATTGGATCTTAATAACTTTGGAATCTGTATAGAAATTTTAACATTAATCCTTCCAGTCTATGAACATTGGCTATCTTTATTTTCTATCTTCCTTAAAGAAGTTCATCAATGTCTTAATTTTTAAATATATGTAATTATATTTACTTGTCTGGCTTTTGGTATCAGCAATTTTGGCCTCATAAAATGAGTGGTGTTCATTCCACCTTTTATCCCGATAGTCTAAAAGAATTTACCTTAATATTATTTAAAATGTTTTATAGAATAAAATTCACCAATAAGATCGTCAGATCCTGAACATTTCTCTGTTCACTACTAGATTTCTGGACTTCCATAAAGATAATCTCATCTGTGAATGATTGTCAGTATCAGTGTTCTTTGGGTGGTGGTGGGGGTGAATGGAGGAGACAATAGAAAACTTATATTTTGACAACTTGGTGACATAATTTGGTATATTAGCTACAACATTTTAATCAATGTCCATCATTAGGTTGAGAAGATTTTCTTTATGCCTAGTTTGTTAAAAGATAATTTACCTCCTTAACAATAATCACTGTGTGTGGGGGGGGAATACATCTTTAAAAAATAATTTCCATTTGACTTACTCACTGACTCTGCTGCTTGATGGAAAGTATGCATTTTGAGCTGCTTCTTCCTACTGGTTCCTTGAACTGCGCAGTTTTACATTACTGACTTTACTCAACTTACCTTATTGATTTAAGTTAGATTTTACCATATTTGATTGGAACAGGCAAATGATTCTGACCTTCCTTAAGGTAATCTTGGATTGTGTATCTTGGTATGGACAGACCTCTGTGCAGCTTAGAATCATATGTCTGTATTTCACAAACCATCATTCATAGTAGGCACAGAGAAATGACTCTCACCTCATCACCAATTGGTTGCATATTTCTCCCAGACTCAGACTCATATTTTATGAAACTCAGAGGAATAACCCTACACTATATTATATTGGCTCATTGAGAATAATGGGCCAATAGAACACTAAAATAACTATTTTTGAAAATAAAAAATTTTTAGAAAGCACCAAATTTGAAGATTTGGATTGCCATTAAACCCAGTTTTATAAACAGACAACTAAGAAAGACCCTGAAATTTTTTTAGTCTCTGCTGTTACAGTATGCTGTAGTATTAAAAAAACAAATGAACAAAAAACCTTAATCTGTTTTATATGGACCTACACTGGTACTATGATACAACCAAGATTTTATTTCTTTCCCCCATTATTATTGAGGTACAGTGATTTATAATACTGCTAATAATAATTCATGCTGTTTCCAAGGCACTAATTCAACTATTGCCATGAACATATCCTCTCACCCTGATTATTCTGATTTTTTTTAATCACTGTGAGAACAGTTAAAAAGCTTTCCAGTTTAAGTCTTGGTTATACAATGATCAAACACCCATCCCTTCACCAGTGCACATGTTCCACCACCAAGAACCCAGTATACCCCCCATCCCACCCCTCCCCCTGCCTGTGTGGCAGATGATTTCCACTTTACTCTCTCTCCACTTTGATCACATTCAATATTTCAATAAAAGACCCACCATTATTATTTGGAATTTCCCCCAACAATCAGACTTGAAAAGGCGTCATTAGATAAATTGTTTTCTGTTGCTGATTATAAAGAGCAGTTTTGGATTTCTGATATTTTAGTAATAAGTCTGGAGGGATTTCTGTCAACAGCCTCCTTGTTCCGAGATTGGTTTGTGTGCCTCTGGGATCATGGCCATTCAGGAACCAGTAGCCATTCGTGGGTGGCAACTCGGGGCCTCATTGAGACGGGGAGAGGGGCCAGTTCCACCCCATATCTCGTGAAGCCCCGCATGTCACGTCACTGCAGTCTCATACCTGGCTGTCCAATAGACTCTGAAAAGGTAGGCGCTGCCGTGCCACCAGGGAGAAAAGGCAGAAGGGACAACACCTTTCCCCACCCGGGTGGCACGGCGCCATACTTTAATGCTCAGTCCAGATGCATTTCTACCAAAAGTCGCTCGCTTCTGAGATTGGTCTGTGTACCTCTGGGATCATGGCATTCAGAAGCCAGGAGCTGTTCGTGGGCAGCAAGTCAAGTCCTTGTCAGGGTGGGGTGAGAGGATGGTTCCATCCCCCACTGTGAGGACCCGCATGTCACTGCTTTCTCTCTAGTTTTGGGCAGGGGCAGATGCTAGATCATTTATTTTCCATTGTTCACTTTGCATATCAGGAAAGGTTGCATGGCCGCTTGTGTGGCCACGTGCTTCAGAGGAATAGTCTTAATAGCCACGTACTGGAGCATGCACATGGTCGCCGGGATTCCATCTGGGGAAGGCAGGGAGACTGCACCTGCTCCATCTGGGGCATCCCGGAGATATCAGCTCAGTATGGTGCCCGGAGAATTCTTCAGTGTTGTGGTGCCTGCCGGGTTTCTTCACTGCTGAGTGCAGCAAGATGGCGCGAGGGGCGGGTTGAGGGTGTGACTTCTGGCATAAGGGGCAGGCTGGGAGCCAGGATGAAACTTCCCAGTTCCAGCACCACCATGCGGTTCAGAGGAATAGTCCTGATAACCACATACCGGAGGCATGTTTGTAGAAGCTCATGGTCGCCGGGATTCCATCTGGAGAAGGCGGGGAGACTGCACCTGCTCTATCTTGGGCATCCCGGAGATATCGGCTCAGTATGCGACCTGGAGGATTCTCTGGTATTGTGGTGCCTGCCAGGTTTCTTCACTGCTCCTGATTATTTTGATTGTAGACCTGAATAAATAAATGCATAAATATGAGCAGTTTAGAGATGATTCACCCTAAGTGTATTCAGTAACTGACAAAATGAATGAGGGTATAGGAGATAAAGATGAGGAAAAAGGAAGAGAGTCAAGCAATCTCGGGAGAGAACAAAAGACTAGAGACATCACATTATTTTATTTTATTTTATTTTTTTTAAAAACTACTTTCCATCATTTGTTTTTTATTATTTTTTTTAAAATTTATTTATTTTTAATTAGAGAATCACCGTGAGGGTACAGTTACAGATTTATACACTTTTGTGCTTATACTTCCCTCATACAAAGTTTGGGAACCCATCCCTTCACCAGTGCCCACTCTCCACCACCCGTAAACCCAGTGTCCCTCCCACCCTCCCCAATCCCATCTCCCCCCCACCCCACCCTGCCACTGTGGCAAGGCATTCCCTTCTGTTTTCTCTCTCTAATTAGCTGTTGTGGTTTGCAATAAAGGCATCACATTATTTTAAATTGCAACCAAGCTATTGCGATCAAAACAGTATGGTATTGGCATAAAAACTGGCATATAGACTAATAGAATACAAACACAGTCATAAATAACACCATACATAAATAATCACAACCTCAGCATCACCTGCACATAATACTGCTGTATAAGTACTGCACACTAACCGATTGCGCCACTGGAGCATGCATTTTTTTAGCACAGCGGTAGGGCATTTGCCTTGCACGTGGCTGACCCGGGTTCGATTCCTCCATCCCTCTCAGAGAGCCCAGCAAGCTTCCGAGAGTATATCGCCTCCATGGCAGAGCCTGGCAAGCTACTCGTGGCGTTTTCGATATGCCAAAAACAGTAACAACAAGTCTCACAATGGAGACATTACTGGTGTCTGCTCTAGCAAATCGATGAGTAACGGGATGACAGTGACAGTGACAGTGATGTAAATAATCAACTAATATTTGACAAGATCGCTGGGAATACTAGATGTGGGAAAGATAATCACTTCAACAAATGGTGCTGGGAAAGGTGAAAAACTGCATGAAGAAAAATGAAACTGGAACTTGGTGCCACTCATTAAACAATAACTTGACATGAATTTAAAAAATTATTAGATCTGAAATCACAAAAGCCTATAGAAGAATAGAAAACAAAGTCTTTGACATCATCCTTGGCTATTTATTTTGTGTATATGATACCCAAAGCAATAGCAACAAAATAAAAAAGTGTGATTACATTAGACAAAAAAAAATACTGCAAAAGAACATCAACAAAATGAGAAGGCATACTGCAGAATAAAAGAAAATATTTGCAAATCTTACATCTGGTAAGGAGTTAATATCCTGGTATAGCAAGAACTCATATGGATTAGTGTTATAAAATCAATTCAATTAAGGAATGGGCAGAAGATCTGAATATACATTTTCCCCCAGAAATTAAAATATGACCTACATTAAACTACAATCATGATCACAATCACGAAATCCTGTTGACTGTCGAGTGGCTCGAGCGGTCTCAGTAACCACTACATTCGTCCTATTCCTGAGATTTTAGAAGCCTCTAAAGGCTTCAGGGTCAGGGGAATGCGATTCAGCTGGTTACTGGCTTTGGCATATAGATACACCATGGGAAGCTTGTGAGGCTGTCCCATGTGGGCAGGAATCTCTAGCTTGCGAGTTTCTCCCAGAGGGAAAAGTAGGTTATAAGATATTGCTTCTGGGAGCTTGCTTTTAAGTCTCTGGATGTTGGCCATTGATGGGATTACACACACCTGGGTTCCTCTGCTGGTACCTTCATGCATGAGGCCTGTCCGAATGTGTGGAGAGGGGCCTTGAGCATGGCTGTGGCCATGTAGTTTATCTTTTAAACTACATTAAAAGATAATATTAATAATCAGGGAAATGCAAATAATAACCACAATGAGAACATTTCATACCTTGGAATAGTTAGCATCAAAAAGATAAAATATTGGTGAGGATGATGTAATTCTTATAAACTCTGTGTGGGAATGGAAATTGGTATCATCACAGTATAACACAAATATAAGCTCCTAAATAATGAATGATAGAACTACCATATAATCTGTCCATCTTTATCCTGGTGTATGTCAAAGGAACTAAAACAGCATATCAGATATTTATACTGCATGCATCACTGTACCACTGTCATCCCATTGTTCGAGCGGGCACCAGTAATGTTTATATTACACTCAGCCCTGAGATTTTAGCAGCCTCTACATACTCGTCTTTCCCAACGATTGGAGGCTTTTTTAGGGTAAGGAGAATGAGACCTTTTGTTACCATTTTTGGCATATTGAATACGCCATGGGTAGCTTGCCAGGCTTTGCCATGTGGGTGGGATACTCTCGTAGTTTGCCAGGTTCTCTGAGAGTTATGTATATATCTGTTACTGTATTTTGGATATGAATATGCCACGAGGAGCTTGCCAGGCTCTCCCAAGTGGGCAATAGACTCTCGGTAGCTTGTCAGGTTCTCCAAGAGGGAGAACTAGGCTATTAGATGTCTAATGTCTAATAGCTTCCAGGAGCTTGGTTTTATAATCTCTGGATGTTGGCTGTTAATAGGATTGCACGGCACCAGGGGCAATCTCTGGGTGTGATATACTGCATGCATAAGTAGAATTATAATGGTTAAGGTATGAAAGCAATTTAACTATCCACCAGTGGATGACTAAATGGATATGATGTGGATTAATATCCATTCAGTCTTGGGAAATAAGAAAGTCTTTCCATTTGCGAACACATGGGTGGAACTTCAGAGCATTCTGAAACAAGCAAAATAAGTCAATGAGAAAGACAAATATTGTATGATATAACTGAAAATATCACACTCAAATTCTGCTTATAGAATTAAATGGTGGCTACCAGGGGGTGGGGGTAGCAGAAGTGGTGAGAGCAACGGGGCTTATGTTTCCTAGGCAGTTTCTTCCTCATCTTAGAACTCCTTGATCTTTTGCTCTGCTGCTACTATTTTTCTATTTAGAGCTACTATATCACCTACTATGCTTTTTACTTATGTCCTTTCTAGCTGTAGTTTTTCCCATTTTGATTATTATACTTGTGCTTTCATTGACCTGCACTGTTGTTGAGTTCATTGGTCTTCTCATAATAATGTCACCAAAGACTTTGTCAAGACTTAATAGCTCGGTGTTTGTATGTTTGGTGATAACTGTTTCCACACATTGAACTTGGTGGGCTTCTACATGTTTCCCTATTGATTTTCTAGTTTGCTTGCTGTGATTGGGTGAGTTTTTACAGTTAAGCCCATTGGAAGATGCTGAGGGATTACGATGAAGGTTGCTCTCTTCTCTGTCCATCTTCACAGAATGATTGGAAGCCTAACTGTGAGCAGGGCATATTTGCTAAGTAGATCTGTCACATGGTTACTTATGCTGCATGCTTCAGGAGCTGTGGTGTGGGCTCTTAATATGGCAAAGTCAGGTGTGGAGGCTGCTGGGACCCACCTAGTAGGGAGAGTTTCTCATTTAGAAATGTCAGAGGAGGCAAGCTTAACTTGGAATGGTGGACCAGTGAGCAGAACGAAGATCAGGCAAATGGGGGATTATGGTCACAAAGTACAGACTTCCTGTAAGACAATAAATTTTGAGAATCTAATGTACAGCATCCCATTTCAGTTAATAGAGCCATATTTAGTTGATATTGTATTCCGTACTTGGAAATTTGCTAGGAGAGTAGATCTTAAAAGTTCTTACCACAAAACATGGAAATTGGGGGCTTGAGCAATAGTATAGCAGGTAGGGCATTTGTCTTGCACGAGGCCAACCTGGGTTCAATTCCCGGCATCTCATAAGGTCACCCAAGAACCACCAGGAGTAATTCCTGAATTCAGAGCCAGGCGTAACCCCTGAGCATCACTGGATGTGACCCCAAAAGAAAAAAAAAGTGGAAATTATGTGATGTGATGGACTTATCAGGTGGGGGGAAGATTGTTATAGTGGTAATCATATTGCATATGTAATATATTAGCACAATTCTCTGTGTAGTTATATGAATAAAAGTGGAAAATATTTGGTCTCAAATTACTGTTACAATTTAGGGAAATCTCACTACATTTTAAAGTTACCATATAATCAAAGGAAAGATCCTGAACACAAGAGATAAATAGGTATGCTTTATCTAGATTTAATAAGTTTCTTACACAAATCCTCCACAGTCATAGGTTCCATTGCCTTGCTATATTTCATAAATGTTCTGACCAAATTGAGTAATAAGTGAGTAGTAAATTAAAATTAAATTTTGTCTTCAAAATTTACTTATTATCTTGGTCAAATAAGACGTCATGGGCCTTCTCCCTAGTTTAATAGTAAACAAACCCCATTGTAAATTAAAACTTGTACATGGAGGAAAATGTAGGTATGAGATTGAAGCTAAAGGCATCTTCAAGGATGACACACCACTGACGAAGCAAATGGAAACAAATACAAACGGATGGGACTACATTAAGCTAAGAAGCTTCTGCATCTCAAAAGAAACAGTGACTAAAATACAGAAAGAGCCCACGAATGGGAAAAAATACTTACCCAATACCCATTAGATAAGGGCTAAATATCCAGGATATACAAACACTGGTAGAACTGTACAAGAAAAGAACCTCTATCTCCATCAAAAGATGAAGAGAAGAATGAACAGAAACGTCCTCAAAAAAGAAATTCAAATGGCCAAAAGGCACATGAAAAAATGCTCTACATTGCTAATAATCAGAGATATGTAAATCAAAACAACGAGCTATCATCTTAAACCACAGAAACAGGCACACATCAATAAGAACAAAAACAACTAGTGCTGGTGTGGATGCGGGGAGAAAGGGACTCTCATTCATTGTTGGTAGAAATTCCTACTGGTCCAGTTGGAATTTCTGGATTTTTTTTTTGAATAGAATATGTACATTCCTCCAAAAATTAGAATTTGAGCTTCCATATGACCCAGCAATACCACTCCTGGGAATATATCCTGGAGATGCAAAAAAAAAAACACAGTAGAAATGACATTTGCACTTGTATGTTTATTGCAGCACTGTTCACGATAGCCAAAATCTGGATAAAACCCGAATGACCAAGGAACAGATGACTGGTTAAAGAAACTTTGGTACATCTACACAATAGAATACTATGCAGCCGTTAGAAGAGATGAAATCATGAAATTTGCATATAAGTGGATGGACATGGAGATTATCATGCTCAGTAAAATGAGTCAGAAAGAGAGGGACAGACATAGAATGACTGCACTCATTTGTGGGATATATCACTTGTATCACTTGTCTCCCGTTGATCTTCGATTTGCTTGAGCGGGTGCCAGTAATGTCTCCATTCATCCCTGTCACATGCTAGTGTAGACTAATGATATCTGCTCACTCCAGGAACACGAAGAGCCTCAAACCGACCATCCAGGGTTTTGATGAAGAAGTATGACCATCTTGGTGGGCGGCCACGAGGTCTTTTGATGTCCCATGAAATCCAGTCATTAACAGCTCTAGTCCAGCAGTCGTCTCTGAATTGCATTACATGTCCGGCCCATCTGATTTTTGATGTCTTGGCAAACGAGACAGCATCCCTGATTCTTGACCGTCAATGGAGGTCAGAACTCTGGATTCCTTCTCTCACTTGAGTGAGACATGATACTCCTACCATAGCTCTTTCAATTCCTCTTTGGGATACCTGAATAGCTTTCTCCTCCTGTTTGAGTAGGGCCCAGGTCTCTGAGGCATATGTTAGTGTAGGAAGAATGGTGGAATCGAAAAGATGTGCCCGGAGTCGGAAGTCCTTTGTCCTCTTAACCACTTCTTTGACGCTCTTGAAGGCGTTTCATGCTGCACTCTTCCTCCTGCGCAGTTCTGGCACCAAGTCATTCCTCATGTTGAGTTCTCGACCCAGGTACACATAGCTGCTGCATTCAGAGATGTTCATTCCATTGAGAGCAAATGGAGCTTCAGGGACTAGTCCATTTTTCATGAGCATCATCTTGTTGAGGTTCAGCTGCAGTCCGACCTTTCCACACTCAGAGTCGAAGTCGGCCAGCATTTGTGCCACTTGACTAATGTTCGGCATTATGAGAATGATGTCATCAGTGAAGCGAAGGTGGTGTAGTTGCCGACCATCTATCTTGACTCCCATTCCTTCCCATTCCAGTCATCGCATGATGTTCTTGAGGGTGGGACTAAAGAGTTTTGGTGAAATGATATCACCCTGCCGAACCCCTCTCTTTAAGTCAATGATCACTTCCTTATAGAATGGTGAGATCCTGGTGGTGAATCTGTAATACAGCTCATGGAGGATCATGATGTACTGAGTTTGAACGCCCTGTTTGGCTAGAGCTTCGATGACCGCTTTAGTCTCAAGAGAATCGAAGGCCTTTGAGTTGATGAACATTAGACAGAGCAGCATCTTGAACTGTCGCGAAACTTCAATGAGTTTGGTCACTGTGTGGATATGGTAGATCGTGCTGAATCCTTTTTAGGAACCCAGCTTGCTCGAATAGTTGTCCTTCATCAAGTATTATGCCTATTCTATTCAGGATAACACGAGTGAACAACTTGTAGACGACAGACAGCAGGCAGATTGGGTGATAGTTGCTGATGTGGTGGATGTCTCCCTTCTTATACAACAGAAAGGTCCTGCTGGTTTTCCACTGGGATGGAACCTTGCATTCAGACAAGGTAGCGTGTGAAGAGCCAAGCCAGTGTATTGATGAGTACTGGCAGCAGATTCTTCAGGTGTTCAGGTCTGACCCTGTCTGGACCGGGTGTTGTATGCGTCTTTACCGACGAAATGGCATGTTAGATTTCGGAAGGGAGGACACTGGGAACAACATATCCATCCTGCGGAATTTGGTATGTGGGCAGGTGGATGTGGCTGTCAAAGAGATCCGAAAAGAAGTCGTGAATAATCCTCTCCATTGCCTTTCTGGAAGATGTGATGGATCCATCAGAACGTCGGAGGACAGTCATCTTGGTCTTGTAGTTGGTGAAGGATAGGCGAGCATTGCGAATACTTTTCCCAGTTTCTGCCACATCGGCCAACACTGCTGCTCTTCTCTCTTTGAGGTTTTCCTTTATCACTTCTCTGCACAGCTTTGTGAGCTCGGAAGTTAGCTTGTGGTTGTCTAAGGCTCACGCCAAACCACGCTAACGAATGAGCACAAGAGTTTCCAAAGACAGGCATCTGTTTGTGGCTTTCTCACTCTTAGCATTCTTTGTGCAGTCATGGAGGTGCTGAACCAGTTGATCGTATTCCTTGTCGATGTTGTCAAGGACGGCATCTTCCCACGTTGCCGCAATAGTGCCAAAGAGCTCCCAGTTGGTGGTCATTCTGGGAGTTCTTTTCTTAAACTTAAGCTTTGCAGACCTTTCTCCCCACTCTGTGAAGTAGAATTTTGCATGATGGAGATGGTGGTCCGATCCCATTTGGAATTTTGGGACAAAAGCGACATCAGTCAGGCAAGACCTTCAGTTGAATATGATGTGATCAATTTCATTGTGGAACTGTCCACCAGGAGACTACCATGTCCAGCATTTAGATTCGGCCTTCAAAAACTGTGAGTTACCATGGATGGTCTTGGTCAACATGATGAACTCAAGACAGTCACTCACCCTGATCGTTTCATTCTAGGCCATGGGTCCCAATGTGGAGTTCTTCGGGCGACCTTCTCGGTCCTATCTTGGCATTAAAATCACCACCAATGATCTTGTAGAAGGTGTGCTCTTCTTTATATAACCTCTCCAGTTCCATGTAGAACTTCTCAATTTCTTCTTCATCGTAGTTGGATGTTGGTGCATAGACAACAAAGATAGAAACTGCCAGCATTAGCCACATCTATTCAAGCATAATCATCCGATTCAGTTTTTTAGGCATTCGAATGAATCAATGTTCATGGCCAAGTTCATGTTGACAAGGACACCAACACCACTGACACCTCTGTCATAGCATGTTCCAACGAACAGTGCTTCTCCAGTGTCAAAAATGGCGTGATGTGAGCAATGTCTTCTCGTTTTGGTCAGAGTCGTACTTGATATACTGCGCTTGCACCATCAGATCCTCTATGGATCTTTCTGATGCCAGCATATGTGCGTTGAAAGTACAGACAGTCATTTTAGTCTTTCTTCGTTTTGGCAGTCTAGTTCATCCCTTAGATTTTTTCAGTCTCTCTTTGCTCATCTTTCTTAACGCTGCCATACTGAGGGCTCTTTTGGTGTCAGGTGAATGAGACCCATTGTTGTTACTGCTTTGGCATATTGAATACGCCACGGGTAGCTTGCCAAGCTCTGCCGTGTGGGCGGGATACTCTCGGTAGCTTGCAGAGAGGAATATAAAGTTTGTGGAATATAAAGTAGCATAATATGAGACTAACTCCAAAGGACAGTGGAGATAAGGGCCAGTAGGATCACACTAGAATTTGGAAGCCAGCCCCATGTGCTTTGGGAAAAGGCAGTTGGGATGGAAAAGGAACCACTAAGTAAATGATGATTGGAAGGATTGCCCAGGATAGGAGATATATGCTGATAGTAGACAAAGGACCAAACATGATAGCCTCTTAGTATCTGTATTGTAAATCATAAAGCCCAAAGTTAGAGAGAGAGAGTAAGAAGGATTGTACCTGCCACAGAAACAGGGAGTGGGATGGGGTGGGGGTGGTGGGAGGGACACTTGAACAATGGTGTTGGAAAATGTGCACTGGTAGAGAAATGGGTGCTCAAGCATTGTATGACTGAAACGTAATCATGCAAATTTGTAACTATCTCACAGTGATCCTATAAAATCTATTTAAAAATTTTTTAAATATGTAAAACAATTTAAAAATTAAAACTTGTATGAAAGTTCAAGTAGGAATGGTGAATTTCACTCTCTTTAAACTTAGGAGAATGTAAGAACCTCCTGGTGCATTCCTCTACTTGATCATCAATTTATTTTTTTATTTTATTTATTTTTATTTTTATTGAATCACCGTGTGGAAAGTTACAAAGTTCTTAGGTCTATGTCTCAGTTATACAATATTCAAACACCCATCCCTTCACTAGTGCCCATATTCCACCACCAAAAGCCCCAGTGTACCCTCCGCCCCCACCCCACCACCCCCAACTGTATAACTGATGAATTTCACTTCATTTTCTCTTTACCTTGATTATGTTCCATATTTCAACACAAAACTCACTATTGTTGTTGGAGTTTCCCCCCAAGAAAGACAGCCCTACTACCAAGGAAGCATTTGATAATTAGTTTTCCATTGCTGAGAATGAAGAGATATGTAGCCCCACTACCCCAAGTACATAACTCTCTTTTTTTTTTCCTTTTTCCTTTCTTTTTTTTTCCCCTTCATTCCCCTTCCTGCGCCTCATAATATGGTGGACGCTACACCGCGTTTCTCCCTGAAAATGGGAAACAACCAGGAAAGAGGGATATTTCCTCTTCTCAGCCGGCATGGGGTTGTTGCTTAGTTCACAGTCCAGAGAAATGGCTGCTACTTTAATAACCTTCAGTATTTCAACAAAAACTCACTGTTATTATTTGGAGTTCCCCCCCCCCAAGAGTCAGACCTTTTAAAAAGGAACCGTTTCACATTGCTGACAGTTATAGATGTTAAGTCTATAATTTTGGGATTTCTGTATAAAGTCCAGGGAAAATTCTGCCAGAAATTGCATAGCCCAGCTCACAGTCCCAGTGCTGTTGTAAGAAGTCTCTGGAATCAAAGACTTTAGGTACAGAGGGTCCGTTTTACTCTCAGCAGCTCCGAATTTATCTGGGCCGAGGGCGTGCTGGTTACACCCACTTCCCATGATTCCCTAGGAGCCCCAGGTGTAAAAATCGTATACCTCTGGGTTAGGAGTCTTAGAAGATGGCTCCTGCCATGTGGACGTTGCCGCCGCTGCCATTTTCTGTGCAGGAAGACAGGGTGGGGAGGAAAGATCCACCCCTGGGCAGCACGGGATTGTAGCCCAGTTCACAGTTCATTGTTCACAGTCCACAGTGCATTGCTATAAGAAGCTGCTCTGGATGCCCGAATGTGTTAGGTCTCTGGAATCAAAGTCTTTAGGCGCAGAGGGTCCCTGATCATCAATTTAATAAATATTTTGCAACTATACATTTGGCTGATATGTTCTGTTCCAAACTTATTTCAAAATCCTGTCACATTTGCCTTCACCTCTGAAGGGACACAATATACTTTACCTGGTTATCAGTGCAGTTCCACAGTAGCCTTGTCCATTAGCTGTAATCTTGAGGACAACTGAACAACACCAATCTTTCTCCAGGATTACAGATGACATTATATTGTAGCCATCTTCCTCCAAAGAGATTCATCTGACACGCTCAGGGCTTACAAATAATCACAAAGGAGTTTATTGAAAGGGAAAGGACCATTGTCCCACACCTAATACAAGACTTGACACTTTGACTAGATTCCAAAACACTTTTTAGTCAACTGAGGGCTGTTCTGCTCCTCCTTGGCACAATCAAGAAACATTGATTCTCCTTCATGCAAATCAAGAAAAGTTGCTTGTTTGGGGTTTACATTCAACCATGCTCTGAGTCCCTCTCAACAGTGTTTAGGTTACTATTAGTACTAGAGGTTGAACCTAGGGCTCCCATACACAAAACATATACTCTGACTGGTTTGAATCATCTCCCTCGCCCTGAGGAAGCAATTATTTTCACTCCTAGCACCTCTAACATTAAAATAAACCTAACACCTTTTAGGCCCTTTGGAATTATGATTGCAACATATTGCTTATTTATAAGTTTTACTTAAGTTCACTCATTCTTGTAAATTAACGAACCCAAAAGGGTGCTCACTCAAGCAAAAAGTTCAAGAATCTGTTTAAATTTCAAAAAAACAGTCACTTTTACTAGTTTCCCCCAAGCATGCCAGAAATGATTCCCAGAGTACAGAACCAGAAATAAACTATGAGTGGCCCCCAAAAGAAGAAAAATGCCTTTGAAATTTCACAGAAACTGTGTTTGCCTTTGCAAATTACTTTGGGTAAGACAGTCTTAGAGAGGTTTATTCTCCCTATCCATGAAAAAGAAATATATTCCCATTTCATTGTTTCTTCTTTCGTTTCAGAAGTGATTTATAATTTTCACTAAAGCCTTTCACCTCTTTTTTTAAATTTCAAGAGATGAATGTTTTTATTCAATAGTAAATAGGATCATTTTTAAAGTATTACTTTTCTTCTGCATCATTCTTTTTTTTACTTTGTGTTTGTTTTAATTTTTTAAATTTTTTTACAGACTTACAACTTTCTACATCATTCTTTTTTTTTTTTTTTTTTGCTTTTTGGGTCACACCTGGCTCTGCACAGGGGTTACTCCTGGCTCTGCACTCAGGAATTATCCCTGGCGGTGCTCAGGGGACCATATAGGATGCTGGGAATTGAACCCGGGTCGGTCGCGTGCAAGGCAAACGCCCTACCCGCTGTACTATCGCTCCAGCCCCTCTACATCATTCTTAACATTTAAATTTCTATGCATTGATTGTATAACCTGCCACTTTATCATTTAAGTTTATTTCTCCTAGATTTTCAGTGAAGTATTGAATGTTTTCTATATACAATAGCATATTGTCTGCAAATATTGATAATTTGAATAGTGCTAAATTTAATGATCACCTTGACATTTAATTTTTTTCAATTTCTCTCGTGTTTTTATTTCAGAATCCACTTTCTTCCTCACACACATCTTCCTCACATGCCTCTACTTCTCAAGGTAAGTTTAAATTTTGAAGTACATTGTATTTTAAAATATTCCGTGAAATTAGGAACACAAACTTAAATAAAATGTTATTAATACTTTCATTAGATGTAAATTATATAAGTTTTGTGATTGTTTTCATGAGAAAATTGTGGATTACAGTGTTTGGGAAAGTGAGAAAAATTGGTGACTAAAATACTAAATTTGCACTAAATATTATAGCATTACTAAATAATTTTTATCTGTCAATGTTTTCAAATATTTTATCTAATAAATGTGATAAACATTTATTAACCTAATCAGTGTTTTCAAATATTTTGGGTGCCTATAGAACAATATGGTGAGGAGGTTTTTATGATTCAAGTAGTTTGTCCAGCGACATTATGAAGATATCAAAGGTGATAAAATATTTAACAAATAAGGTGGTGCCATTTGATAAGAATTATGGAGCCCCTATTGTGCCTTTGATACAGGAAGGTGGCAGGCACTTCCTAAAGAAATCATAGTATCCAGAGCATGAGTTTAATGCCTGAACGTCTTGAGGCAGCAATGTTTTTACAAATTAGTGATTTTATATTTAAAAATTGACTAAACTGACTTTTAGAGGGGACTGGGATAATCTAAAACAATAGAAGATAATTAGATCACTCCACAGGCCAAGACAAATTCTTTGTAACATGGATGCATCGTTGGGTGGTAGAGAATACTTATTTTCTAACTAATGACTTGCGAAAAGAGAGGTGGCAATAGCAGAGGTCAGAAGTACTTCCTTTGCATGTAAGGGACCTAGTTAGATCCCGAGCACTGCATGAACTCCAACACTGCTGGGGGTAGTCCTGGAGGTCCTGAGTTTTGACAGGGCTTGAGCAGCCCCACATCCTTGGACTCTAGCATTGAACTACCTTCTTGTTTGACTATCACTGGGAGTAGCACCTGGGCCTCCTGATATTGTTTGGAAGGTACCTGGGGGGGAAAAGACAAACGGATAAAAATATATCAGGTGAAAGCGTTATTGGGGAATAATGGTTTTAGATTAAAGCTCCTCCCACCCCAGGAATTGTGACTTGTGTTAAATAGTCACATGTGGTGAAATGAAGATGATTAGATAAAGATGACTAATACTTTAACTATATATATCACTGTATCACTGTCATCCCATTGTTCATTGATTTTCTTAAGTGGGCACCAGTAACATCTCCACTCCTCCCAGTCTTGAGATTTTAGCAGCCTCTCCTTACTCCTCTTTCCTAACAATTGGAGACTCTTTCAGTGTCAGGGGAATGAGACCTGTTATTGTTACTGTATTTGGCATGTCGAATACGCCATGGGGAGCTTGCCAGGCTCTTCCACGCGGCCAACATATAATTCAAGAACTATACATTTTATAAAAAAATGTATAAAATGTATTCAAGAATGATACATTTTGTAGTATTTGAATCAGTATATAATTAAAAAGTATGCTGGGAAAATCGGGAGAGAAGATAACAAAACTAAAGTTACTAACACAATTAAAATGCTTGTGTGACTTCTCACCTCAAGCTAAATTAATGCCACTAACATCCAAGTCACTAATGGAATTCTCTGAGAAATGTACTATTTATAAGAAAACCTTCATAGAAATCAAATTTTAAAAATTAAGCAAGCATAAAGTATTGAAATCATAAAGATGATATATTTACATAATTAAATATACTATTTATAGTAAAATCATATGAAAATAAAATTTTAAAATAAAACTAATGCATAGAATTGAAATTACAAAGTTACTTTTACAAAATTAAAGGGTATTAGAATATATCTTTATATTATATATGTACACATATTTGCAGATCTACATGAACATACACGCATAGCATGCATTTATACACCTGTTCTATGCAATAATGGCATTTATAAGTACATATTGCTGTATAGAAATTTGTTTTAGAACATAGAGTATTAGTTTAGGAATATATATTTTAAATTTCAGGGAAAGTGCATATTTATCCTAGAAAAGAGTGACAATTTGGAATAGCATCTAGGAGTAATAAGATCTCTTGGGTTATAAGATTACTGTATTACTATGTAAGATAAAGATTCTTAGGTATCCATAATATATGATTCCTACAAAACTTTAATTAAAATATTATTTCAATTATTTTAACCATAGCAGAATTTCTGGAGTAAATATGGTAGAAATGTAAGCAAGATCTTTATTCCTTATTTAATCCCCACCTTTAAAGTAGGAAACATTTTATCAGGTTAAATAAAGGTATAAGTGAGGGAATAAACTTAGTCTAATCTCTGCCTTGCCACTAACTAGCTCTGTTATCTTAAACTATTTTTTGCTTCTCAGAAGCCTAAACTTTCTTATTTGAAAAATGAGTGGACACAAAGAATAAACATGTCTATGTTTCTTCACATATACTGTATAATACCTTATGAAATTTATTTAATTTTCATAAAACCATGAAATTTGACATTATAAATACATGAGGAAACTAAGATATGGAAAGACTGAGTAATTTGAAAAATCTATAACAAACCTGAAACAGCTGTGCTCCAGGGTCTCCTGATGGATAAAAAGTATGCACAAGGGACTGGAGTGATAGCACAGCAGGTAGGGCGCTTGCTTTGCACGTGGCCGACCCAGGTTCGATTCCCAGCATCTCATATGGTCCCCTGAGCACTGCCAGAAGTGATTCCTGAGTGCAAAGCTAGGAGTAACCCTTGAGCATTGCCAGCTGTGACCTGAAAAGCAAAAAAAAAGGTATTCATGAGTAGGATAAACATCAAATATATATTTAGAAATAATGTCGATGACATGTCTTTTTTTTTATAAGTAATTGCTTACAGTGGAGTAAAGGCTTATTTTACTATTTTTCACTCCTGTCTTGCTTTTGGGCAGGTCATAACTTTTCTAGACTATTCTCTCCTACTCCCTAAAAGTTTGCATTCTAAATTTACATCTGAACAGAGTATATTTTTTAAAAATATATCAAGTGATAAATATGCATTTAAATGTTATCTTTTTATTACACTGTATTTAATTTGTTCACAGTCAACTCCACTCTTCTGTAAATACACTGTATAAAATGAAATGCAATGTGTTAAAGTGTTCTCTGATTCATGTATCACACTTATTGAATTCCTCAAATAATCATTATTCATCAACAAATTAGAAATGCATGGCCTCCAGTTACACTGACTTATAATAATTGTGCACATATATTTTAGCTTTGTGCCATAACTCCTTCATTTAATATCATGGCCTTTCACGCCATTCTTATTATATAAGAATCCTCTCTGTGCCCATTATTTGAATTGAGAAAATGCAGAATTATTTGTGGAAGAAAACTAGAATGTACATTGTCTATCTACATAGTTTCTCAGAGTTGCATATGTTTAACAAATGTGTGATAGAAGATTACACAAACAGCTACTAGAGGACTAAACTAAGGCTCCAAAAAGAATGTTAAAACTAATCTTTTAAACATCCAATAAAGCCCAGAGTTGAATAATTCGTTTAATCTTTGAGAACTATGGAAACATTCAGGGTCTTTGAATGAAGTGATAAAGTTTTTGCCTCTTTGGTTTTTACTTTATTTTTTGAACAAGAAGTCTGAGTAAGAGAAGAGGTTCTCAATGCAGATACTTACTGTAAATTGACTACAAGATAATCTTTTATGTACATAAAAAATAACAGAAAGACTATAGAGATAGCTCAAAGGGCAAGTTTGGCATGCATGAGGCCCCAAGTTCAAACACCAGCATGTCTGGCTTCTGGAAACCACTGGACTTATATTTCTAGGAGTGATTTCTAAACAACCAGGCACATCCCCAAAAGTATAAAAAAAGATGACATTTAATTTTAGTCTTTTTATATATGTATTTTGTTAATACTACTGAAAGTTGAATACAAATTATCATAGTAATTATCTATTAGGTTACATATTACAGGCACAAGGGTGCAATATGTCAAGGATCTGAGCAAAGGGAGTAATTATGATAGTAATAATAACAAAATGTACGTTAAATTCTCACTTATGTTCCAGACATAGTGTTAAGAGCTTTAATGCAAGGATATTAAGAGGTAGGCTACTCATCTTTTGACATTTGAGTAAATTGAGACAGAGAAAGAGAAGATAACTTTTCCAAAGTTAAATGTTCTGCTAGCTGCAGAGACTATTTGAGATCAAGAACTCTGGCTTCAGAGCCTCTGTTCTTAACCACTAAGCTACATAATCATTAGTTAGACATGTCTATATGGAATGCTTGTCAAGTGTTACAGTTCCAGTTTAACTAATTATTTTTTCATTCTTTTTCCAGACAGTTCAGTAAAATTTGAGACTTGTGGACAGAAAAATACAAATCAAAAAGGAAAATTGGTAATTATATTGTTATATCTTTTTAAAAATTAATGTTTTCATTGTTTTAAAATTAATTTTTATTGACAATATCTTTAAGGACTATTTTATTATTATGAAATAATATACCACTGTATCACTGTCATCCTGTTGCTCATCGATTTGCTCTAGTGGGCACCAGTAATATATTTGTTGTGAGACTTGTTGTTACTGTTCTGTCATTCCACATGCACTGCCAGAGAGATAGTGAGCACAGAACCAAGAGTAAGTCCTGAGCACTGTCAGGTGTGGTCCAAAATTTAAACCAACTGAAAAAGCACTGTAGCACTGTAGCACTGTTGTCCCGTTGTTCATCGATTTGCTCGAGCAGGCACCAGTAACGTCTCCATTGTGAGACTTATTGTTACTGTTTTTGGCATATCGAATATGCCACGGATAGCTTGCCAGGCTCTGCCGTGTGGGTGGGATACTCTCGGTAGCTTGCTGGGCTCTCCAAGAGGGGTGGAGGAATCAAAACCAGGTTGACTGCATGCAAGGCAAACGCTCTACCCACTGTGCAAAAAATTCATTATATATTTTATCAAAATGTATTAAAATGTTTGCATCATTATAAAGAAATACAAGATGAATATTAATGGAAGAATCCTGGCCAACGGGCAATGCAACACCGGAGAATGCTTGATAACCAAACCAAGTCAATAACACCGGTGTGCAGATGGAGGAGGTGCAGTCTCTCCACCTTCTCCAGATGGAATCCCGGTAATACTGAGCTTCTACAAACATGGTTCCGGTATATGGGGACCAGGACTATTTCTCCTGATACACAAAGTGAGCAATGGAAAATAGATGATCTAGCATCTGCCCCTAGAAGGCAGGCTTGAATGGTGAAGTTGAATATCCAAGCAAAATATAATGTACAAAACTATAGAGAGAGCCCCAGAGGCACACAAACTAAGTTCAAAACCCAGTGGTTTCTTGCAGAAATGCCTCTAGACTGTGAACTAAGCTACAGTCCCTTGCCACCCTGGGAGGGAAAAGGTTTTTGTCCCTCGGCTTTTCCTTCTGGTGGCGGCGGCATGGCAACCACCATCATTCAGAGCCCATTGGATGGAGGTATGAGTTTGCAGTGACAGGGTGCGTGGGAAATCTTGGGATGGGGGGGGGTGGTACCGGCGCTACTCCCTACCCAGATGAGACCCTGAGCGGCCGCCCACAAATTGCTCCTCCACTCCTGAATGGCCATGATCCCAGAGGCACATAAACCAATTTCAGAACCCAATGGCTTCTGGCAGAAATCGCTCTGGACTTAATGACTAAAATACCAGAAATCCAAAATCATATATTCTTTATTACCAGCAAATAGAAAACAAATTATCAAATGATACCTTTTCAGCAGGTCTGATTGTTGGAGGAAAATTCCAATAATGATAGTGGGTTTTCTGTCCAAACATTGAATGTAATCAAAGTAAAGAGAAAGTAAAGTGAAAATCATCTGCCACAATGGGAGTGAAGATAGACGGTCGGCAACTACACCACCTCCACTTCTCTGATGACATCGTTCTAATAGCACCAAACATTAGCCAAGCAGCACAAATGCTGGCTGACTTCGGCCACGAGTGTGGAAAGGTCTCCCTGCAGCTGAATCTCACCAAAACAATGTTCGTAAAAAACAAACTAGTCCCTGACATTCCATTTGCTCTCAACGGAACGAACATCTCTGAATGCAGCAGCTATGTGTACCTGGGTCGAAAACCCAACATGAGGAACGACTTGGTGCCAGAACTACACAGGAGGAAGAGAGTAGCATGGAACGCCTTCAAGAGTGTCGAAGAAGTGGTTAAGAGGATGAAGAATCTCCAGATCCGGGCACATCTTTTTGACTCCACCATTTTTCCTGCACTAACATATGCCTCAGAGACCTGGACCCTATGAAAACAGGATGAGAACAGGTATCCCAAAGAGGAATCGAAAGAGCTATGCTTGGAGTATCACGTTTCACTCAAGTGAGAGAAGGAATCTGAAATTCCGGCTTCCATCAACAGTCAAGAATCAGGGACGTTGTCTCATTTACCAAGGCATCAAAAATAAGATGGGCTGGACACGTAATGCGATTTCGAGATGACCGCTGGACTAGAGCTGTTACAGACTGGATTCTATGGGACATCAAAAGACTACATGGCCACCCACCAAGGAGATGGCCAGACTTTGTCAAAACCCTGAATAAACAGTTTGAGGTTCTTCCTGTTCCTGGAGCAAGCAGATATCATTGGGCTACACTAGCATGCGACAGGGATGAATGGAGACATTACTGGCACCCGCTTGAGCAAATCGAAGATCAACGGAATGACAAGTGATACAAGTGATACATCTGCAACACAGGCAGGGTGAGGGGTGGGATGGGGGGTATACTGGGGTTCTTGTTGGTGGAACATGTGCACTGGTGAAGAGATGGGTGTTTGATCATTGTGTGACTGAGACTTAAACCTGAAAGTTTTGTAACTGTTCTCATGGTGATTCAATGAAAAGAAAATTCTTAAGAAGATGAATATTAACTGTAGCAGGATGGATTATTGAATTCTTTATTTCTACCTCTTCAACACACTATTGATTAATAAGCAACTAATTCACTATAGCGCCAGGAGCTACTGCTCAACTTGTACTGAAAAGATATTAACAAAGTCAAGGCATGGTTATTACTTATCTAACTTGTCTGTATAAAGGTGTCTAAGAATTCATTCACTTTTGCTGGGGTGTCATCAAGAGAGCCTAGTGGGAAACATGCAAACCAGGCTGCCCTCATCTAACTTCTGTATCTCCAGAAAGTGACTGCCCACTTCAAAAAAGATTTTAAAGGATCCAGAGTCTCGTTATAAGGCCTATTGTTGCCACAATACAGTTGGAAATCTCCTGTAATGCACAATGTCAGTGAGGAAAGGTGTCAACACCAAAGCACATGTTTTCCATATCCCTCATACGCCCCTCACCCGCCTCCAGCCTGCCTCTATTGGTGGTGGGAAATGTTCACTGGTAGAGGGATGGCTATTGAAACATTGTATCACTGAAACCCAATCACAAAAGTTTTGTAACTTTATCTCGCTGTGACTCAATATAAAAATAAATTTTAAAAAATTTTTAATGAATGAAAAAAATTTTAAGTAAAATAAATGTTTAAATTTTCTGACAAGGATTTCAAGAAACTACAAAAAATGACTCATCAAGGTAACATCAGGATATTAGTTGAATGTTTGGACACTCAGATGGTGGAGAGATGAGGTAGCTATGTACATCAAAACCATTAAGTGTTAACATTATTGTAAGCATATGACCAAACCATAATAATATTATTTTTTAAATTATTTTGCAAGGAAGTGGGTGGGAACATAAAAATACTGGTGGAGGGATTCTGCCACTGTGGAAGGTGTGGAACTGGAGCACTGTTTGCCTGAAATTTTATTATCAACATATTGTAAATCATGGTTCCTAAATTAAAAAAACTGTCAGTCATAAATTTCCTTGAAACAAAAGTATTTAGCAGAGAAAAAGAAGTTATAAAATAGGCCAAATGTAATACATAGAATTAAATAAAAAGATAAAGTAAGAACTTCACTGTAAAAAATCTTTAAAATAAATAAATTTTAATAAAATGACAGATACAAAAGTCACTGATTAGAGAAATAGTACAGTGGAAATAATAGAGCAATAAGAGTTGTGAACTTAATGTTACAATAGAATTTACTCAATTTTTGCAACAACAGGAAAATAGACACCCCCATCCCCATCATCAAATGTGTTTCAGAGACTATTGAAACAATTTTTAAAAGTTAATAATAGATCAGTAGAGTACTAGGTGGAATGAAAAAGGGAAAGAGAAAGACAAAGAATGTGAAGGACAGAGGGGGAAAGGAAGAGGACAGAATAGACAGTGGAGATAAAAGAGAAAATAAGGAAGGTAGTGGTAAACAAGAAAAAAAGATGATTTGGAGAAGAGAGATAATTTTTAGAATGAAGGAAGAGAAAGAGAAGGCAGAACAGGAAGAAGAAAGAAAAAATTGAAGAAGGTAAAGAGAAAAACACGAATGATTACTATAAGTAAATAATCTGGACAGGAAAACAATTTTAAGAGGCCTTTTTGTCAGATCATAAGTCAATAACAGAAAAACAGCAGGAAAATCTCTGAAATAGTTGGATATTAAACATTGCAACAAAAAAATCAACCCCATCAAAAAGGTTGGGAGAGGAGGCTCTCCGCCGAGATGTGACCCACGCAGCCGCACGTGTGCAGCCTCTCCATTGCTGAATGACCATGATCCCGGAGGCCACCTATCTACTTTTGGCACCAGCAGGTTCTTGCAGAAATGTCTCTAGACTGTGAACTAAGCCATGGCCCCATGCTGCCCCAGGACGGGAAAGGTTTTTCTCTCTTGGCTTTTCGTTTTCGTGGGGGGGGGGGGAGCATAGCGATCGCCATATTATACGGACCACTAAAGAGAGGTACGAGCTTGCAATGATGCAATTTCTGACAGAAATTTCCCTGGACTTAGTTACTAAAATACAGAAATCCAAAACCACGTGGCCGCTATTATGGCCTCATATCTCTTCATTCTCAGCCATGGAAAACAAATTATCAAATGCTTCCTTTCAGCAGGTCTGATTTTGGGGGGAAACTCCAAACAATAATAGTGAGGTTTTTGTTGAAATATTGAATGAAATCTAAGTAAAGAGAAAGTAAAATGAAAATTATCAGCTACACGGGTGGGGGGTGGGGCGGTGAGGATGGGAGGTACACTGGGGTTCTTGGTGGTGGAACATGTGCACTGGTGAAGGGATGGGTGTTCTATCATTGTATGATGAAGACTTAAGCCTGAAAGCTTTGTAACTTTCCACATGGTGATTCAATTAAATAAATAAATTGGGAGAGGAGATGAATAGACATTTCTCTGAAGTAGACAGATGGCCCGTAGGCATATGAAAATGTGTTCATCAGTTATTATCAGGGAAATTGAAATCAACATAGAATTGAGAATAACCTTATCTTGAGAACCAAGTTAAAGGATACAAATTCAAAATGTAAAATGCAATAGCATTTTTAAATATCAACAGAATAATGAACATGTGGAAACAAAAAATTTTAAGGAATAACATAGCTACAAAGAAAAGTAAATACTTATTAATATGACAAAATGTATATTTTATCAGTATAATAAATTACAAAATGTTGATGGAAGAAATCAAAAATCAAATGAAAGGAGTGACACATCATAATCATGAATTGAAAACTGGTAAATATGTTTTCAATTTCAACATGGTAAAAATGTTTATTCTCCCAGATTGATCTATAGTTTTAGTTTTTAGTAGGTTTTTTTTTTTTGTATACCTAACAATGGTGTTACTAAAGTCATTGTCTGAGGATTTACTGGATAGGTTGGTGTTAGATGATCCTTCTGTATTACTGTTTTCACTCATTAAACTTGGTGGCTTCTATGCAAATTTCCCATGAAATTTACTGGACTCCTACTGGACTGTTAGTCCTGTGAAATTTGGAGTTGTTAATGGCCAGATATGCATTTGCTTACTCTAGGAGCTGTGGGGCTGGAACAATTTGGTGGCTTGGTGGCTTGATATGGTTCAGTTGTAGAGTTGGGCTGGAGGATGTTGAGCATGGTAGGGGCTACTGGGCATCCTAGCAGGGACGGAAATCTTCCCTTATTCCCAGAAGGCCACAGAGTTCTCAGACCAGAGATGTATCTACCTGGGACAATTCAGTGGCTTGGCATATTTTCAAGATTAGTCGTTGGGCTTGGCTATTTATGTTCAAGTGGATGTTGGCAGTGGTTGGGGGCTGTTGGCCCTTAAATTGGTAAGTTGTTGAGTATTATGGTACATTCATATTAGGGAATAATATGTAGCAACACAAGGGAACAAGTGTTGATGTATACAAAAACTTAAATAAATCTCCATAAAGTTATACTGAGTGGAAAATAAAAACAATACACTGATCCCAAAATCTTATAGTTTGTCTTCATTTATATAAATTCTTAATATTACAAAATTATTAAAATGAACAGATTAGAAGTTGCCATGCATTAAGTAGGGAATGAGGGAAAGAAAGAAATTTGTGATTATGAAATACATTAGGGATACTTGTGAATGTTAATTATATAATGTTGATTGTGATATTTTACTAATTTTATAAGATGTTAGCGTGGGGAAGACTTGATAAAGGGTGCATGGGATCTCCCTGTATAGTTTATTACAACTGTATGTGACTCTACAGTTATCTCAAAATAGTTTAATGTTTTAAAAATAAAGAAAACTTACCTAAACATTTGTCTTGATGGTGGTAGTCAGAAGTATGCACAAGAGATACTGTTAAATAAGATAAATTTAAGTAGTAACCCACAAAACATATCTATATGTAATCTGTAATCAACCGATTTAGAAGGTTGAAAGAATCATCACCTAGAGCAACACATCAGTGTTCTAGAAAACAAACTTGATAAAGGTCTAAGTTAATTGCTTCACAAGTGATCTGTGGAATCTTCCAAATTCTATAGAAAAGTATGCTTTAAAGTTATTTGAATGCTCTGCTGCTGATTGACAACGATCCGGAGGTCAGCTAGACTACTTTTGGTCCCAGCAACTGCTTGCAGCCGTGTCTCTAGACTGTGAACTAAGCCATAGCCCCACACCAGCCGAGGAGGGGAAAGATCCTTCTTTCTAGGTTATTTTTTCCCTTTTTAAGGAGAAGCGGCGTGGCGTCCGCCATATTATGAGGACTATTAAACAGATACGAACTTGGTGGAAGTTCGTACCTTACACCTTACACCTTTTTATAAAACTTGGTGGAAGGAGAAAAAAAAAGACCTATGAACTTGAAACAGTGGGATGCATGGGCAGTCTCGGGCCGGGGGCGATACCGGTACGCGCTCCACTGAGATTTGACCCAAGTGGCCACACTTTTGTGTGGCCACTCTGCTGCTGATCGACCATGATAGGCCAGCTACACTACTTTTGGTCCTAGCAACTGCTTGCAGCCATGTCTCTAGGCTGTGAACTAAGCCATTGCCCCATGCTGCCCCAGGAAGGGAAGTGATGAAATTTCTAACATAAATCTCCCTGAACTTAATTACTAAAATCAGAAATCCTAAACTGCGCAGCCGTGATAGCAAGAGACTATATATCTTGTCATTCTCAGCAATGGAAAGCTAGTTATCAAATGCTTCCTTGTCAGTAGGGCTGGTTTTTTTTTTGGGGGGGGGGGAACTCCAACAGCAATAGTGAGATTTGTGTTGAAATATGGAATGTAATCAAGGTAAAGAGAAAATGAAGTGAAATTTATCATCTACACAGGCGTGGGTGGCGGGGTGGGGGTGGGAGGAATATTGGGGTTTTTGGTGGTGGAATATGGGCACTGGTGAAAGGACGGGTGTTTGAGCATTGTATAACTGAGACATAAGCCTGAGAACTTTGTAACTTTCCACATGGTGATTCAATAAAATAAATAATTTTTTAAAAAGTTATTTGAAGTTAATATTTCTTGTGGACAAAGGTAGACATAAATGTTAAAGAAATACAAAATTTTCAGACAAAATTCTGGAGTATGAATCTGAATTGCAAAGAACTAACATCGTTTTTTTTTGTTGTTGGTAGGTCAGGGAGTGTCTCAGGAGGCCTCTTGGTAATTCTATTGGTAACTGAGCTGAGGGTCAGAGAGTGAGCTGGAGGATATAATACTGCCCAGATTCTGTGATACCAAGGATTACCTGAGCCACCCCAGTAATGCTAGGGCTCCAGGGCCACACCTAGTGGTGGTCAAGGACTTCTAGGGATGTGTCCAGGAAAGGTCTGGGGACAATGTGGTGCCAGTGATCTAATCAGGATCTACCACATGCAAAGCATGTGCATTAATCCCTATATTATCTCTCCATCCCAACACTAATTTATCTTTCATCTCATTTTTGGTTCAGTTTACAGATTTCAATAGATCCTTCACATGTTACATTCCATTATAAATTAAGACTTTCAAGATGCAGTTTGATTTATTTCTATTTAAACCTTGACCATGACTGACAAAAAATCATTTCCTCAAAGTCGTAAAAAGTGGAAGGGAGGGGCTGGAGCAATAGCACAGCGGGTAGGGCATTTGCCTTGCACTGCGGCCGACCCGGGTTCGATTCCCAGCATCCCATATGGTCCCCTGAGCACCGCCAGGGGTAATTCCTGAGTGCAGAACCAGGAATGACCCCTGTGCATCGCCAGGTGTGACCCAAAAAGAAAAAAAAAGTGGAAGGGAAAGTGAGGAGGAGGATGTAAGGATGTAGAGGAGGAGAGGGAAGAGAGAGAGAGAGAGAGAGAGAGAGAGAGAGAGAGAGAGAGAGAGAGAGAGAGATGGTCATCTATTTAAAAGAATTTTAAAGGACTTGGAACATAATAGCCACTTGATACATGATAAATCATTATATAATAAATATAAATGGTAGAATTTGGCCCATGTCCCTGCAAAATTGTCATAGGAATTTTTATAGGAACTGCACTGAATCTGTATTGTGCTTTAGGGAGGATGACCATTTTAACAATGTTAGTTATTTCAATCCATAAACAAGAGATGTGTTTCCATTTCCTTGTGTCTTCTATAGTGACTTACAGTTTTCTCTATGTCTTTTATCTCTTTTGTACTTGCTTTGGGCTGTTGATTGTGAATGTGATTTTTTCCCTTCCTCTTCTTCATCATTGCTTGAATTTGTAAAGACCATGAATTTCTGCCTATTGATTTTGTAGCCTAATACTAGTATACACGTTTACTGTTTCTAGAATTTTTTTGCAAAGTCTTTAGAGTTTTCTAAGTATATAATGTCATCAGAAAATGGTGATAGTTTGACTTCTTATTTTTCAATCTGGATCCCCTTTATATATATTTCCTGCCAACTTGGCAAGGATTTCCAAAATTATGTTGAATAATAGTGCTGCAAGTGGACATCTTATCTTGTGCTTGACCTTAGAGAAAAGAGAAGGCTTTCAGTTTTTCATTGAATATTTTATTTAACTATAATGAGAAAAATTACTTCTATGCCCACTTTGTTGAGTGTTATAATCATGAATGGGTTCTGGGTCTTGTAAAATGCTTTCTATACATCTATTTATCTGATCAAATGAGTTTTCTTTCCGTATATGGTATTTTTTAGGAACATGAACCTAATGTTGTTAAAATTTATATCTAGTAATAAAAACTCTTTAAATAATTAAAGCAGTTCCAAGGGGAAAAAATGAGAGGCTTTTTTCCTCTAATTTTAAATTATACTACAAAACTATAGTAATCACATAAATGTGTGGTAGTGGAATAAATACAGTCTTTCAGGCCAATGAAATAGATGTGAGAGCCCAGAGATCAATCCTCAGGTATATGGAAAGTTAATTTTGAACAAAGGATGTAAGTGTATGAAGTAGAGCAAATGCAACAAATAGTAGTGGGAAAACTGATTAGCCAATTGCAAAAAAATCAAGTTTCTATTTGCACCATACTCAAAAGTTAACTCAAAATAGATTGAAGACCTCTATATTAGATCTGAATTCAGTGAGGAATAAAACGTAAGAACTCTTTATTATACTTACTCCAGAATCTTCCCTAACTCAGTGCCCTTGCCAATCAAACAAAAGTAAAAATAAACTGGATTACATCAAATTAAGAATATTCTACAAAAAAATCCGACTGAAATAAAAAGACAAACTATGGACTGGTAGAAAGTATTTATCATCTCACATCTGACAAAGGACATATCCAAAATGTATAAAACACTGATAAAACCGAATAAACATTTAAACAGCACCGTGAAAAAATAGAGCTTAACATACGCTTTCTCAAAAAAGATGTGCAGATCGCTAATAACTATACAAAGAAGTGTTCTTTATCCCATATCATCAGAGAAATGCAAATAAAAGCAATAAAAATATATCAACTCACACCGGTGAGGTTGTCACACATCAAAAAGAATGGAAGCAACAAATGCTGGCAGAGATATGTGGGGTTTAGAAAAAGGACTTGAGTTTCTGTGTGATCCAGCAATTCCACTTGGTGGAGCCAGAAACACTATTTTGAAAAGAATTCTCACTCCTGTGTTCATTCCAGTGCTATTTGGAATAATAAAGATATGAAAACAACTCAATTCCTTAAGAAAGATGAATGGATAAAGAAACTGACATTTATTCCAAATGCAATAGTATTCAGCTATAAGACAAGATTTAAAAAATGAAATAATGCAATTTGCCACTATGTGAATGAAACCCAAGAGTATTCGGCTTAGTGAAGTCAGTTGAGAGGGACAAATATGAGAAAGTTCTCTCTCACGTGGAATGTGTGGAAACATAGTAAGGAAGTAACAAATACAAAAGGGTGGGAGAGGACTCTGAGATGCTGGTGGTGGGACACTGACAGTCTGGTGGTGGGTATGGCTTTGCAACAGTGTATGCCTGAACTTTTGTTATTAGTATTGTAAATCATATGCTTAAATAACAATGTGAAAATAAGAAGTAGGGGCACACTCTGTGCCTCCTCCCCAACCTATACAACCTTTGTGTTCTCTTTCCCCTCTCTCATTCTCTCCCCCTAACACACACATTCACTTACATTCTTTCTAAAAGAATCTCCAGGATAAGGACCCTATGCTCTGTCCCATCTCTCCCCAGTATTTCTCTAAGCAAATTTCTCTAAAATTTTTATTTAATTAAAAATAGAATTGAATCAATGTGTGTGAGCATATTTATTTTTACACATTCAGATTATCCTTTAAACCGGGCTTACTAATTTGCAATTTAACTGAAAATATAGAAAAGCACCCATTGTACCACACCCTAGTCCCTTTTCTTGCTTCTTTTCAATACACAGAAATTATATTACATTGATATTTGCATTTTAATTTTCCTGATGAGAATCCAGAGCAATACTACAGCAGGTAGGGCATTTGTCATTCATGCATTCAGTCCCTTTGATTATACCATGTATGGTTCTCCTAGCCTGCCAGGAGTGATCCTTGAGCACAAGGTGAGTAAGCCCTGAGCACATCTGGGTATGGCCACAGAACAAAAATGCTGCTGATATAAATATAGTAAAACATCAATAAATTTGTGGCAGATACATCCTCATTGGGATTATTTTAAATGTTATAATTTTTACTTTAGTATTTTTATTAATCTTCTGTGAGTAATGTGAATATAACTATATTTTATTTCTTATGTGTGCTAATGTAAAAACAGAACATAATAGTCCACATCCTATAGACATTTAATCATTGGTAATTGCCATGAGACACTTTGTTCTTCACAGTTCAGTGACCTGATCTGTGAAAGCTAGAATGTGCCTTCCTTTTAACCTGAATTAACTTGTCTTTTCAGAAATCTTGGCAGATGTTTTCATTATTTGCCCTTTCATGCTGTTGCTTCATTTTAAAGACTTCATTTCCTAGTTGCACTATAGTCCTTTCAGTCTCATACTTCTTACTAGGGAGACCAAATTTTAGTCCATTTCTCTTAATTTAAACCCAGTTGTGCTGCATGTTCTTTTGTTGCCAATTTAAATCTTGAATATGTTTCCTTAACTTCTAGAACTCCTTCTGTGTATGTTCAATCATATGAACTAGATTTGCACGATATACTTTCCAGGAATCACATCCATGCTTTGACATCAGCTCTAGATTCCCAATTCGAACTACCTCATACTCTAACTGAGCCATTAAATTGTTTGCACATTCTTGCGATGCAGTAATGTCATTTTTCTGTCCCAATAAAGGTGCTGGAATTTTAAATTTTTTCATCCTGAGTAATTCAATTGGTTTTTGGGTAGCCGATCTTTCAAATTCATTTCTTCATTATGTCAGTCTCAAATGCAGAATAATTCGTGGATGTCAGGTAGCTCTTAGTAGGTCAGTAATGGTGAGTTTCCTCCTCTACCAGCACCACAGTCCCTTCCTTAATGCCAGGCACTTCATAACCTTGGTGAGTAAGGCAGTGTATTTACTACCACCTCTCCAGTAACCAGCCCAGTGCCTGCCATTCTTAATCACAGGGATATTCCCAACTACAGTTGATTTTAATACATTTATAATATTGAGCTTCAAGATCTTATTTATAACATCTTTCTTTACTATGTAGTAGGTCACAGATAGACATACAAATACATTAAAAATGTATTTAGTGGGGCTGGAGCGATAGCACAGCGGGTAGGGCGTTTGCCTTGCACGCGGCCGACCCGGGTTCTAATCCCAGCATCCCATATGGTCCCCTGAGCACCGCCAGGGGTAATTCCTGAGTGAAGAGCCAGGAGTAACCCCTGTGCATCGCCGGGTGTGACCCAAAAACCAAAAAAAAAAACAAAAAAAAATGTATTTAGTGGCTGCAGCGATAGTACAGCAGGTAAAGCACTTGCCTTATATGTGGCTGACCTGGGTTTAATCCCCAGCATCCCATATGGGTCCCTGTGAACCGCCAGGAGTAATTCCTGAGTGCAGAGCCAGGAGTAACCCCTGAGCATCACCAGGTGTAACCCAAAAAGCCAAAAAAAAAAGGTAATTACATATGCTTATGTAAATATTTAAAAGAATATAAATTAAAAGGGTGATAAGAAAGATGAGGAACCTGTGCTCTATAGATGGGTCTCTCAAAACTAATTCATGTGATAATGTTCATTGAGCTGCTATTTTATAAGTAGTGTGTGCTAACTGATTGCACAACTGGAGCTCCTTGAGCGGCTATATTAATACCTTGACGTATGATGATGGACCTTTGGCAAAATTGACAATATATAGGGAAGTAGTTTGTAGCACTAAGTATTCTACATAAAGGTGGGGTCAAGTTTTCACAAGGAGAATTGGAGCATAGATCCACATTATGATGCTGTCTTTTTCACTGCAGTCTTTTTTGGGGGGAGGAGAAGGACCTGGAAATGCTCAGGGGACCATATGGGATGCTGAGGATTGAACCCAGGTTGGCCACGTGCCAAGCAAACACCTTATCTGCTGTACTATCTTTCCACCCACTTCACTGCAGTCTTAATTGCATGAAAAAATAATCACCCATGGAAACTTAGGTCAGTAAGATTGGGGCTACTAATCATCTGGGTAAATTGAGACCAGGACTTCAGCTTCAGATTCTTGTAATACCATGATTAGGACTGGATTATCTCTAAAGTATCTTGCATGTCTTGAATATTGATGGTCTTATGATTCTTTGGGGGACTGGGGGGGAGAGCTCCCAAGCAGTACTCAGGAGGCCTAGGGGCCCCATTAGCAATTATCAGCCAATGGGGCAGGCAGTTCAGTGCAAGAAAGCAATAATGATTGTCTGTGGTTATAGGGAAGGCGGGAAGGAGGGAGGTAGTATGTCTAATTCCAAAATTATTAATTTGCACATTTATTAGTTTCAAATACTTAATTTTCCCCTCACTTTATTTAAACACCATGGTTTACAAAGTTATTCATGTTGATTTGTTATAGGCATTCAACATTCCAACATCAATCCCACCACCACTGTCACCTTCTTTCCACCATTGTCTCCATTTTCCCAACCACCCCTCAAGTCTGCCCTGTAGTAGGCCCACAGTAATTTATTTTATATTGCTTATTACCACTAAATAACTAACAGAAAGATCAAAAACTTATTTTAGAAGAAGAAAATTTGTGAAAATGGTTCTATCTCATCATGGTAATAATAAGTCTTTGTCTAAGGGTTTACTAAGCTGATGTTGCAAGTTAGGCCTTTAGTGTTAATGTTTTTGTTAGTTGACATTGGTTGACTTCTGCATTATATTTCATCCAACTGTAGTGCTATTACTGAATGTCAGTGTTATAGAATTTGGATATGTCCCTCCAGAAAATCCACAATATTTGACTGGGCACTTAAGCAGTTATCTGGATGTGGATGCTGGGTCTTCTGAAATAGGGAGAGATGGGAGAAAGTCGCCCATTCGACTCCAAAAGGGCATTTAGTTAAGTTCCACACTCTCGGGTATCTGAAGTTTTCAGCAGATTTCAACCTGAGGTGGAGGCCGGTGGGGGGCTGGTTGTACCAAGTATTTCTTTAGGAAGTTTTAAGTCACCATTTAATAATTATAGACTGAGAATTGCTAAAAATACTATCTCCTTTTAGTGTTAGATGTCACTAGCTAAAGAATTTCACAAGCTCCTAAAACTAACATTTGTGATTATAATTTTACATTTATACTTTTATTTCTAATTTAAATTTCTGTATAACTTTGATTATATAAATTCAGTTGGACAATTATTACAGCATCAAGTAAGCTAAAATTGTCTTCAGAAGTATCCTTGCATTATAAGCAGTCTAAAATGATTCCTTTTCTCTTCTCTTTTATAAGGCGGATTTTCCACTGGAAGAAAAAGTTTCATCATGTTCAAGTCCAAAATGTGTAAAATTTAGTTCCACATGTTTGGTGAGTTTTGTTATCCATTGTCAATATTATCTATATTCAAAATACTAGATTCTCAAATAGCTCACATAATTTAATGGCTCGAAACCAGACTACCTATTAGACACACCTCTAATGGCCAGCTTAAAAATAAATAAACAATTATTTCTAGGTTCTGTCACTGGCTTAATGGATCTCACTCTGAAAATGAAGTTCTGAGCTTCTGAGTTACACAAAGAATCCCAGAGAATTCTTACATTGTCACCTGTGTATCAGCTAGTATTGGGAAACAAGTTACAATAATTCATTGTTATCTATTAAACTTTGATCTAATTTGAAATAAATATTTGAATAATTAATTTATATTTTGCTTTCTTCAAAATATACAAAAGTTGGGGCCTGAGAGAGAGTACAACTTGTAGTAGGACATTTGCCTTGCATGAAGCCAACACAGGTTCAATCTCCAGCACACCATATGTTTGTTCCCCTGAGCCTTCCAGGAGTGATTCCTGATGAAAGAGCCATGGGTAAGCCCTGAAAACTTTTGGGTGTGCCCCAAAAACAAAAACCAAAATTCCCTAAACACAAAAACTTTAGTATGTTGTGCCGGAAGTTAAACCAAGATCAGGGTACATGCTAGGCATGCGACCTAAATACTGTACTATATCACATCCCCTATATCTATTATTCTTTTAATGGGATAAATCTAGTCATTTTTATTGTTAATATAAATTGTAAATACTTTTAATCACACATTGTAAGTACTCATATGGATAGTTCCTGAGGAAAGCAAGATCTATGCAAAGCAGTTACTACTGAAAATGAATTCTTAAAATACTATGTCTCTTTTAAATGTTTTTTTAAAAAAATTAGCAAAAATTCTTTGACACAAAAATCAGAATTTTGAATGGAGTGATTTTG
The DNA here is from genome assembly GCF_027595985.1 of Sorex araneus. Lineage (NCBI taxonomy): Eukaryota > Metazoa > Chordata > Mammalia > Eulipotyphla > Soricidae > Sorex > Sorex araneus. The sequence goes on along the minus strand of NC_073313.1, from coordinate 234,399,730 downwards.
CATTAAAAATGATCATTTCCGTGAGTTTTCAAGAGAAAACACATGGGCATATGCAAGGGACTTGAGCGTTTGGTGGCTGAGAACCATTGTCCTGGCCGGTGCACGGTGACAGACATACAAAGAACTAGGGGAATGGAGAAATAAGGACTGGGTCCCAGGCTGGTCTGTAATGAGTTTATTTCTCTCTCTTCCCCAGCATTGTCCAATCTCTCCCCTTACAGCACAATTGTAATCGTAGTTTTGGTAATGGTCCCAGTTATCATGGTTCCATCATCCTAGTCTCCTGGTAGATCTCCCAGTCCTCTACCTCATTACATTTTCTTTCTCATCCCGTCATAGTCTCATAGTCCTCTACTTCCAGTCATCGTTGTTATCTAGTCCTCCTTCTAGTCCCCTCTTACCCCTTACAGCATAGTTATATAGAAGTCATAAAGAGTGGGGTACACATAAGTGGGACTAAACATTGTTATGACAAGAAACAAAGGTATAGCCACTCCTTCAAGGGAAGTTCAAGGAGATTAACTCAAGGGCAAAATCTCATCTGAGAGTTCAGTTCTCCAGATTACTAGGAGATCTGCTCAAGGGCGGGATTCCATCTAGGGTGTATTGCTTTCTCCTTTCCTCAGCTAGTGATCCATTTAAACAATCATAGTAGATTTACTTATATTATTTCTAGTTACTTTGTATGAACACAGTAAGAAATATATTAGACTTAAAGGTTGGCTCTTCCTGGGGACATCTCACAATATATTCCAGACCAGAGTCCTCAGGCCAGGTTAGTCTTTCCTAACCCCAGCAGTTACTTCTTTTTGGATCATGACAGAGTTTGTCCCATGACCATGCTCTTAACTTATTATACTTATGGTGCTTAGCTTGTTCCCTTTCAATGCCAGGGTAGCCTACAGCTTGCCCTGGGTCCACTCAGTCCCTTCATCGGGACTCTGATTTTGGAGTGCTTGGAACTAAAGGTAACTGAGTCTTAAGTAAGGTAAATATGAATGCCCAGGAGTAAATATTATTTTGGAGTCAACTAACTCCCATGTTACAAAGCATAGTATGAATAGTCTTCCTGTGTCTATACAAAAAGGATATTACTAAGTAAACCATGCAAATAACATAAAGGAAAGAGAAAATCAATACAGAATTATTAGTGCTTGATGGAATTGGGTGTCCCTCAGGGGCACTGTTGTGGGAGTAGCTCAATAAACCTTAAGCTCCCTGAGGTCGGAGCAAGAACAACCCAATGTTATCCAACAATTTCATTCAAATTTCAAATATTTTTACAGCAATCAAAGCTGGTTTCTTCTTTGTAGATGACAGGTTGAATAGATAGAATGAGTTTTCCCAGAGAAAATTTGGCAAAAAATGTATTGTAAAGTCAAAATAAATGCTATGTAATTTTACCCCCTTTCTTTTTAACATTACAGTTCCAGGACTACAACATGGAGGACGGTTTTGTGCCTTTTCTAAGAGATATAAACAAAAAAATATCACCGAGGAGAAGTAAAGATCAAGATATGTTAAAATATAGAAGCAGTTCATATTCAGATGTTATAGAACATGAAGACCAAGATCCTCCTTACCCAATACAGTCAAAACCTGAAAAGCCTGAGAAAGTCTGGAACCAAGCTCCTGATATAATCTTAGTAAAGGACCTTTACCCTAAATTAGCTCCTGTAGCTCATGATCCCAACATCACAGGAAATACTTCAGACATGGAGAATGAATTAGCTCATGAATCTTTATATACCACAGAAAACACTTTAGATGATAAGAATGCACTCGAGGGAACACAACCAAATATATCTTTACCAAACTTTCAAGGAGAATCATCAGTGACTGAAAATGTGAATGTGGGCTGCCTACCACAATCAGAATCATTATGTCTTATGTCCCACATGGAAGATTTAAAGCAATCGATGGTTCTCAAATCAATTTTAAGTAAAGATCTGCAAGACCTCACAGATGAATTATTTGCTAAACCAGAAATTCTTGTAGACATTAAAGTCCAAAAGTCAAGTTCTTTAATTCTAACTGTTCAGGATGAGTCATCAGGTGGTTTGAAAGACAAGATATTTGATAAAAGTCAAGATTTAGATAGCTATATTTCAGAAAAAAATATTTCAAGCCCCCTTTTAAGTTGTACAGATTCACTTTCAAAGGAGGGAACAGGAAATATTCCATTGGTAGAAAAGGAAATAGTCTCTGAAAAAAACATTCCAGCTGGTAAGGAAGATTTTCCAGTTAAAAAAAAGAGTAGTTTCAAAACAAAACATTTAGAAACTGAAAAGTCTAACTCCAAATCAGGTTTAAGTGACATTGTATATGATTATGATATAAAGAACATATTTATTGTACCTTCCTACTCATCAGAGATAGGAGAGCCAAATGAAACTCAGAAACAATTCCCCACAGAGGGGAAAAATTTGTCTTCAAAGATTCTACTTCATTATAAAGAAAACGAAGACAAAATAGAATTACCACAGGCCAAATCTATTATAAGTCAGATAATACAAGCATTTCCTATAGACATTCTTTTAGAATGTGGGATAATTAAAGTGATAGAATTAGATAATGAATATCACAAAAGATTTTTACTGGATTCAGAGACAGCCTTTGCTGAGGAAAATTTAAAGTATTCCGCAGAAGATTCAGAATCTTTTTCTGAGCAGAATGTATCTTTTATTCCCCAAGAAGCCACTTCTTCTATTGATAGAATTCAACTTATAAGCAAAGGCAAAAACATGTCTCTACAGTATCCAAAATACAAGTCAACACCAGATACAAAAACCAATTTGCCAAGTAATAGTGAGAGTTTTTATAGGAAAGAAAATTATATAAGATATTTAGAGCATTTAAGTAACTCATTAACAGGTAAGCTTGGTGAATCTGATATAGCAATAATGTCTTTTTTAAAAGCTATTTTTAATGTTTATTTCAAATATTGTCAGTCTGGAAGAAGACAACCAGAAAAAGACCTGGAAAGACTAATTAACAGATATTTTCTAAATAATACAGATTTTGAAGAAATAAAAGAAAATTTTGATAAAGTAAACAAGTTAGACCCAGAACCTCTTTTGAGTTCAAAGCTTTGTGTATTTCTAGAAGAACTCTCAGAGTCAGAAATAAAAAATTTAAAATCTGAATTAAGTAAACATATCCAGCATTATCTTATAGAAAGGCTTTTAGAATCAGAACATATCACCAAAGAGGACTTACCAAAAATCTACCAAAATCTTTATTTGATGAAGGAGAAGAAAAAACAAAAAGGGCAGAATATTTTTCTGGAAAAATATTCAGGAACTATAAAAGAAGTCATATCTTTTGTAAATAATTTTAATCGTCACTTTATAGATAAACACTTGGAGATAAAACTAAGATCATTTTTAACTGAAATTCTCCAAAACTATTTTCTAAATAATTTCTCAGGAAGCAGTTTATTGAAAGAGTTAGAATCTAAGACGCTACACTCAAACCTGTCTTCTTCAAGAACCAGAAGTGCCTCCATATCCTCTCATGAGGTAAGACAAGATATTCCAAGAAGAAGTTTTGGCAGAAGTCCTGAAATAAAGATGAAATATCCTCTTAGTAATTCTCTACAAAACTATCTGAAAAATTTATCAGAAGATGAGCTATTAAATATACAGGCTAATTTAAGCAAACGCCTCTATTGCCTTTGGATAAAAAAGCTTTCAAAATCAGGAGTAATCAAAGAAAGGCAATTAGAGAGTGCCAAAGTTCATATGAATTTGACAAATTCTGGTGTCACACAATTAAAAAGCATAAAGTCAGATTTATGTTATAAAGATGAAAATCAGAATATGGAAGAGCACTTAGAAAATCAAGATAAACATCCAGAAATTGTTCAAAACATCAAAATTCCTGAGGATAAACTTACAGAAAGAGAACTGATCAGGGAGGAAGAAAAGGAATCAAATCCCTTAAATAATGTTAAAGGAAACCCATCCATTATTGGGGAACAAAAAAATATTTCTACAGAAGCTAAGACACTATGTTTAGAGTCACAATCTTCCAGCAATAATTCCCAGGTGACTGCATTAAATACTGATTCATCAGAAAGGCTAACAGATACAGTGTTAAAGAAACAAAGGAAAGAACATGGTAACCCCAAGAACCCTAGAGCAGAAAATGTTGGTTTGAAAACAGAGATTCAAGATCCACGCAGTGGGAGTGGCAAATCAAAACCAGCTCAATCAAATGCTTGCTTTGAAATGATGCTGAAAACAAAGTCCCTTGACAAAAAGGAGCATAATAACTTCTGTAGACTGCTGATACAGAGAAATACTGATGCTGTCCTAGTAGCGTACCCCAGAATTCCTAGTTGCAAAATGTCAAATGAAGATAAAGAATATGTAAACAAATGCCCTTTTCGTTCTAGGCAGAGCAACACAACTTACTGCAATTCAGAGTCTGGGGATAAATCAAAGCTAGATGATCATTATTATCAGAAATGGAAAGGAAATAATAATAACAACAAAAAACAGCCTTTAGTAATAATTGGACAATGCAAAAAAGAAATACAAGCTATTTATCCAAAGGTATTTGAAAATTCCAGGGAAAAATATGCTGGGTTCTTTGAATCACATCCATTTAAAGAGAAAAGCTCAAAATCATTCCTCTTCCCAGAAGTATTAAAGACTGGACATCTAAAGCCCAAAATCCGAAAAGAAAGAGACCATTATGGCAAACAAAAAAAGTCATTAAAAAAGATAGGAAGGATACTGCCAAACACAATGCCTACCACAAGAAGTCTTCTAAGAAAATCTGTGCCAAAGACAATGCTTCATTGGACTGCAAGAAGAACTATACATGTAAATCATGTTTTTCTAAGTTTTCTTCTCTATTTGGCAAAGTTCTGTAGTTTAGAGCATATATGTCTTTATTCAAATATGTATATACCCTTGAAATCTAAACAATCCTGATATTCAAATATCACTTGATCTGATTTTAAAATGCATTCACAAATTTAGGGGCCTATTAACATACTGTCTGCCTTTTCATGGAACAGATCAAAGCATCCTTTCTGGAGCAGGAGTTAGAAAAAGGCTCTTTCCTCCGAGTCTGCAGCCTGATGTGGTCCAGTGCAACTTGCTGCCAGTGTCCAGTGGCTGTATATATACTAAGGAAATATAGTTGGGAGTCTTATTTTGGTGCGGATTTTAAAAAATCCCTCCAGTCTAATAAATGAATTATCTTTCAGTAAGCAAAAATGAAACTCCCACTGTGTATGTTATTCTGCTATGCATCAGGGATATGTGAACCTTATAACCTATTGTAGAATGAACTGCAAAATTTTCATTTTACTTCACCTCTCCTTCTTCACTGCCATCCCTCTGCAGAAACCTGGAGAGTTTTTTTAATTGAATCACTGGGAGATAGATCACTCAATTATAAAACTTTTGTGATTGAGTTCCAGTCATACAATGATTGAAACTCATCCCTCCACAAGTGTACATTTTCCACCACCAATGTCCAAAACCTGGGAATTTTAATCTAATTGTCTCTGTTTCTGTTTTCAAGCCACACCTGGCAGTGCTTAGGGGGCTACTCCTGGTCCAGTGCTTGGGGGATTATGCAGTGCTGGAAATTATCTTGAATGTTATGCATGCAAAGTCCACACTCCCTGGAGCCTCAAATTATGTTTAATATTAATATAAAACATCTAGAAAGATAAATCTGCTACTAGACTTTATAAAATCCATTGTAAATAAGAGTTAAAGTCTTGGAATGGTTCATCCTGGGCACTGCAGGCCCTTTACTCCATCCCACTCCAGCATCACCTGCTGCAGACCTGGTGGCCCCTGAGAATTTCTGGGTCTGAGCACAAACTGCTGTGGTTCCCACGGCAACAAAAATAATCTAGGAAAGAAATCAAATTCATTTTCTGGGCCAGTGCTATTCCCTTTTAGTAAATATAATAAATCCCATAATTGGAATAACCCATGACCCCCCAAACTGCTATTAAATTATCTGATGTGCATAATTTTTGAATAAGAAAACAGCTAACTTCAGAATAGTTGATTTGAATTTGTTTTCTACATTATATAGAATTACTATAATAGTAAAGAGTAAGGCAAGTTTCTTAACTATGAAGCAAATATACATACTTCACAGTTATGACTTACATATGACTTAGCATATGTAACTGAAATTCCCTTATTAAGTGGCTTACTTACATAATTGTTTACACACATATGAGGAAAGAATAGTTCTTTGCCCTCTGCAGATCCTAGAAAGAACAGTAAAATCAGAATTTTTCTTTTGACTCTTCAAGGGTCCTTGTAAATTTCTTTCTGGCTGTCTAATTTTTTCAAGTCCTCTTTTATCTCCTGCACCACCCTAAACTTCCAGTTCTATTAATCTATTCCCACCACTTCTTCATGTCAAAACAGCCCATTTCACTGGTGTGACCATCTCTGCTGAGTTAAGGGACAGGTTGCTCAAACTGCAAGGGGATCTAACTTACATTATTTTGAGAATGAATTATAGCTTCATGTTCTCTTAGAGCTACCTGTAGATAGCTTTAGGCTATCATGTTTTTAGGCTTTGTTTTTGTTTTTTTTTGCAGTGCAGGGAATCAAACCTAGGACCTTACACAGGCAAGGCAAGTGAGCTACATCTCCAGCCCTGCATATTACCATATTTTTAAATAAAACATAGTGAGTAACAATTGGGCATCATGTTAATGCCATTGAGTCATGCACTAACATTTGTCATTTAAATATAATCACTGTATCACTGTCATCCCATTGTTGGTCGATTTACTCGAGCAGGCACCAGTAACGTCTCTATTCCTCTCAGCCTTGAGATTTTAGTCTCTCCTTACTCGTAGTCTTTCCCAATGATTGGAGGCTTTTTCAGGGTCAGGGGAATGAGACCTATCATTACTGTTTTTGGCATATGAAATACACTATGGGTAGCTTGCCAGGCTCTGCACATTCGGGCAGGATACTCTCGGTAGCTTGCCGGGTTCTCCGAGAGGTATGTATATATCTGTTACTGTATTTGGGATATAAATACGCCACAGGGAGCTTGCCAGCTTTATTATTATTATTATTAAATAATAATACTTATTATTTAAATATTTATATTATTTAATATAATTAAATTGGTAAATTTATCTCAAAATATTTTAATGCTTTTGTAGATATAGATATATTAAACAGGAAATATGTACTTATATACATATAAAATTTTGGGTAAAAAGCCCTATCCAATATGACTGCATTTTTTAAAAATTATTATCTTGGTGTATAGTCTTTTAGTTATTTTCCTGAATGTCTTTTTTTACTCTCATAAAGTACACAAAAACTTTATTATCTAATATAGACATTATAATAATCTTAAATGTTAACCTCTTTTTGCTAGGCATGTTAATTATTAAAGCTTGGAGGACATACATGAAATTTATGCATTCATAATTCATATTTTGGGATAACTTATTTATATTAGGGAATTCTATAATTCATATTAGGGAAAAATATGTTTTGGAAAAATTCACCACTACCTTGTGGTTTAACCTCAGAGAATAGATCCTGTAGATTTCTCTGGTTTTCAGCTTTATAAATTTCACAATTTTAAAAATTACTATCACTGTATCACTGTCATCCTGTTGTTCATCGATTTGCTTGAGCGGGTGCCAATAACATCTCCATTCATCCCTGTCGTGTGCTAGTGTAGCTCGATGGCGTATTGGGGGCTCTTTCAGGATCAGGGGAATGAGGACCGTAGTTGTTACTGTTTTTGGCATATTGAGTATGCCACGGGTAGCTTGCCAGGCTCTGCCATGCAGGAATTTTAAAAGTAGCATTTTAAATAAGAATTTTGAAAACAAGATTTTTGGTATTTATTTTCTTTTAAAATTCATTTTTTTAATGTGTAATTACAGTTATTCATGATTGGGTTTCCACACCAATCGCTTTTCCAGTTTCACATCCCTCCAGCAATGTTCCCTATCCTGTTTGCTTTCCACCCAGCAGTCTGCTTCTAAAAGAGGCTCCTATTGGTATATTTTTCACTACATTTTACAGTACTGTGACTGATAAGGTTTCATACATAATACGTTACCACTTTCAGCACCACCACCTCTTTCCAGGTGAATGCTTTCCTCCACCATGGATATTCCTGCCTTTCTGTCCTATGCCCCAGCCCCCTAAGTGGCATGTTTTCTACTGGAAACCAGTTCTCATGTTCTTTGGTTTCATTGCTGAAACGGTAGTTTCAAAGGCATTAAGGGGTGTCTGAATTTGGGGATTGCCTATAAAATGTTTGTTTTCTCATTCTTAGTTTTTAACTGTTTATGTTAACTGTCTAACTATTAGTTCCTGTAAATTGGAATTGGACTTTTAAGGCACCTAATACACCACCTGATCTTTTATTTTAATAATTAGGATTGTTCTGATCGATTTGAGGAACTACCCGAGAACGCATTTCAGCATTTTGAAAAAGCAAAATCAAGAGCAAGGCAACTAGGCAAGGGCCCAGACGATAACCGACATCATTTGAAACACTCTGGAAGACCGAATACTGCCCCAGAGATGAATAAACGACGAGATAGCTATGCTGGAAGACATACAAATTCTCGAATGAGTTCAACAGGCTCATTTCAAACGAATGATCTAGCCCAAGATTATGAAAACCATAAAATACAGCAAAAAAAATTTAGAAGAGAATATTAAAAGGTGTTTGCTCTTCTGTAATGTTGTATAAATGCTAAAACAACATAGAACTTATTAGATCAACCTTCATAATATCATTTCTCCAATTAACAAAATGGTTTAGAGATCTATTATTTTGTGTGATAGAAGTCAGCAACCAGATTTCATCCTGTTAGAACCATTTTGTTTTCATTAAATTGAAAGAGAAATACTTTTGATGTACAAGTGCATTTTTATTTACGAGCATTAGGGAACAAACCCAGAAATACATACTTAGCTCATATTAGAAAAGTTTCCACTCCCCAAAGTTTTTCTCTTTTCACTATAACAGTATCATACTTACTAGTAGATCTTTGACTTCCCAAATCTTTATTATGTTCTAAAAGTAAACCTGCATATACAGGGTTTGTTTTGTCTCAGCTGTTTTGAGGCCATACCTAGCTGTGCTCAGGGCATATTTCAGTCCTGCACTTGGAGATCACTTGCAGAGATCATATTGTGTGAGGGATGGAACCCAAGTCAACCACATACAAGGTGCTTACCCACTGTACTACCTCTGGTCCCCTCAGTTTGCAATTTTTAGTTTCTAGTATACTCACAGAAATATGCAACTATCACCATAGTTTTAGAGCATTTTCATCACTCTCCACTCACCTCCCATTTGCAAAAAAAAAAAAATCTGTCCCTTAGCAGTCTCTCCCTGTCTTCACCTAACAACCAGCCTAGCTATGGCTGAAGCAGTAGCAAACTATTTCCTGTTGACAGAGTTGCCTATCTATTCTGGACATGCCAGAATCATTGTATCACTGTCACTCTCATCCCATTGTTCATCTATCTGCTCAAGTGGGCGCCAGTAACATCTTCATTTGTCCCTGTCGTGTGCTAGTGTAGCCGAATGGTGTCTGCTTGCTCCAGGAAAACAAAGAGCACATTGTTGCTACTGTTTTTCAAATATCAAATACATCATGGGTAGCTTGCCAGGATCTGCCATGTGGGAAAATAAATATAAAAATAAAGATGTTGCACAGCTGTGACTGTGGCTGTGCACTCCAGGAAAAATTGCATTGCTCTCTTCCGGGAGCTTTGTTTTATATAGTCTCTGGATCTTGGCCATTGATGAGATTATATGGCACAGAGGAGGTAGGGGGAGTTTGTGAGTGTGATTGCCAAGCTACTGGAAAACTGGGGATCTGGGTGGATGAGGCCCAGTTCCGATCCGAGACATGCCAGAATAGATAAATCATCTTTTGTTTTTGTTGTTTTGGCTGCATCAACTATGTTCAGCAATCACTGCTCGTGAGGGTCAGGAAACCATATGCATACCATATTGGTGCCAGGGATTATACTCCAATCAGCCACATGCAAGGCCAGTGTCCTGCCCACTGTACTATTTCTTGGGCTCCCACATCCCATTTTTAAGGTTTCTATCTGAAGGTTAACTTTTTGCAATGAATACTTTTATTTTCATCTCTACTTAGATACTTCTTGATTCAACTGTTCTGGGCCTATAGAATTCCATTTTAATAGTGAACCACAATGTTTTATATATATAAATGTTATATATAAAGCTTGTGAAGAGCAGACCTAATACTAATTTCTGAGACATATCCAACAACATAGTGACTATTTTTAAATTTACTCAAAAATTATAGAGAACTCCTTTAATACGATAAAACAGGAAGCTGATAAATTGTAGAAACTGTGTAAAATAACTAGTTAAATCAACATAGGATTTAAATCAAAAGTTTCTGAGAATAGATACCATACCTATCAAGCACAGTATTTGGATCTTGTTAAATTTTGGTTCAATCTTGAGAAAATATTCAATTTATAAACTTTTTGCCAGTTTCATCTTTTTGGGTCATAAATCACAAATGTAAATAGAATGAGCTGGAGGGCTGGAGCTATAGTACAGGAGGTAGGGCCCTTGCCTTGCAGAAAGCTGACTTAGGTCTGATTCCCAGCATCTCCTGTGGTTCCCAGAGCCCCACCAGGAGTGATCCCTGAACCCAGAGCCAGAAGTAAGCACTAAGCACAACTGGATATGACTCAAAAACAAAAACCAAAGGAAAGCTAATTCCTAACCATTCTGGTATAATCAAGTTACTACCTCTTTGATGGGGGTGAAGGGGCACACCTGGCGATGCTCAGGGCTTACTCTTTGTGCTGCACTCAGGGATCATACCTGGTGGGTGCAGGGTACCATACTGGGTGTCAAGGACAGATCCTAGGATAGTTAAGTTTCTACTTTTTTCTTTTGAGACTATGAATTTCTTATAATCCTTAAAGGTGTCAGTACTTCCTGTGTATAATCCTTAAAGGTGTAAGTACTTCCTGTGTCTCTGAGTGTAACTATTTAAAAAAAAACAAAAAAACCAACTCAGGCTTCAAGTAGCTAGAACACAGGAATTTCATTATATTTGGAACTAAGGTGAAGAAGTCAAAATTGATGGCGAAGCATTCCTAAGATTAGTAAGAGCAATTAGTATCACCCCCACTCAGATGGAAGGAACAACAGGAAGAAGTGATGTTACCTGGCACATCGTGCCAGAAGACAAAGACTTGGAGTGCCGGGGACACTTCAATAAACAGGAGAAAAGATGGGAAATGCTGTATTTCTTCTCCTTCATCCTGACCTTTACATGTTGCCTCCCTGGAGACAGGAAAGTGAAGGTGCATGGGAAATCTAGATCTTCATAAAACAGAAAGAGTGAAAAATTGACTTGGAACTAATAGGAAAACTGATAAACAGTATAACAGAAGAAAACTCGTATCCAGCTTGCAGTATGGAAGGAAATTTTTAGTAGATGGAAATCTCAATCCCCGTTTGCCTCATATGTGTATAGGATTCATCACACTATCACCAAGTCACAGTTGTCATTCTGTAACCAGAAAGATCCCTCTACTAGTTCTTTCTGCACATACTATTTTCTCTCCAGTAACAACCACTGTTTTATTGAGTCTGATTAGTTTGGTTGGGTAAATTTAAATTTTTTCAGACCTTTTGATTTAGTTATTTATATTCCACTTATAAATCAATTCATAAAGTATCTTTTAATCCCTTATTTCACTTAGCAAAACCACCTCAAGTTCCATTCATTTTGTTGTTCCAAATGACACAATTTCATCTGATCAATTGGCACATGTACCAAAGTTTCTTTATCCAGTCATGTGTTGACAGGCAGTTCAGTTTATATCATAGTTTGATTATTGTGAATAATGCTGCTATAAATACAGGGATATAAATACCTTTTAAAATCAGTGTTTTCATGCCCTTTGAATAAATGCTAGCAAATAGTTAAAAACTTTCAAAGAAGAATTCATACCAATCATGCCCAATTCTTGCAAAAATTTGAAGGGACGACACCACCAAAAATTTACATATGGCATATACAACTCTGATATCCAAAGAGGAGAGTGTACACACTCATCTGACATGCAAAAAGTGCACAGGTGTGTGTGTGCGGGCACACACACATGTGTAAACACACAAGTCCTCCAAAACTGAAGGCTAATATCTCTGCTGTACATAGGTACAAGAATCCTCACCAACATCTTGGCAAATTGAATGAAACAACACAACAAGAGAACATCATGATCTGGCCATTCGATACTTGCATTGCAGACCACAACACCCTAAAGGAGAGAGAGAGAAAGTAAAAGGGAATGCACCTGCCACGGGGGGTGAGGGGATGCTGAGAGGGGTAGGGATACTGGGAACATTAGTGGTGGAGAACGGGCACTGGTGGAGGGATGGGTAATTGATCATTGTATGACTGAAATGTAAGCACGGAAGTTTGTAAGTCTGTAACTGCACTTCACAGTGATTCATTAAAGAGAACATGATGATCAAGTAGGATTCATGTCAGGGATGTAAAGACCGTTCAGTACATGCAAATCAATTAATGCAGTACCCCCACATCAATAAAAATTACATGATGATATAGAGTCTCTTGCCCACATGCCTGGCTGTCTTCTCTGGGATCCCTTGGAGAGGATGGGCTCCAGCTTCCTTCCCTGCCCCGAGCAGAGATCCTGGTGGCCAAAGACCACTGAAACCTAGCCACAGCCATGCTCGAGGATCCTCTCCACACGTTCAGATAGGCCTCATGCATGAAGGTACCGGCAGAGGAACCCAGGTGTGTGTAATTCCATCAACGGCCAACATCCAGAGACTTAAAAGCAAGCTCCCAGAAGTGTGCAGCCACTTTGTGGCTGCTCAATATCTTAGAACCTACTTCTCCCTCTGGGAGAAAGTAGCAAGCTACTGAGAGTTTCCTGCCCACATGGGACAACTAGCAAGCTTCCCATGATGTATTCATATGCTAAAGCCAGTAACAAGCCAGATCTCATTCCCCTGACCCTGAAAGAGCCTTCAATGCAGCACCATTAGGAAGGCCAAATGGAGAGAGCTTCTAAAATCTCAGGCATAGGACAAATAGAGAAGTTACTGAGCCCACTTGAGAAATCAACGAACAACGGGATTTCGTGATTTCATGATTCGTGATGATATACATAAATACTGGAAAAGTTTTTGATACAATTCAACATTTAAAATTTTATTGAATCACCGTGAGATAGTTATAAGCTTTCATGTTTGGGTTACAATCGCACAATGATCAAACACCCATCCCTCCACCAGTGCACATTCCCCACCACCAATATCCCCGGTATAGCCCCCTTTTCCCGCCCTCCCCTTGCCTCCATAGCAGACAATATTCCCTGTACTCTCTTTTCATCGGTAAAGAGTACAGAACTCAGTCCAGACAAGGTCAGACCCGACACCCAAGGTATCTGCCGCCAGTACTCGTCAATACACTGGCTTGACTCTTCACACACTACCTGTCTGAATGCAAGGTTCCATCCCAGTGGAAAACCAGCAGGACTGTCCTGTTGTACAAGAAGGGAGACATCCATGACATTGGCAACTATCACCCGATCTGCCTGTTTTCCATCATCTACAAGTCATCCTGAATAGGACTGGCAGAACACTAGATGAAGAACAACCAATGCAGCAAGCCGTGTTCCAAAAAGGATTCAGCACGATCAACCATATCCACACAGTGACCAAGCTCATTGAGGTTTTGCGAGAGTTCAAGATGCCACTCTGCCTAACATTCATCGACTTAAAGAAGGCCTTTGATTCTGTTGAGACTGAAGCAGTCATCGAAGCCCTAGCCAAACAGGGAGTTCAAACTTAATACATCAGGGTCCTCCGTGAGCTGTATTACGGATTCACCACCAGGATCTCACCATTCTACAAAGAAGGGATCATTAACGTAAAGTTTGGCAGGGCGACACCATTTCACCAAAACTCTTCCGTGCCACCCTCGAGAATATCATGCGATGACTGGAATGGGAAGGAAGAGGAGTGAAGATAGACGGTCGGCAACTACACCATCTCCGCTTTGCTGATGACATCGTTCTCATAATGCCAAACATTAGCCAAGCAGCACAAAGCTGGCCAACTTCGACCATGAGTGTGGAAAGGTCAGACTGCAGCTAAATCTCAGCAAAACGATGTTCATGAAAAACAAACTAGTTCCTGACGTTCCATTTGCTCAATGGAATGAACATCTCTGAATGCAGCAGCTATGTGTACCTGGGTCACACATGTTCCTCAACATGAGGAACAACTTGGCACCAGAACTGCGCAGGATGAAGAGAGCAGTGTGGAATTCTTTCAAGAACGTTGAAGAAGTGGTTAAGAGAACAAAGAACCTCTGGCTCTGGGCACATCTTTTCGATTTCACCGTCTTCCTGTACTAACATACGCCTCAGAGACCTGAGACCTATGCAAACAGGAGGAGAACGCTATTTGGGTATCCCAATGAGGAATAGAAATCTATGCTAAGAGTATCATGTTTCACTCAAGTCAGAGAAGAAATCTGGAGTTCTGACCTCCATTGACGGTCAAGAATCAGGGATGCTGTCTCGTTTGCGGAGGTGTCAAAAATCAGATGGACTGTACATGTAATGCGATTTGGAGACAACTGCTGGACTAGAGCTGTTACTGACTTGATTCCACAGGACGTCAAAAGACTGCATGGCCGCCCACCAATGAGATGGTCAGACTTCTTTGTCAAAACCCTGAATGAATGATTTGAGGCTCTTCGTGTTCCTGGAGCAAGCAGATATCATTGGGCTACACTAGCATGCGACAGGGACAAATGGAGAGGTTACTGGTGCCTGCTCAAGCAAATCAAAGATCAATGGGATGACAAGTGATACAAATGTGTGTGGGAGAACATAACCAGGGCTTACTGTGCTCAGGGATTACTCCTGGTGGTGCTCAGAGGACTATTTGGGATGCAAGGGATCAACCCCAGGTGGGCTGCTTGCAAGGCAAGTGTACAGCCCACTGTACTATCTCTTTGACCCCCAAGCACAGTTCAAATTATATACTGAACATCGTTCTCACTTCGATGGTGAGTTCTCAAGTGATGCTCAGGAGGCTCTTCACCAACTAGGTCATCAGTTCAGTGTGTTGGTGATGCGATGCTTCTCAGGCCTTATGGGTCATACCAAGTGGTGCTTGGGGCCTCCAGGACTCCACCCAACAATGCTTAGGAGGACATGTAGTGCTAAGAACTGAACCTGGGTCAGGCACATGTCAGGCCTGTTCCCTGTCCCCGATAGTATCCTGTGTTCCCCTTGTAACATCCTGGGGAACCAAAACAGCCATATGGCTCCCAGTTGAAAAATGCCACTATAAAGGTCAGGGCAACATCTGTCACAATTGAACTAGATACTTCTATACCCCAACTCACTAATTTATGTCAATTAATTAGTTTGAGCGAGAGTTTTCTTTGGCAAAACAAATCAGAATCTGTGTTTTAGCTTTGTCCAGTGACACGAAGAAAATTAAAGCACAAACTTAATTCAATAAATCTTTATTGAGCTCCCACGGGGTGCATGATTTAGTATCTATAAATTACATTAATAGAAAAGTGTTATTTTAATCCCTTTTTTAAAAAAAAAGCAAATAACAACTTCTCTGTAGATCTCAAGTGAATGATTTAATGTGAGGCTCAGTTTGTCTGATGTTACCATAAGTATCAACAGAAAAATATGGAGATATATAAACATCTTCCTCCTACCAAAAACAGGTGCCAGGATTATCTAAATTGTTGGTCTAACAGTAGCTGATCAAAAATGCTACATAATCTGAAGTAAAAATGTAGTTGGCAGCACGATCCTCTGAAGGCTCGTTCCCCTAAGGGCACACACACACACACACACACATGCCCGTGCACGCGTGCGCACACACACACACACACACAAAACAATGGAAAAATTATTAACTGGCTCAAAATTACGTTATAAGATCAAGAAGAGGAGTTAGTCACAGCTTCAGGAAAGAATGAGAATAAATGACATTAAATGCACGTAGATGAACAATTCTGAAGTTTCCCTGGAGTTGTTATAGTATTCTGAGCTAACAAAAGGCTTATAAACTCATGCTCTTTTGAACAGAGTGGTTTTAATGGTATAGATTCTCCAGTGCACCAACTGTATTTTCAAGTATAATTCTAGTTTTTTAGTCCTAGCAATACAGAAGAAAAAGCAGCAGGAAAAATGTGTCAAGTATATAGGACATAAAAGAATTTGGCAGCCCTAAAAATCCCAGCCTGTGTTTTCTTCATCAGGAAATTCACATTCCAGCTCAGTCCATGGTGCTGCAGGAGGCAGAGTTACTGGTGGCTTGTGATTGGCAGGAGGCAATAGAGAAAGGATTGAATCCGGGCTTTCATCTTTCATCTGTTAAAGAAATTCAAAATAAGGCCACTGGTACATACATTCAATATACTAATTTTGTTAGCAAAAAATCATTTTGAAATAATTTATGTTAGGGGCTGGAGTGATATCACAGTGGGTAGGGTGTTTGCCTTGCACACAGCCGACCCAGGTTCAATTCCTCCACCCCTCTCAGAGAGCCCGGCAAGCTATCAAGAGTATCCCGCCTGCACAGCAGAGCCTGACAAGCTACCCGTGGCATATTCAATATGCCAAAAACAATAACAAGAAGTCTCACAATGGAGACGTTACTGGTGCCTGCTTGAGCAAATCGATGAGCAAAGGGATGATAGTGACAGTGACAGTGAGAGGCTGGAGTAATAGCACAGTGGGTATGGTGTTTGCCTTGCACACGGCTGACCTGGGTTCAATTCCCAGCATCCCATATGGTCCCTCCAAGCACTGCCAGGAGTAATTCCTGAGCACATAAGCCAGAGTTACCCCTGTGCATCGTTGGGTGTGAGCAGATCCCCAAAAAATTATTTAAAATGTGTTTAGGTATTTTCACTAACACTCCTTTTGAATCTAGTTATCTGAAAATATTAAATCATAGCAAAATAAATTGATTTTTATCACAATTGTTTTATCCTTTCATCATTTCTAGCCAAATGTCTCTAAATTAGTTAAAATATAAATTGGAGATGTAATATACCATAATATTGTTTTTACTTGTTTTGCTTTGCAAAAATACGAGTACTTCAGAGAATCCATTATCGAACCACCCAGGAACCATAATAACCAAACTAACCTATTAAGCAAACAAGATTAGGTGGCATTTTCTAAGGGGCTGGGGGTGCTCTCAGGGAGGCCCTTTCTTGCAACACTCGGCTAGCCAGGCCACACAGTGCAGTGGCAGGGCCAGGGAACGAAGTGCTGCTCAGGCCCCACCTGGGCCACGCTCAGCGATGCTCCGGGCCTCTAGGGCTACATGTTGCTGGGGGTGTAGGGAAAGGTAATTTCATGTCATGAATCAAACCAGGGTCCCAAGCAGAGACCCCTATGCTATCTACGCAGCCCTGTAAGTGATTCTTTCTTTTTTTGCTTTTTGGGTCACACCCGGCAACGCACAGGGGTTACTCCTGGCTCATGCACTCAGGAATTACTCCTGGCGGTGCTCGGGGGACCATATGGGATGCCGGGAACCGAACCGGGGTCGGCCGTGTGCAAGGCAAACGCCCTACCCGCTGTGCTACTGCTCCAGCCCCCCTCTAAGTGATTCTTAAAGAGAACTTTAAAAACATGTAGATAACAGAAGACAGATCAGCTTACCTGTTTGAAGAAAACATGGGACAATAAACTGCTTGCTGATGGCCTGAAATTGTTTTTAAAAGTCATTAAAAATCAGAATTTCACAGACTGCAGACTTTTAAGTGCAAATATACTAGAAAATTATTCAGAGCTATAAAATCCAATACTGAAAAATTAAAAGAAAGAATATGAGGGAGTCAAATTCTTCATTTCAACCTTGACTAATAAGAAGTATTCTAAAAGTACCCTTCTTTCATTTATTGGACACTTACAAATTACAAAGACCTATGCAGGAATTTGGGCTGGAGCGATAGCACAGCGGGTAGGGCATTTGCCTTGCATGTGGCCAACCCAGGTTCAATTCCTCTGCCCCTCTCGAAGAACCTGGCAAGCTATTGAGAGTATCTCGCCCGAACGGCAGAGCCTGGCAAGCTACCCGTGGCATATTCAACATGCCAAAAACAGTAACAAGTTTCACAATGGAGACGTTACTGGTGCCCACTTGAGCAAATCGATGACAGTGATACAGTTATGCTAGAATTTAAATAAATAATACACATAGTTATCTATGATAAAATAGCCGTTTAAAAAAACTAACACTTTCGTATTTCTCATAAGTTCCTAAAATTTCTTAAACTATATGCAATGATTACTGTGTGGAAAGAGTAAATGAAATTCACAAGAAACTCAGGAAATGATACCGCTGAGTTTGGAGTTGAAGTTTTTCTAGCTTTGAATCCAACATTCCCATTTCCCATTTCCTTATTGTTTCTACTTGTTTTTAGCATTGATCTTTTCTAGATTACTCTAGGTTTTTTTTTTTGCATCAAGAGACAGATAAGAGATTTTCTGTTCACTGGCACATCTGGAAGTGCTCAGGGATCACTCCTGCTGGTCCTTGGGGAATCACATGTGGTGCTGGGGATCAAACTGAGGTTGGGTGCATGCAGTGCCTTAACCCCTCTCTATCTCTCTGGCCCTGATAAAGGATTTTGGTGGAAGGAAATATGAAAAAGCTTCTATAAAATATAACACACACACACACACACACATGTTTATGCAGTGTAGAAGTGAACACCATTACCTTTTTTCAGGATCCTGTTGCAAACAGAGCTGTACCAAACTAAAGAAGGCAGGAGAGAAAGTTCTTGCGGCTGGGGTTTGTAATCTGTCACTATTTATTGTGCGAGTTCCCCCGGAGACAAGAACACTTTCTCCAATCCCAGAGTCGCCACCCGATCGGGAACTTTTCATTCTAGATTCTGATTGAGGGAAAATACTGGCATCCAGTGGGCTATAAGGAGGACCTTTAAGTTTCTGTAACAGCATCTAAAAAGGGAAAGTATCCTTTAACATTTTTCAGGAGAAAATATTAAAAGAACAATAATAAAGATTTTAAGAGTCCATGTCAAATATACTCAACAAGAATTATCTAGACCAAAGGAGCTCTTAGGGAAGTGTTTCAGGATTTTAGCAGCATTCACCTGTGTCCTCTCCATGTCCTGGAAAGGGACCTGTCCACTGGCCAATTCACATGCTGTAATTCCAACACTGTAAATGTCTGACTTTACATTATATCCATGCAAATCCTGTAGGAAAATAAATGTGAAGTGCTTCAGTGTAAATAATTTAATAAAAAGTTACACACATGTGCTTTTTTGATAAAGGATGGTGAATGGAAAAAACCTAAATGAGAAATCAAGATTACCTGACACATAATGTAAGTTTTAATATTCCTAACATGGTAATTTTGACATGAAAGAGAAAGAAGCCTTAAAGGAGGCCATTTACCAATTCAAATATAAGGGCACAAAACTCCTTTAGGCAAACTCAGAAGACACTCGAGACATACAGACAATCCCAATGCAAAGGCCACACCTGACCTGTCTCAGTAGTTCTGGACTCAGCCACGGCTGCACTGATGTGCTGAACTGTGGGAAATCATACACAGCCCTATGCCTCTGTCCATCCTTAACCAAACTATGAAGATGGGACAGGCCAGAGAGGGTCACTAGGCCATCACCAGAAATGAGGATATGGCTTGCTTTAATACTCCTAGAACAAAAAGAAACAATCCTAAATACTAGGAAATTGGCCAAGGAAAGAAATAACAAAAGTCTGTCAAAACAAATCCATGTAGTCTCTTGGAAATAAAATACTCCTTTTAAAGTAGCAGCAGACTGCTATATGTATGGACATGTATCCAACATATATCCACATATATGTAGAAAATGTTCAAGAACTAAGAAATCCTTTCAGCTAGTTAATAAAGCAATAGAACTAGAGAGATAGTTGAAATCTACATGTTTGAGAATGATAGTATTTTTTTCCAAACTAGGCATGGAATTAAATGATTAATCAGCACTTTAGAATGCTACTGCAAAACACTCAGTTAAAGAGTAAATTAAATGAAGATTTAAGGGTAAATTTAGAAACACAAATACTGTAAGCATAAAAGAATTATTTAAAGCTAAATGCAATATTATCCAGAAAGTCTGTGATGGCATAACTCATCATTTACAACAGTATTTTTTACAGAGAAACTTCTTTTAGTTGTCACAGAAATCAGAAGAGAGCCTCATTTTCCACTAAAATCCTGGATTTGGAAACTGGTACAGCAGAATGATTAGCAGTCAGAAAAAGCATAGGAGAATCAGATAAACAGAATGAACAGAATCTGCTAGAATTCCTCAGCTAAGGAGAACGCTGATTAAATATAAAAATAGTAAGATAAGAAAGCATTAGGAAGGTTGAAACAAGTTTCTTTTAAAAAGTAACTTAATTAAAAAGTAAAATAAAGTCCCCATGTGTTTTAGAAGGATACACTATTTTTTAAATGTTCAGTTTATTTTGCATCTACATTTTGGTAACAGGATTGACAGAATTTTAAGGTGCTGCAATGAAGAAATCAAAGAAAGAGTTAGCTATAATTTGTACACAGTACAAATATGACATAAATATGTAAAGAAATAAACTAAGAGGCTCTTAAAAAGTAAAAGAAGAGAGAAAAGAAAAGAAAAGAAAAGAAAAGAAAAGAAAAGAAAAGAAAAGAAAAGAAAAGAAAAGAAAAGAAAATTCAGCCACACCCCAGAATATTGAACCAGACCTGCCCTTATACTAAATACTTTGCTAGGACATTGAGCTCAACCTTCCACCCTGGTATCCAACATAGAATTAGATACAGAGAGAACTGAATTTCTTTGGTAAATGAACATAAAATGTAACCATTTTCTGTAGTTATTTGCCTTGCCTCCCTCAAATTTCACTGATAAGTTTCCTATTTCCCCCTTTCCCATACACAACTGCTCTAAAGCTTCCAAAAATTTTTTCCACTAAAATCTTTCATTTTGCAAAATATGAATAAGTACCTGTGAATACAGCCATTCTGGTGCAGATAGTTTAACCCTTTCACTGCTCCAAAAAGGATGCTTCTTATTAAAGCTTCAGTCATTCCATCAGGGAAGTACCTCTTCAAGAGCTGACTGGCTGAACCTGAAAGAAACCCCTGAAATCTTTAAACACTGGGAGCAATTTTGCTCCTACCTATGTCTTAAATGAACCTTTCATTTATAAACAGACACAAACATGCACATATGTAATATATCTGTCACTTCTGAAGTCTAGTCAGGAAACTTTCCTATGCAAAGGCAATCTATACAAAATTCAAGAATTAAAAAACAAAACTTCTTTTATTTTTTATTTCTCTTTTTTTTTACTTTTTTATTGAATCACTGTGAGATAGACCCTTACAAAGATGTTCATTAGATTTCAGCCATAAATTATTTCAATGCCAATCCCTGCACCAGTGTACATTACTCAGTACCAGTGTCCCCAGGTTCCCTACCATCACTTCCTGCTCCCTGCCTACCTCTATGGCAAGAGCACATTCTCTCTCTCTCTCTCTCTCTCTCTCTCTCTCTCTCTCTCTCTCTCTCTCTCTCTCTCTGCACTGTGGTTTGCAATATTGATACTGAAAGGTTATCAACAATATCTCTTTACCTACTTTTAACACTCAGATCCTGTCCAGCGTGATCATTCCCTGCTATTATTATCATACTTGTCTCTTCTCTATCTTATCTACCCTCAGCCTCACATACACTTGTGGTTAGTTCCAACCACTGACCAGTCCTCCTCCCTGCAAAACAACTTCTTTTAAATGACATCATTTTATGTAATAGGAAGAGACGGAACCATTTTCAATATAATTGGGAAAAAATACATGTGTGTATACATGTGTTTACATATGCATATATATGTATATATTTTAACACAAAGGCAATTCACAAAATGTCTCCAAAAAATGAAAGAACCCAATTATTTATTCAATATTTCGATTGAGCAGTGCTTTGTCCTAAGAACCATGTGAGCACCAGGGACAGCTAAATTAAAACTACACACACATCCCATCCTTAAAAAGCACACATTGGGTGTTTGAGCATTGTATAACTGAGACTTTAACCTGAAAGCTTTGTAACTTTCCACATGGTGAATTAATAAAAAGAATTTAAAAAATAAAAATAAAAATAAAAAGCACACATCCCTGATGGACAGGCACACACGTGCATTTTCAGGGTACTGAAGGAAGTTTACACTGCTCTGAAGCAGGGAGAGGGATGGTGTGCACAGGTGGGAAACCACGCCCACCTGAAAGTAATAGTAGCTCCTCACAGAGGGAGAGGGAGTAAAAGAAGAGCCAGCTCATACGCATGTGTGGCCTTCCTGGAGAAGCATTAGGGGTGGCTTAGGGATCATACCTAATCTACTTTTACTGGAGACTAAAATTTAATATGAATCGAACATAGAACTATCTCACAAAATCCTGAGTTGGTCTTCGTATTTATAAAACTGAAACTAGTGATTCGTAAGTCTAAATTCCTTCTCATAACATCCAGGCTAAATAAATTGTTTTAGCTAAAATGAGCTTTCTTACCATAGGCCATAAATGGAGAAATAACCCAAAGCCAGCTGCGAACAGTGAAAACGGTCCAATAAGTTGTAATATTGGGGTGCCGGAAAAAGTGAGATAGAATCACTGCTTTCTAGGACAGACATGCAAAAGACAACACACTTAAAATCAATCTTATTTTCCTTAAGAAGAAAGTAACAGCAGGAGTGGCTGCTAACAGTCAATGGGACTTCTGAGTACTTCTGAGTACTAAGCACTGAGTGCTAACATAATCTCTTTAGCTCTCACAACCACTACACTGAATATGTGATACATCATGGTTCCCACTTTGCAGGACGGTTAGAAATGTCCAAGACCACATACTTAATAAAGAAGTAAGGGCTGGAGAGAGAGTAGAAGAGGTAACACTTGCATGCAGCTGAGCCCTTGTTGATCCCTGGCACCAGGGGTGACTCCTAAGCACAAAGCGAGAAACAGCCCTTGAGCTGTTGGTGTGGCCTGGCCCATTAAATAAAGAAAAGCTTAAGTAAATAAGTTGAAGTAGAATGTAAACTTAAAAAAACACTATGAACATATTGGTTAATTTTTAAAAATCTTTTCTGTGCAATGTACGTACACACAAAAATATTTTAACAGTTTGGACAATATCAAAACAAAATTCTTCCCTTCTTTAAATAGAAAATGATTAGTGAGCAAAACCAAAAATCAGAAAATAAAATAAAATAATAAAAATCAGTGCAGAATTTAATAAGACAGAGAGCAAAAAAGATAATAGTAAAATGAAAGTTGAGGCTGGAGTAATTATTTCAGCAGACAGGCCTTGCCATGTGGCCAATGTGGGTTCAATTTCCAGCATCCTATATGGTCCCTGAAGCACCAACAGGAGTGATTCCTGAGTGCAGAACCAGAAGTAACCCCTGAGCATCACCAGGTGTGACCCAAAAAGCCAAAAAAAAAAAAAAAAAGGGAGAGGGAGATTTTTGCCCCCCCAGGGATGGTTCAACATAAGCAATTTGAAAAACATGATAAACCGCTATTAACAAAGGGGCAAAAAATATTATCTCAATAGATACAGAAAAAACATTTGACATGATTCATTATCTTTTTTATGATTAAAATCCCTTAATGAAATGGGTATAGAAAGGATGTATTTCAACATAATAAGAGTCATATATTGTAGACTCACACCAAATAGCACACTCAATATAAAGAACAGTGTTTTTCCTACAAGATGTCCACTCTCACTACTTTTCAAAATAGTAGTAAATTCGAAGGTGGAGCGATAGTACAGTGGGTAGGGTGTTTGTTTGCCTTCCACATGCCAATCCGGATTCAATCTCCAACACCCCACATGGTCTCCTGAGCCTGCCCTGAGTTCGAGCCAGCAGTAAGACCTGAGCACTGTCGGATGTGGCCCCCAAACCAAAACCAAAACAAAATAGTAAATTATAGCTAAGGGAATTAAATGCTAAAAGGATATAAAAGGAATCCATACAGGAAAAAAGTAAAAAATTGACATTATTTGCTGATGACCAGATTATATATATATGTATCAAAGATCCTATTAAAGGACTATTTGAAATTATAAAAATGATAGTAAAGAGGCAGGCTACAAAATTTATGTGCTATAGAATGAAGACCGGTACATGAACAACTACTAGACATTTTTGAAAGAAAAACAAGATACAAAGAGATGGAAAAATTTTTTTGCTCATACATTAAAAGAATTAACATCATTAAAATAACTGAATGTACAGATTCAAAAAACTCCTACCAAAATCCCAATTTTATTCTCATAAAAATAGAATAAAAACAATAAAATTTATTATTTTTTAATTCCTTTTTTTTTTTTTTTGATGGGGGACATACCTGGTGATGCTCATGGGTTACTCCTGGCTCTAAGTCACTCCTGGTGGTGCTCAGGGGATTATATAGGATGCCAGGGATCAAACCCAGGTCAGCTGCATGCAAAGCAAGCACCTTACCTGCAGTACTATCTCTCTAGCCCCTAAAATAATGAAATTTATCTGGAACTACAAAAGACCTTGTACTGCAAAATACTTCTGAGGAAAAGAAAATGGTGGTAAGGTCTTGCTCAAGATGGATTATAGATTTGAACATGAGGCCTGAAATTATCAAATACATCAAAGAAAACACAGGCAATAAGCTCCTTAACACCAGTTTGAAACAATGGTAGTCAATTCCAAAGACAAGGAAAACGAAAGCAAAAGTAAGTGAAACTACAGCAAACTACAAAGTGTTTGTACAGCAAAAGATACTATCATCAAATGGAAAAGACATTCCCAACTGAATGAAGATGTTTTATATTATAATCTGCTAAGGATAAATATCAAAAATATATAAGGACTCTCATGATAAAATCCAACAATTTAAATCAACCACTTGAAGAATGCACCAAAAAAATCTGAATAGATACTCTTCCAAAGGGGACACTATAATGTTCATAAAAAGATTTTTGTTCGCACTTATTTTCAGGGAAATGCAAATATCACTTCATACCTGTGAGGATGCCTATTAGCTCAACGATAAGAAATAAGTATTGGAGAAGATGTGGAAAAAAAGGGAACCCTTGTACAATGATGGAGCTAAGAACTGGTGCAACTATTACAAAAGCAGAATTGGAAATTTCTCAAAAAATTAGAATTTATATATAACTCAGTTCTTCCATGTCAGAGGTATATTATCAAAAAACTGAAACAACTCAAAGAAATACAAACAGTTCTATGTGTACTGCCACATTATTTACAATAGCTAAGGACTGGAAATAACCTAAGTGTCCTCTGACAAAAATTTGGCTTAAATGTACTATGGAATACTATTTAGCTATCAAAGTAAAAACTGAAAATCCTATTCTTTGCAATATGGATGGAGCTAGAATTATGCCTCGTGAAATAAGCAGATAGAAAAAGACAAACAACATATATGATTTCAGTCATACATGGTAACAAAGAGAAAAGAGATGAATAAAATAAACCAAAAAATAAATTTTTAAACTCTATGACTATTGGTGACTACCAGAAGAAAAGGATTGGGGGATAAACTGAGACAAAGCGGACACACATATTGATTTTCAAAGACACACACCAGAACTTCCATAGTGTTATATTATGTTACTTAAAAAAGTTTTAATAATTAATGACAATAAAAATTGTATTACAATAATATCCATTAAAATGCAATTTTGTTAAAATTTCTCAATGAAGAAATTAATTTTACTGAACTGGATGAAAAACAAACTGCTTTTGTTTTTTTCTATTCCCTATGACTATTTATGATTGAAAAGTCTAAGGGTGCTATAAATCTGCTGATATGAATTTTGAATATGATATTCATTCAGAAGAATGAATAGTTACCATTTCTTTTTCTTTTTCATTTGGTTTGAATTTTGGACCACACCTGACAGAGCTCAGGACTTACTCTTGGCTCTGTGCTCATAACCTCTTTGGAAGTGCATGTGGAATGACAGAAAGATGATACTGGGATCAGACCCTGATCAATCACAAGCAAGACAAGTGCCCTACCCACTAGACGATCTCTTCTCCCTTTGAATATACATTTTTTTCTTCCTTAGATCTGTCTTCCAAGTATTCCTTCTCATTCTATAACTGCATAATATTTAGATCTACCTTTCTCTAAGATATAGAACCATTACACTGATTTGTGGGAAAAAATTCTTACATACTCTCACACAGACACTACTTTTAATGCATCTTTATAAATTGTCACCTGTAAAGCTTTTAGGCGTTCTTCAGTGCAGTTTTCCAGATTTGTAATTTTGATAGTCACAAGTGTTCCTGTAGGAGTATGCTGTGCAAGGTAGACAGAAGTCAAATCATCAAACCCTCTTCCTACAATGAGATGTAAACCTTTTATTAGCAACCAAAGAAGAAAAACAAAATCAATACCTTGAATTCCATCAAAATTGAAAACTTCTGCAATTTAAGAATAGACAATTATACCGACAATCAAAAGTTAAAAATATCTGAGCTGGAGAGATGGTATTAGGATAGCAGGTAGAGTGCTTGCCTTATATGTGGCTGACCCAGGTTTGATCCCCAGCACTACATAAGGCCAGGAGTGACCCCTGAGAATCACTCCAATAAAGTTAAAAGTATCAAAAATTCATGCTAAAAGTCTTAGCAATACTTATACTTAATAATATATCCAGAGTATACAAAGAACTCTTGTGGTCCAAGAATGCAACTCAGCAGAAGAGCACTTGTCTAGTATGTATGAGGCACTGAATTTGATATCAGGGATGACAGGAAAAAAGGGGGGGGGGGAACAAACAAAAAAAACCTTATAATAAGTGACACACACAAAAGTAACAATTTCAAAAAATAGGCAGAAACTAAATAGGTAATACATAAGGAGATATAAAAATATCTAATAAGGTGCTGGAGCAATAGTACAGCTGGTAGGGCATTTGCCTTGCATGTGGCTAACCCAAGTTCAATTCCCAGCATCCCACATGGTCCCCTGACCACTGCCAGGTGTAATTTCTGAGTGCATAAGCCAGGAGTAACCCCTGTGCATCACCGGGTGTGACCCAAAAATGAAAAAAAATATCTAATAAGCTTAAGAAAAGAGTTAAAGAAATGCAAAGGAAAACCATAATGACATTCCCCTATACCTACTAGAATACCTAAACACTCTGATATTGTGAGTTATCCAAATCATAATGTATTCTAACAACAAGATGCTATTCAGAAATCCCTTAGACCCACTTCCTGCCCCTGCAACCACTGAGCTGCTTTTGGTCGTCATATAAATAATATCATACTTGATTACTGAAAATATAAATCAGGTAACTACATGCAAAATATAAATAAAAAGGAAACACATTAAAAAATTTAAGTGTCAAAGTTATGATTATAATAAAAAATACAGTCTAAAGTTTTCTTTCACTAGCATATGATTTGAAATTCACACAAGTATATTTCACTAGTTTCTTGCTGAATAATTAATAATTCATTGTAAGGATATACCAAAATTAACGTATTATCATAAATTAATAAATATTGGAATTTTAAAAAATTTTGGGTGGTAATAAAAAAACTGCCTCAAAAATTATTAATTAGGTATATTTTCATTTCTCTTTCATTTCATAACAAGGGTGGGATTGCTGGCCACGCATGTTTAATACTATAAGACATTGCCAAATTGTTTTTTAAATTTTTATTTAGGCACTGTAATTTTATTTTTATTTAGGCACTGTGATTATCAATACTATTAGTAATAGTTTCCAATAGTTTGGAAAGTAAATGATTTTTTTTGTATTCTGACAGCAACGAAGACTTGTAAAACTCACAAGTACTTGGTATTGTCAGTTTTAAAAACTTAAAGCTTCTAAAAGGTGGCACCTAGGAAAACTTCCTCATTCTTCCAAATCCAGTTCCTTTTTCTGTGTTTCTTGATTCCTAGAGGTGGTTAGTGTAGACCCTCCATCTTCTCTCTCTCCTACCATTTAACGCACAACTTTATTTTACTGACCTTTCATGCCAAATCTTAGTGTTCATCTTCACAGAGAGGATATGAACTCAAGCACCTAACCCAGTATCTATCTGCAGTGGATAACAGTTAACTCTAAATATTCAAAGCAAATGTTTTACATGTATAAGGCTACAAAGAATAATCCATATATTATTCCAAAGTTAACTGAGAAAAGTTTCTATTAAAAATGGGATTATACTGTGCATATCTGAAAGGAATTTCCTCATCTAGCTTATTATCATACATATCATATCACACATTTGGAATTTGCAAATATATTTCGTATGAAAACATTTCAACTCTACATATATGTAACTTACTAAATAAATTAGTAGATATTAAATACAATTCATGGATGATCTATAACTACTTTGGAATATTGGATCATATTGTAACAGCACGACCCACATTTCTAATTAATTATTTAAATACTTCAGTTCTGAGAACAATTAAAAAAAATTTTTTACCCTTTTACTCTTTGGTCCTTTCATTTTGGAACTCTAAGCACTTAGGTGAAGTTTCTAGGTTGATCCTTTAATTTTTTTATCTTTTCTGTATGTGCCATTTCATCTTTGTTGATTTATTGTAACGTGCTTAATTTTATCTTGTAACTCCATTAAGACCAATTTGTATGAATCATCTCTTACCTTATCTGTAAAATTTTCTGTACTTTTTGACTTCCATATTTAATATTTTCTCTATATTACTTTTCTATTTCTGAGAATATTAAAAACATATTTTGTTTTATATATATTTATTATATATAATTTGTTTTCTATTTACTTAAAATATAACATATTTTATATAAAATAAAATAAAAATGGGATTATAGGGGCCAGAGTAATAGTATAGTGGGTAGGGCACTTGCTTTGCTCACAGTCAACCCATGTTCAATCCCCAGCATCCCACATGGTCCCCCCAAGCACCTCAAGGAGTAATTCCTGAGTGCAGAGCCAGGAGTAACCACTGAGCATTGCTGGGTATGGCCCCCAAACAAAACAAAATAAACAAAAGAGAGATTGTAGTCAAAGCTTTAAGTTAAACTTTGGTGCTCAGAGCTTACTCTTAGTTCTGTGCTGAGGAATCACTCCTGGTGGTGCTCAGGATTGTACCAGCCATCTGAGTACAATATGTATTGTCTCTTTGCCCAGGAAATGGTACTATTTGACAGACATAATTATATCTAGTTTTATGGTTTAGATGACTTCCACATACACAGAATCATTTGGTACAAAATAAGCTTTTTCTCACCAATTTCAGTACAGACTCAAATATGTGAAACTCAGGTTTATTACCTATCTCCACTTGGAGTTCATAGTGAGAAACATTGGTGGAACAGATCACATCAGGGGCTTTAGTGGCTGGGGGCAACCAGGAAAGGGTTGGCTTGTCAACCTGAATTACGGGGAAAAAAAAAAGGATAAAAACAAAATAGGTATAAACGTTTTTGCCTCCCCCACCTATAATAAAATACTGATAGTGTGCTTTCAGATACACACATTCAAAAAAGCACTGTAAAGTGGCTTGAGAATTTTTTTTTAAGCTCTAAATAGTTTATAATTACTAACAATTGATGTTAGAAAACTTAGTCTGAAAAGAAGGAGAAGGAAAAGTGGGCCGAGAGGAAGTGAAGAGTATATTTTCCAGGACAATTGCCAGTAAACAGTTTTAGAAGTTTGCTAAGTATGGCTGTTAATCCCTCAGCACATCTAATAAACACATCAAGGGAAGTGATGGGAGCAGCTTGAAGGACAGCCTGTACTCTCTCTCCTACTTCAAGTGGCTGCTGGTGGTGATCTCTACTTACACATACAGGTACTTGTTACCTAGTGAAGTTATTAGCAGACATTAAGCAAATCCACATTACAGTCTATTAAAATTGCTGAAGTTCTTCACAAGATGAAATGAATGAGAGAGAGGTCAGGGAAACAACCCGTAAGAGATGAGAACGGGACACAGATCTCTGAAGTTTGTAACTCTGTGGCAATGTGTGGTTTCCTGGGATGCTGTGGGTCAGGCTGGCAGATCCCCTGGCAGTGAAATCACACTCCTCCTGTGAAAGGAGAGGTCATACCACTGGTGTCATAAGACAGCCAGGAGGATCTCCCAAAGGACACGAGCATTCCAAAAGACTTTACAGGCACCAGCAGGTGACAGGGATCTTGTTACTGCCTCCAAGGTAAAGGGAAGGAAGAAGGGGTTAGAAGCGGCATTACTATGTGCTAGGAATTGTGCTAACTATTTTTACATACTTGGTTCTACATGGTGTATACCTAAATTTTAAGAGATCAGGAAAAAAAAATTCAAGCTCATGGCTAAAGATGAATAAAGGTATGTTTCAAAAAGTAAGAAAGCAGAACAAAAATCTTATGCAATTGGAAATAATCCCAACAAAGGAAAAAAATTTAATTTCTTTAGAAATTTAGTACTATTCAAATAAACAAAGGTATGAAGATCACATGTAAGAAAATATAAAAAGAATGTATAAGAAAACATACAATAATTGGGGGGGGGGGTCTTGAGCCACACCTGGCTATCCTTAGGACTTACTCCTGTCTCTGTGCTCAGAGATCACTCCTAGTGGGGCTGGGGGACAGGAGAGGGTGTCCATACTTGGGTCAGCTGTGTGTTAGACAAGCACCTAACCTGCTGTATTACCTCTCTGACCCTAATATTTTTAAAATTAAAGCTACAGCCTTTAAGCCTCTCATAGAAAGATTAGAACATAGAATAAACTGAGGCTTTTCATTTCATTGCTTAAAAAACGGCATGATGTAATTAGATGGAGTAAAATCAGGCTAAACAGCCCATACAGTGCTTCCATCTGCTCCATTAGGGAAAAGGTCATCCTTAAAGGAAGGGGCATAGGGCTGGAGAGACAGTACAAAGGTTAAGAATGCCTTATATGTGGCAAACCCCACTCTGATCCCCAATAGTTTTGGTTCTGGAGAGTATTGCATTAAGAGAGTATTATGTTACATTATTTGTTATCATTCTATTTATTTTAAATAATAGAAACTATTAATGCTAATAATAATAATAATAAGACGGAGGACTAATACATTCATCTGTAGAATATCAAGAGACAAAACAAGTGAATAGACAATATCTCAAAATGACAGATCTGAATGAGGACCAGGCTGGAGGTGGTTTAGGGACAGTGGTGGAGAGTTACGGCTACTTTGGTGGTGGTGATGGGGGAAGAGGGGGAAAAGGGAGAGATGAGCAATAACTTTGTTATTGTACATAGACACAATATACTTTAATACTATTGTTATCATTTTATCTAAACTATATTAAAATTTAAAAATAAATGGAGGCAATTCAATCAGCTTAATCAATGGCTGAATAATAGCCGTGCTCTCATTGCTATTTAAAAAAATTAAAAATTTTTATTATAAAAAAATAAATAAATGGAGGCTGAAGATATAGTACAGTGGGTAGGGTGCATGTAGGGCATGCAACTGAACTGGGTTCAATTCCCAGCACTCCATATGGCGCCCCAACCGATTCAGGGGTGAACCCTGAGGCACAGAGCCAGGAGTAAGCCCTGAGCATTGCTCAGTGTGACCCCAAAACAAAAAATAAAAACAAACAAAAAAGGTAAGAGTTCCTGATGTTCTAGGCCTCTTTCTTACCATCAGCAAGTTAACCAGAGAACTTTGAATATCACCTCAACCTGAGGGGTAATACCTAAATAAAAAGTATGCATTTGCAGTAGCATGGCTCCAACATGCTACCGCAAATGCAAGACTTCAGTAGTAAAAAGTGAAATGACAAAAGTGAAAATAGGATGAGATGAAAATGCAAACAAGATTAACTGGGATTACCTTTTTTTTTTTATTTTTTAGGAAATAGAGCACTGGAAAAACAGGTCCAATTTTGTAGTTAAAAATGCAGTGAAAAGGGGGCTGGAGCGATAGTACAGTGGGGTACGGCATTTGCCTTGCACGTGGCCGACCCAGGTTCAATATTCAGCATTCCCTATGGTTCCCTGAGCACCGCCAGGAGTAATTCCTGAGGGCAGAGCCAGAAGTAAACCCTGAGTGTCGCCGGGTGTGACCCAAAAAGCAAAAAAAAAAAAAAAAGCAGTGAAAAAGATTAAAGTGGAAATTATTCCATTCCCAAGCATGTTTCTTTACATATTTTTAATAACAAGAATTTCCCAAGGAAAATTAAGAAAAAAAAGAAAGGAATGAAGACTACCAATGGTAACTTTATAGTTAGATATATATTAATCCTTGTGAGATACAGTAAATGCCATTTTATGAGCATGTCCAGCAGATGCAGAAATAAAAGGTACCAGAGGAAAGGTTTCATTATGTCATGTTTGATTCTCTATGAAGGAGGAGGAATTTCTGAGGCAGAGAAAAGAGAGAAGAGTATGTGGTAACAAACAAAACAAAAATTAGACATACATACATCGTTAAGAGTTCTAATGCCATCAAATAAATTTTCAGCTTAATCCACAGGTTTTAGGAAACTAATAAAATTTTTAAAGGTGAAAGGAGATATAAGCAGGTATATGAAGTGCTTAATGCTGAAATATTGAAAGGAAGTTGTCTGTCTAGGAAACTAGAGGAAAATGAGTTGACCTGAAGTACTCCAGGCAAAAGACACCTCTGGAATAGTAGCAATAGTCAGGTAAAGGCGAGAATGGGCTCAGGGCATTTCAGAACCACCTTCATAAGACTTGGTGTATAATTAAATTAAATAAGGGAGCAGAGGTGGAGGCAGTCCTTGTGAGTGAGGGTTAACTCTAAAGTTTCCAGTTGGGTGACTTACTAAACAGGTTTCCAATAACCAAAGCAGGAAACACAATGAGTAAATGAAGCTTGAGAGAGGCCCAAGATTTTATTCAAATCTAGTACAGGTGCCTTTGAAAACTCTAATCAGGATTTCACAGATAGTTCTAGTTAGTGCTCAGGAAATCCTGGAGTTGCAGGTATATATTTTCGAATGAAGGTTAAAAATCTGAATTCTGGGGCTGGAGCGATAGTACAGCAGGTAGGGCATTTGCCTTGCCTGAGGCCAATCTGGGTTCCATTGCTGGCATCCCACATGGTCCTCTGAGCACCAGCAGGAGTAATTCCTGAGTGCAAATCCAGGAGTGACCAGTAGTAATCCTAAACTTCGCCAGGTGTGACCCAAAAAGAAAAAAAAAAAAAAGGAAAAGAAAAAAAAAGATCTGAATTCTGCTCAATTTGAGAGTCTTCTCATGACCTGAAGGAAAAGCTGAGAAGCTGAGAAGCTTTCAGACAATCAAGGTCTATGCAAGCAAAGTGACAGGAGTGGGGCTACTCAGGGAGAGCCTATTTAGGCATCAGAGAAGAAGCCTGTTAAGAAGCCTATTACAGTGGTCTGGAGAGTAACCAGGATAGAAGAAGAAGAAACAGTAAAAACAGTAAAAGATACCAGGAAGATATATATATAGAGAGAGAGAAGAACAAGGAGTAAACAGTATTATCGAAATCAAAGGAGGACTATTCATTGTATTTAATTATTTTCTTACCAAGTACTGATGAATACTGGATTCAGGCTGTTTTTCAGGTCTGAGTGATTCAACTTGTGTTCTTGAAGTGCAGAAACAATTCTAGAATTCAGAAATGCAAAAAATAAGTATTTTTTAAAAAGCCACAAACTAATTTGGGGTCTAAATTGGGGATTAAAAAAAAGACCCAGTTGGGGCTGGAGCGATAGCACAGCGGGTAGGGCATTTGCCTTGCAAGCGGCCAACCCAGGTTCAATTCCTAGCATCCCATATGGTCCCCTGAGCACCACCAGGAGTAATGCCTGAGTGCAGAGCCAGGAGTAACCCCTGTGCATCGCCAGGTGTGACCTCAAAAGAAAAAAAAAAGACCCAGTCAACCAGGATCAATCCCCAGCACCCCAAATGGTCCCGAGTCTTCTAGGAGTGTCCTTAAGTGCAGAGCTTGGAGAAGCTGTGTGGCTCCAAAAAACAAGAAAACATCAAAGTCTAGGTAACAGGAATAGAGAGAAGGACTGCATATAGGAACCTTGAAATGAAGCCAGTGTTCATACCACTGGAGTACTCAGGAGAGAAGGGCTCTGTGCAGAAATATTTCTTCTTTTGTTTAAGAATAGAATATTTATTTTTTCAGAAGGCGGTTCATGACTAGGTTTTAGTCATACTATGTTCTGATAGCAGAGCCCCGGCAGCCAAAAGCCTCCAGAACCCAGCTACAGCCATGCTCAAGGCTACTCTCTGCACGCTTGGACAAGCCTCACCCATGAAGGAACTGACAGAGGAACCCAGGTATGCAGGACCCGTGGCTGAGATCTCCAAGCCTGATGGGATTGGGACTGGGCCTCCTCCACCCAGATCCCCAGTTTTCCAGTAGCTTGGCAGTCGCACCCACAACAATCCCCCCACCCTCAATGTCATGGCATCTCATCAACAGCCAAGATCCAGAGACTATAAAACAAAGCTCCTGGAAGAGAGCAACACAATTTTTCATGTAGCACGAGACCGCATTTGAGGCTGCATGACCTCTATTTTTTTCCTTTTTTCCCCCACCACATGGCAGAGCCTGGCAAGCTACCTGTGACGTATTTGATATGCCAAAAACAGCAACAACAACGTGCTCTTTGTGTTCCTGGAACAAGCAGATGCCATTGGGCTACACTAGCATGTGATGGGGACAAATAAAGGTGTTACTGACGCCTGCTTGAGCAAATCAATGAACAACGGGATGACAGTGATACAGTGATGTTCTGATAATATTTTATATTTTTATGTTTATTTGCTACTATTCTGAGCCTTGCCCTCTTTTCTCTGAATCTCTGAATGTGTAATACTTACTCATTTTTACTGCTGGTGTTAATTTTTTTTCTGAGCCACACCCAGTTATGCACAAGAATTACTCCTGACTCTGTGCTCAGGGGACCATATGTGGTGCCAGGGCTTAAACCAGGGCCATGTAAAACAAGCATGACCTTAATCCTTTGCTATCTCTCTGGCTCCATGGTGTTAACTTTTTAACTCTTGTCATCATCTTTGAAGTTTTCTTCCAAATTATAGGAAGCCACATATTAATCCTTCTGTACTCATTAAAATAATTTTTGATGTTGGGCATTCTTTTCAGTAAGTATTTGAATCATATTTACCCACATAAAACCACACTTTGAGTGCATCTGAAACTAATATGATAAGCATCTTCAAACTTCCATACAAAGAGACTTAGTTCCAGTATAATTTAGTTGTGCATGGTAAATTATGGTCTTATTATACATAGTTAATAAAGAAATGTAACATTGCCCATGTAATCTATTCATTATCAATTGGTGAAGCCAATTTTATACTGTTTTGGAAGGATACACCTAAGGAAAGGATAAAAAAAGATAATACTTTTATAGTTATTTTAAAGCATCTCAAGAAATTAGTTGTGTGTAAACATTAGAAAGCTAATATCAAATCAAAGTTCATCCAGGTCTTCTTAACACTTGTCATAGGCCAGGGAAGCTGCTCAAGTGGTAGAACACTTACCTTGTATGTGTGGGACCTGGATTTGATCAAAAATCAAAAAAACAAAAACAAAAAAGGCACCCACTTGATAGTTTCTTTCCTTTTAAATATTTCAATGTTTGCTCTCAGTAAAAATCAATTCTTTTTCCAGTTGGCCTAAATTGCTATTTTATGTTGAATTACAATAGTCTGTACACCTTACCAATCT
Organism: Sorex araneus; assembly: GCF_027595985.1. NCBI lineage: Eukaryota > Metazoa > Chordata > Mammalia > Eulipotyphla > Soricidae > Sorex > Sorex araneus. The sequence continues at coordinate 234,363,893 of NC_073313.1, read as the reverse complement.
TGTCACAATTTAATACATATTCTTGTTTTTGTATGTAAAGTTTGCTCTAAAGAACAGAAGCTAACAATGAATAAGTAGAGATCTGTAGGGTCTTTTTCTTTGCAACATTTTTAATGGTTTACCTAGGGTGGATAAAATTTATTTTATAGCTGTTTTAAAAGATTCATATTACTATTGGGGCTGGAGAGATAGCACAGCGGGTAGGGCGTTTGCCTTGCACGCGGCCGACCTGGGTTCAAATCCCAGCATCCCATATGGTCCCCTGAGCACGGCCAGGGGTAATTCCTGAGTGCAGAGCCAGGAGTAACCCCTGTGCATCGCCAGGTGTGACCCAAAAAGCAAAAAAAATAAAAAAATAAAAAATAAATAAAAGATTCATATTACTATTGCTCATATTTAAAATAATTGTTAGATTACTCCTATTTTGTATTTAAAATTTCTATATTTTTCTCAGTATTTATCCTTCAGGAAGCACAAAACTTTAACACCATCTAGAAGAAAGATATCTGTTCCTGTTACCCCTGCTCCGTATGTTTTGCTTTTGTTCCCAAAATATTTTTGTATGCAACATAATCTGTAAATTACCATAATATGTAAGTAAAAATAATTATACACTATAAAAAATAAAAGAAAATATTTTACATATGCTTCTCTAAATACATCATTTTAGTTCTCAAAGAGAGGGTAAAACTTTCTAAATTTTTCACCATTACAGAAAGACTATAAAGTAAAATTATTAACAAGTTGCAAATAATTATAATACCCATTATCATATTCTACTACTTTTTTTTGTATTGAATCACCATGAGATACATAGTTACAAGGCTGTTCATGATTGGGTTTTATATATATATTTTTAATGAATCATTGTGAGATACAGTTACAAAGTTTTCATTAAGTTTCAGTCATAAAATGATTGAATACCCATCTCTCCATCAGTGTACATTTTCCATCACCAATGTCCCCAGTCACCCCCACCCGACTCGACCCCTTGCCTCTAAGACAGATAATTTCCTTCTTACTCTCTCTCTCTCTGCTTTGGGGCACTATGATTTGCAATACAGATACTGAGAGCCTATCATGTTTGGTCTTTTATCTACTTCCAGCACACATCTCCCATTCCAAGTGGTCCCTCCAACCATCACTGACTTAGTAGTCCCTTCTCTATCCCAACTACCTTCTCCCCCAGCTCATGAGGCAGGCCTTTAACCATGGACCAATCTTTCTGGCCATTGTCTATACTGTTCTTGGGTGTTAGTCTCATATTATGTTATTTTTATATTCCACAAATGAGTGCAGTTTATGTCATGCATAGAATGACATAGACAGTCATTCTATGTCTGTCCCTCTCTTTTTGACTCCTTTCACTTAGCATGATACTCTCCAGGTCCATCCACTCATAAGCAAATTTCATGACTTTATCTTTCCCAACAGCTGCATAGTATTCCATTGTGTAGATGTACCATAGTTTCTTTAACCAGTCGTCTGTTTTGGGCCACTTAGGTTGTTTCTAGATTCTGGCTATTGTGAACTCATGATTGGGTTTTAATCCTATAATGTTCCAATACCCATGCCTTCACAAATGTACATTTCCTACCACCAATGTCCCCAGTTTCTCTCCCACCATCCTTCTCACCTGCTCCCTCCCACCTCTGCCCCACCCCACCCGAACTTTATTCTCTTTCCCCCCTCATTCCAACTCACTCTCTCACACTTTTTTCCTTCTGGGCATGATGGTTTGCAATAAAGGTACTGAGAGATTATCATGTATATACCTTTACCTACTTTCAGCACATAGTTCTTGTCCAGAGTGATCATTTCCAGCTATCATTGTTTTACTGGTCCCTTCTCTAACCTAATTTCCCTCCCCCAGCCTATTACTTTTTAAGATACCTACAACTATGGAATAACAAATTAAGTAATATATTCTTTCTCCCTGTTGCGTGCAGGGGGGCGGGGAACACTCAATAGGGATGAATGGAGACATTACTGGAGCCCACTAGAGCAAATCAATGAGCAACAGGATGACAAGTGATACAAATAATTCTTTTCCCCAATGCTGGAAACCCTGGGCAGGCAGGATCCTTGTGTATCAAATATCCTTTTATGTCTGAGTCAAATGACAAATTATGATAAAGTTCCTGCTCTTAATTAATCCTCAAGAACAGGGATTAGAAAATTGGTCCACCAGCCACCTCTGACCCTACACCTGTCTTAGAAATAAAGTTTCACTGGAGCACCCAGTTACATATTACCTATGATTGCTTTCATGATAGAAACAAAAGAGTAATTTAAGAGACCATATAGCACACAGGGCTTGAGCGATAGCACAGCAGGTAGGGCGTTTGCCTTGCACGTGGCCGACCTGGGTTCGATTCCTCTGCCCCTCTCAGAAACCCAGCAAGCTACTGAGAGTATCTTGACCGCATGACAGAGCCTGGCAAGCTACCTGTGGCGTATTCAATATGCCAAAAACAGTAACAAGTCTCACAATGGAGACGTTATTGGTGCCCACTCGAGCAAATTGATGAGCAACGAAATGACAGTGACTGATATAGCACACAAATATTATCTGCCCATTAGAGATAAAAACCTCTAATTTAGAAAATAAGATATGACTTTTACTGACTATATTTTCCAGCTATAAAGGTCTCCTTTTAAGTGCAAAAAATTCTTTACAGCAAATTTAAGTAAACATGCTTTGTAGTTTCCAAATAACTAACAATACAGTCTTCTAACTTCTTATCTCTGCCTCTTAGACTTGCAAATCATTACATGGATTGGTAGATGAGAAATTAAGTTCCAGCTTTAATTCTTTGCAATCTTGAGCCAAACTGAAAGTGAGGATACCAACTGTCCTGTCAATCACTGACAATTTTGAAGACTAAGATGGGTATAAGCAATGCATGTGTAAAATACGTATATTCCTCTAAATGCACCCATTCTTTCTTCAAAGGTCACTGACTTCTTTTATTTCAAGAATCCAAATATTGAATGATATTCTATATGTGGCATGATAAAAGTTTTAAAACTACTTTAAGTAGATACCATGGAGCTAGCATAAACAGAAAACAATTTGGTCTCTTTACTTTCTATTAGACACTGATCCAAATGCTTTAGGCCATATTGTGCTTGCCTTTGCCCAGATGGAAATTTGTAAAAGGGATTTTTTCATGATTTAAAGGTTAGGGCTAAATGAACAGGAAAGGCAAATCCAAGTACCAAAAAATGTGTGAGAAAGAGAGGCAATGAGACAAAGTGATAGAATATTTAAGAGTAGAGGCCTGAGAGATAGTATAGCACTATCTATAGAGATAGTAGAGCCGAGAGATAGTGTAGCCTTGCACAAGGCTGACTCAGCTTGATACCCAGCACTCCATTTGGACTCCCAAGCCCATGTTACCTGAATGCAGAACCAGGAGTAAACCCTGGCACAACCAGGTGTGCCTCTAAAACCAAGGAACAAAAAAGAATGAGTGGATCAGAAAACTATGGGAAAAGCTCTTTTCAAAGGTACAAAAACTCCAAATATAATAGAAATTATGACTCATTTTCTGTTGAAGTTTTTTAATGGAAATTTTCAACTATAGATACTTTAGATAGTTGACAGAACAGATCTTGAAGAAAAAGAAAGGTGTGAATAATATTGAAATTTATGGAATTTATTTGAAAATATCATGTTTTATGTATCTCTGCTAAATGTCTCCTCATATTAGTTTTAAATTTCTATTTGTAAACCAGTTGGCTTTGTGAACAAGAAAGGTCCATAAAGTTTCTTTCATTTTAAGATTCTTAGCAATTAGAAAATCCCATCAAAATATATTTTTTGTTATTGCTCTGTACTAACATCTATACTACTTTGATTTGATAAAAAATTAAATTAAGTTAACAAAACTTACCAAAAGAGACATTGAATCGCTTTAGTTCACAGAAAGTTATCAAAAATCCATCTATTCCAGGAGACAGTTTTGCTTTACTTCACAAAGATTTCTGATTTTCTTTTAAGATGTAGAAATATCCTATTAAAAACAAATTAAAATAACATACATATGTAACAAATCCTTAAGAAACTAGTTGCCATAAACCCAAAAGCTTTTTAGCAGTTATTCCTTGACATGAGACATGACATGACACACTCTGAAAAGTGTCTTTAAAAAGTATTTCTTTTCTACAGGATGAAATATTAAATCTACAAACCAAAGTTCATTTAAAATGTGATTTAAATTTTACTCAGTTCTACATTACTTCCAAAAATTTATAATGAAACACAGCATTTATGGGAGTTATTTAGAAAATATGTGCAGTTTCTTATGATAAACAACATTTACAACGTAATCTTTGATACCTTGATACTCTCACAAACTAAATTTTTTTCCGGCAGTGATCTATTTGAAGCATGACTGATGGTATACTTTCCACTGAGACTGGTAAGCAATCTCAATCCATTCAAACATTTCTCATCCTTTATGGCAATCATAACAGCTCTTCTTTTAGTCGTCATATTCACATTATTAGGTGTACTCTGGATAAGCCACCGCAGAGCTCACACCATCAACAGGACTGAGATGTCTGCCATAGTGAAACAGCTAGTTCACAAAGCAAAGTAATAATAATAACAACAACAAAAATAATAAATAAGGGGAAATAGCATTATTCTTGTCTTCAGGAGCAAAACCTGGAGGCAAAGTTATCATACTAATTAAAAGTATAGTTAAATAATATTTTATGCCCATTTATATAAGTTATATGATTCTATAAGTATATAATTTGATTTGAAATCATATCATATGCTTGCCTTAGACTACATTATCATGTAAGAAAAATATTTGCTCTTTTCTTTCCTCTGTGCCCTCAGTATGTTTTTATTTTAGAGCAAGTTCTATAGATACAGGAAGACAATTAAAGTGAGGTTTTTGTAATATGGGAGTTAATTGACTCCCAAAAGTATTAAGTCCTGGGCATCTGTCATATTTACTTGACTTATGCTTCACTTGCCCTTACATTGGTCTTAGTTCTTGGCCTACCCCAAAAGCTAGGCCCAACTGAGGGACTTAGATGGACCCAGAGTGAGCAGTAAGTACTCTGGCTTCTACATGGGACAGCCTAAAGGCCATAAGAAGTATAATGGATTAAGAGCATGGTCATGTAACAATACTGTCATGACTCAAAAAGAAGCAACTGAAAAGGACGCTTTTGGAGTTAGGAAAAGCTAACCTGGGCCGAGGACTGAAGGAAAATACAGCTAAGGAAAATACAGCGTAATATCCCCAGGAAAAGCCACCCTTTAACATGAGTGCAGAATGACCATTTTATTTATTTAAAAAAAAATTTTTTTTTCCACTTTTATAATGAATCACTGAGCTAGATCCTTACAAAACTGTTCACGCTTAGGTTTCAGTCACACAGTGTTCCAACACCCATTCCCCCACCAGTGTACATTTCCCAGCATCAGTGGCCCCACATCATCCTCCTGATCCCCCACTCTGCCTCTATGGCAAGCACTTTTCTTCTCTGTCTCTGTCTCCCAGACAGATCATTTTAAGCTTAATCAAGGGTATGGATAAGAGTCTAAATGACTGCAAATTTTAATAAGAAGTACATTTAACATGATTATTTATATAGATTACCAATAAAGGAAAAGAGAAAGCAATATATTTCAGTAATTTGCTGAAATTTTTTGTATAAATTAGAGGCAGCAGAAACGACTTAAGTAAGTGCATTATAGTAGGTTGGTTTAATGGACAGTCCGTAGATTCACCACTCTGGAGTCTATTTCTGAGGATCAACTAGAGTGAACTACAACACCCAGTCCCATTGCCTCTGCCCAAGGATATCCAGATGCCAGAGAGGTTCCAATGAAACCCAATCAAGTCTTGGAAGCTGTCCAGCCAAGGCTACTGGTTCAAGGAACGTTGAAATAAGAAGTGGGAGATGTTGGGGACCAGATTCCAGAATGCAGGAGCCCCTAGATGGATGCTGCTGCCCCTGGTCAGAGCTGCTAGAATTTTCCCTGAAGGAAGGGCTCTACATCTGTTTATGTTCAAATAAACCCAAATGTATGTTTATACTTAACTAAACCTGTTTATGTTTATATTTGACCAACACCCTCAGATATGTAAAAGTCCAATTCAACTAAAGAATGTCTGTGGTTCTCCTAATGTTTACTGACTCTAAACAATAAATACAGCAAGCTGAGGACAGCCTGAGGGATGAGAGCTCTCATTCCAACAGGGCTGTTAGGCCCCTAAATTTAAAAAGAGCATTTCTAAAAAATGGGTTTAGACCTTGACCTGACACCATGCACAAAAGTCAGATCAAAATGGATTAAAGACCTCAACATTAGACCACAAACCATAAGGTACATTGAAGACAAGGTCGGCGAAACCCTCCACGATATTGAAGATAAAGGTATCTTCAAAGGTGACACGGAACTAAGCAATCTAGTAAAAACAGAGATCAACAAATGGGACTACATTAAACTAAAAAGCTTCTGCACCGCAAGAGATACATTGACCAGAATCCAAAGACTATCCACAGAATGGGAAAGGATATTTACACAATACCCATCAGATAAGGGGTTGATATCAATGGTATATAAAGCACTGGTTGAACTCTACAAGAAGAAAACATCCAACCCCATCAAAAAATGGGGCGAAGAAATGAACAGAAACTTTACCAAGGAAGAAATACGAATGGCCAAAAGGCACATGAAAAAGTGCTCTGCATCACTAATCATCAGAGAGATGCAGATCAAAACAACTTTGAGATACCACCTCACACCACAGAGACTAGCACACATCCAAAAGAACAAAAGCAACCGCTGTTGGAGAGGATGTGGGGAGAAAGGGACCCTTCTTCACTGCTGGTGGGAATGCCGACTGGTTCAGCCCTTCTGGAAAACAATTTGGACGATTCTCAAAAAATTAGATATTGAATTCCCATTTGACCCAGCAATACCACTGCTGGGAATATATCCCAGAGAGGCAAAAAAGTACAATCGAAACAACATCTGCACATGTATGTTTATCGCAGCACTGTTTACAATAGCCAGAATCTGGAAAAAACCCGAATGCCCCAGAACGGATGACTGGTTGAGGAAACTTTGGTACATCTATACAATGGAATACTATGCAGCTGTTAGAAAAAAGGAGGTCAAGAATTTTGTAGTTAAGTGGATGGGCATGAAAAGTTTCATGCTGAGTGAAATGAGTCAGGAAGAGAGAGACAGACATAGAAAGATTGCACTCATCTATGGTATATAGAATAACAGAGTGGGAGACTATCACCCAAGAACTGTAGAAATAAGTACCAGGAGGTTGACTCCATGGCTTCGAGGCTGGCCTCACGTTCCGGGGAAAGGTCAACTCAGAGAAGCGATCACCAACTACATTGTAGTCGAAGGCCATGTGGGGGAAGGGAGTTGCGGGCTGAATGAGGGCTAGAGACTGAGCACAGCGGCCACTCAACACCTTTATTGCAAACCACAACAGCTAATTAGAGAAAGAGAACAGAAGGGAATGCCTTGCCACAGTGGCAGGGTGGGGTGGGGGGGAGATGGGATTGGGGAGGGTGGGAGGGACGCTGGGTTTACGGGTGGTGGAGAATGGGCACTGGTGAAGGGATGGGTTCCCGAACTTTGTATGAGGGAAGTATAAGCACAAAAGTGTATAAATCTGTAACTGTACCCTCACAGTGATTCTCTAATTAAAAATAAATAAAATTAATAAAAAAAAAAAAAAAAAAAAAGAGCATTTCTAGTCACTGAACCCTTTTCTGTTTTTTTTTTTAGACCCACTGTAATTAAATGGAAAGCAAAATTTAAAAAGCAATGTGGGTCCCACTTTAATGCAAATGACATCACAAATAAACCAAAAAGGGTTCCACTTACATGCAGAGTAAATATATTTTATCTTAGGATATTTTTCTGTTCTCAAGCCTGGAATTATTGACAGATATGCAATACATACAGATGATTAAGCAATTCCTACCCATTTTCACCAATAGGGTATTAATCAATAATTAATGAGGGTTCTGCAACAGACTCAAGGGTTTAATATGTAACTTCTGTAGGTTACAATGCTAGAAAGCACCACTAAAAACTTCCAAACCTCACCTAATAGAAAGAATGGTAAAGTTCTAAACCTGCTAATGCTTGGGTATTTCCTTATACCTAAGCAAAGTTATCTCTTTTATCCAAACTGTGCTTCATTATTTCATTTTAATGAAGTTTCCAAGCTTAATTGAGTCATTTGCTATAACTGAGCAAGGACTATTTGCAAACTGGAGATATTATAAAACAATTTCATTGCTGAGGAAAGATGTGAATTTATTCAGGTTGTTCACTACAACCCAGAGGTAGAGGATAGTAGGAAAAAAATCCTGAACGAGGTTATTATGTTGCTACTCACTGCCATTGATTTGAGGCATTGGAGTTTGATGTGGCCAGTGAGAAAAGGCAATTACCTGCCCTCCTTCCTTTCTGGGGTGACTGAGATCAAATGGGATACTCCATTTGAACATGCTCATAACTACAAAATAGTATGTCAACAGAGCCTATTCAGAGGTCCTGAAACTGATTTGGAAGACATACACCTTTCAGAAAAAAAAAAAACAAATTACTGTGTCCCCCTCCCCAAAATATCTCTTCTTTAAGCCAACAAACAGAAGTGCCTCCCCACACCCAACCTCCCCACACCCAACTATGCCTGAAGTTACTACTCCTCCCTTGGATCATTCCTGCACCCCTCAGAGACAGTATTTTCAACTTTGGGAAATACTGATCTACAAATATTTGCAGTTACGTGTAGATATACAAGAGCTTGAGTGTGTGTTCTAAAAGGTACTTTCAAATATGACAATCCTGACAAAAATGGTTAGACTCACTTGGAAAGTAAGTGGGTAATGTTTTGATAAGCATGACAGTGTTCCTATCTTTTGACCTGTAGAATTCTCACTGGAGTAGTCTATTCTAACAAAATGCACAGGAAAAAATATACACACAACCAAGTCACTACACTGTTATCTGAAACAGCCAAGTACTTTTGCCTTAAGTAAATAAGCACTAAACTCCAGCTCCTTCTACACTTAAGGACTTCTTAGAACCTTCCACTCCTTGGACTTTGCCCTGTCTCCCTCCTAAGGGATGTTCCCATGCTTGTGTGATAGGTTTAATGTTAAACCAAGTCCAATTAGGTATCTAGGGGAAAGAGCAATCAGGTCCTCTGGGAAGACTCCTGAAGGCTATCTTCTAGCTGCCAGAAGGTAGAAGTTGAACAAAATTTTAGAAAGGCCAGGCTTCCACCCCCAGGGTATTTATTAAACTGCTGACTCTGGCCAGGATTTCTCAAGACCAGACCCCTTTCTCCCACTTACACATTTTAATTCTAACTTTTTCAATCAACTCTAGACCCAGCCTGGAAGTAAGAAAGTTTGGGGAACAAGTTTACCACCTTCAGTTGCTAGCCCTGAATAAACCTATCTATCCTACACCAACCCTTGCAGTGAGCATCCTAACAATTTTGCAAATGGTCTGATAAACAGCTACCAAAGGTGAGGCACTTGAGCTCTGGAAAAGCCTGTGAACACCTGGGCTCTTATTCTCACAGCACAAAGAACAGAGACGTCCTGATTAAGTGAACTTTCTGATTGTGGGGCTTTCTGACTTCTGCTTTTCCCAAGTTAATATTTACTGATATTAACAGCAACAATAAGAAAACTTTAAGCTCCATTACATCATCTATTTTTTCATTAAAACATAGAAGGAATACCTGACATTAAAACGTTGAAGGAGAAAATGGTTAGTACTACAGAGGATGTCCCTGAGGGTGGATGTGTCCCAGAGAATTTAATATGCCAGACTAGTAAGCGATAATCTTGTAAGACATTTTGAGGTCGAGGCCCATGCTAGGGGAGGGGAGGGAGTAGACTGATGCCATGATTTTCTCCGCATGCTTCAGCACAGGGCATAAATAGAAAATGTTCGAAAATATCTATACTTGTATATTATACAGAAATTTATCTATGCGATCTCCTGCACCTGTATCTGAAAAGTGAGTTATGATAAAGCTATATTAACTTTTTTTTACAGAGTAGAAGAATTTCTCGGAAAACTCATCTGAAACGTTTTCTGTGTAAATCAGAGCGCACAGCTATTTAGAGAGTGAGTTTAGCAAGAGAACATTGTTTCCAGAAATGCAAAAAGGGGGAAGGGGCAGGGAAATCCCTTTGTTTAAGTTCACAATATAATTCTCAAAGTGATCATGGAAGCCTATTAAACTCTTAAAAATCATAGCGACGCACCACTCAATAGACTTCTCCAAATTTAGCATCGTGACTCATGCTTTCAAAAAATATTGACTGAGCGCCTACTGTGTGCCAGGTTCTGCACAGGAACCCAAATCCTGGGTCACACGCTCGGAGGGTGGTGGCAAAGGTATTTTACACCACAAATCCACGAAGAGGGAAAAAACACCACGCTGAGCTCAAGTGTCCAGCGCATAAGGAGGTTTGGGCATTTGGCTTTGTCAAAGGTTCCTTCCCGGTCCAGCTTTGGGGCACTTGGAGTGAACTCGCCGACGGTGCCACCCAGAGCCCTGCGTGTCTACGGTCTGCAAACTCCGCCAGGAGCGGCCAGAGGCGAGTCGCCGCTGGAATCACAGCTGCAGCGGCCACCCGCCCAACAGGTACCGCCGTCCGGGCACTCACAGGACGGTGGCCCCGCCACCTGGAGGAAAGGGGGACGCGAGGTGCAGAGCTGGAGCTGGGGCTGCTCGCCACGCCGAGCCGGACTCTCTTGGGATGGAGCTCGAGAAGGGGCAGCAAGTTCTAGCCCGGACCTCCCGCGGCGTGCACCCAGCGCGCCGTGCTCTTCTGGCCCCTAAATCTTGCCCTCCTCGGACTGGCCTCCCCCCCCACCCCCGCCTCGTTACCTGACAGCGACCCCGGCGGGAGACTCTCTGCAGAAGGCCACTGTGGGGGGCGCCTGGGCAGGCGTGGGAGCCGACCAGCCGAGAGACGAGGCGAGGTAGCTAGGCCCACTCCCAGCGCGGGCCTCGGGGAGCGGGAGGGCGGCACGATCCGAGCCGGGGCAGTCGGCTGGTAACTCTGCCCCAGCCCCAGGCAGCCAGCCGGGACAGGCTTCGCCCCACCGGGCCCCAGGTCGCGGCCCCGCCTCCCACCCCGGGCCCGGCCGCGAGGGGGCGGGGCCTTGGACACCGGGTGGGGGCGGTACCTCTCCGCAGCCGCCACTTCTGCAGGCGAAAGGGGCGGGCCCAGCCAGAAACTACAATTCCCAGCAGGTAGTGCGCCGACAGCGTGGAGGCTGCTGGGAGTTGTGGGCGTCTCCGCCTCGGCCCCGAGTTGTGTGGGGGCTGGCTTTGACCTGGCTTCGCTGCAAAAATTCAAGTCGCCTGGTGATGATGTTGTGAAGTCGCCAGCCGGTCTCTGCCACGCCCGAAGGGTGGTTGGCAGCGGCGGCAGCCTCGGCGGCTGCTCTTGGGGTTGCCTCGGCTTTGGAGCTTTCTCTTCCCGAGGGAGTGCGGGTGGCGGACGGCAGAGCTGGGCCATTTCTGTGAGTAAGCCTTCCTGCGCGCTCTCGAACTTGCCCTTGCCAACTTCCTCCGGAGGCTTCCCCGGGTACTCGGAGGTCACGCGCGGTCACCCGGGCCGGAGGCTAGATGTGGGAAGGCTGGGTCCTCGCTGGGCTGCTGCCGCGCTCTGGGGAGTGGGTTGTTTCCCCAAGCGTGGGTGCACAGAGCGGGCACGGGGGAGCTCCGTGCTCAGGGTTCATCCCGGTTGTGCTTCTAGAGGATTAGCAGCATCTCTGCCGGGCAGCATCCGCTCAGAGCTCCATCCTCGAGCTGTGAGCGGCTTTCGTGTCTCTACGTTAAGCCTTAAGCCTCGGTCGCCATCTGTGATGCTTGCGAAAGGAGAGGGTCTGGGAAAAAGCTGTTTCTCTATCGAGTCGGGCTGTTTTCTTCTAGAGGTTGATTTTGCTGTACCTTATTCAAACGTGAATATTGGGTACTGGCTGATGTCCTTTCGGTACCAGCCTTATGATAACCCCCCAAACACTGGAAAAATTCATGGGTCCTAATCATAGTACAGAGATCAATCACTTATCCACGCACCTTTTATTTAAACGTGCAGTTTATGAACTCCAAACACATCAACTTTCACTGGAAAGTCATAAAGCTAGAATAGATCCTCAGAACAAACTGCAGTGGACTCGTTTATTTTAAAATCTGTTTTAGCGCATTGTTCTTGACCTTCAAGTGTTTGCTGGAGAAGGAAGTCCGAGCTACAGGGATCTCCACAAATAGCATGCTTATGCTGGTGGTGTGACACTTCAAAACAAACCGTGAAGGACGTTTGGTGGTGGGAAGGGCTGGCATGGACTTTATCATCTCAGCAGTTATTCCAGCTTTCTATTTTTTCAATTAAGGGATGTTCAACAAGTCTCAGTCAGCAAGTGTGGAAAAACTGTTTTGTTAATTCACAGGATGCAATTTACAGAAGAAGGGGGTCACAATGCTTTTCAGCACCTTGCACCCCCTTGTGAGATCAGTACATTCCCCTAATCATGGACCCTGTTGCTCTGATCTGAGTCTCAGAGACTTGCTTATGTAACTCGTAGAGATACAAACTGTGATCTGCTTTTCTTGAAAGTTACAAGAGATTTTGGTAGCTGCTTCAGAAATTACTGACCTTGAAGGTTGAGTAATTGCAAGGTATTTTTGAGTGTTATTTCCTAGTACTGACTTCCTGTACACCTTGGAATGAGTCCTGAACCCCTTTGTGTTATTTTAGTGGAAATACCTTTTTTCTGCCTGCAATTCATGTCCCCTACAGAGCTGCACTTTAAGAGCCAGCTCAGTTTGACTTGATAGTTTTTGACTTTTTTTTTTTTTGGCTTTACTTTGCTTTGCTTTGCTTTGCTTTTGGGTCACTCCTGGCAGTGCTCAGAGCTTACTCCTGACTGTGTTGCGGGATCACTCCTGGCAGAACTCAAGGGACCATACAGGGTCTGAGGATCTGACAAGCCCCTGTAGATTGCAAGGCAAGCATCCTTCCTGCTAAACTACCTCTCTGGCCGTAGGTTTGAATTTTCATCTCAAAGGTCATTTCCAGTTAAAAGATTAATGATTCTACTATTGAAAATATGAGCAAGGAGGGTTATTTTCCACAGTGGATGGCTACTTTTTGTGCCTCATTAGTTACCATCCTGTTTAATTGGTGAGAAATCTGGGTCTTAAGGTAATACATTAAAAATGACTTAATAATTGAAGGAACTAAGTTATTCATGGTTTCCAGTTATACCTGTTCAGACCTGCAGTGTTTTTATAATGAGGAAAAACTCTTACCCAATACTATGTGTTAGATATCCATCTAAGTCCTCACATTACTACGATGAGTTGTTTTTGTAAATAGGCAACTTAAAGCAGAGCTACCACATGGAACTGGGTGTCAAATCCAGACTCAGAATTTTAACATTTGAGCACCAATTTTGTACACCCTGCAACAGGATGCTTTTGTAATAATTCATGCATATTTCTTTACAACTAATGTAAAATGCATTGGCCTCCAAAATCTTAGAAAATCGGTGTATTTGGAGATAGCACCTTTCAAGAGGCGATAAGGTTGAAATGAGGCTATTTGGGTGGGTTATGATTCGGTCTGATTGGTATTATAGGAAGAGGAACTTTACACATAAAGAGACTCTATGTAGCTGTCTGCAAGCTCAAGGGAAACAAACCTTCTAAAACTTTGACCTTGGACTCCAGACCTGTACAACTGAGAAATGAGTTTCTATTCTATAAGCCGTCCAGTCTGTGATATTTTGTTATGGTAGACCGAGCAAACAAACACAGGGTTTCAAGGCAAAAGGAATGGTATGAATCTACTTCTGAGGTGTGACCCAGGTTTATAGCAAGATGTCTTAGAGATGGAGTCTAGGCTGGGACCTTATTTGGACAGTTTTATATGGGATGCTAAGGAGTTTTAATTTTTATCCTAAAGTGATGGAATAGCGTGTTGCAATAGCAGAAAAGAACATTTGATCAGCATTTTGAAAAGGCTACAAGTTGAGCCTTTGGAGGATGGATTAAAGGGATAAGGGCAGAGGCAGGGAGACCAGTTGAGTATGTATTGCCAAAGGGAACTCAAGTCAAGATTGTCTCAGAATATCAAAATGTCTGAATAAAACCATTGTGAACATAAGGAAGACTTTTATGGTAACCTTTAAGGCATATTATAAGTAGATTCAGGAAGAAGTTGTAAATAGGTGCTTTGTACATAGAGGCTAGATTTGATTTTGACATTTTATTTTCAGTAAGTAAATAAAGTTTATATATTTATATATTCAGGTATCACAGACTATTCCATAGTTTCCTGCTATATTTAAAAGATACTTTTATGGTGCTTACAGTGTTCTAAGCCAAACTCTCAGAAACAACTTTATGATATCTCTATTAATATATCCATTTCATGTATAAGATACTGAGGCTTAGAGAAGTTAAAAAGCCTGACTAACTTGGTATAGCGACATTGTATCCCTAAAACATACAAACTTTTCCACTTTCATATACTGATGTTCCTTAAGTAAATATGAAAAAGCTTGCCCTGGGGCTCCTATCTAACACATGGAAATGTTAAAATTTAAACTCGACCAATCTTCAGTCTGCTTTTGGTCTTACAGTGCTTTTGCTATATATCATTTATGTAGCTCTTCAATGAGCTATGAAAGGAGGGAGGAATACAAAAATAAACTGAGTAAATTTGCTGCAGGGAGTATACAGTTTGTCAGAGGAGATAAAATGCATCTTGCTTTCTTCCTTTCTTCTTTCTTTCTTTCTTTCTTTCTTTCTCTCTTTCTTTCTTTCTTTCTTTCTCTCTCTCTTTCTCTCCCTCCCTCCCTTCCTTCCTCCTTCCTTTCTTTTTCTTTCTTTCTTTCTTTCTTTCTTTCTTTCTTTCTTTCTTTCTTTCTTTCTTTCTTTCTTTCTTTCTTTCTTCTCTCTCTCTCTTTCTTTCTTTCTTTCTTTCTTTCTTTCTTTCTTTCTTTCTTTCTTTCTTTCTCTTTCTTTCTTTCTCCCTCCCTCCCTCCCTCCCTTCTTCCTTCCTTCCTTTCTTTCTTTCTTTCTTTCTTTCTTTCTTTCTTTCTTTCTTTCTTTCTTTCTTTCTTTCTTTCTTTCTTTCTTTTTCTTTCTTTCTTTCTCTCTCCCTCCCTCCCTTCCTTCCTTCCTCCTTCCTTTCTTTCTCTCTCTCTCCCTTCCTTCCTTCCTCCTTCCTTTCTTTCTTTTTCTTTCTTTCCTTCTTTCTTTCTTTCTTTCTTTCTTTCTTTCTTTCTTTCTTTCTTTCTTTCTTTCTTTCTTTCTTTCTTTCTTTCTTTCTTTCTTTCTTTCTTTCTTTCTTTCTTTCACTTTTTGGGTCACACCCAGTGATGCAGTGGGGTTACTCTTGGTTCTGCACTCAGAATTAACTCCTGGCAGTGCTCAGGGGACCATCTGGGATGCTGGGAATTGAACCCAGGTCAGTCACGTGTAAGGCAAACGACCTACCTGCTGTGCTATCGCTCCAGCCTTGCATCTATCTTTAATAAAAAGTATTTAAGAGAAAAGTGGAGAGTGGTGGGAAACAAGGCTTTATTTCACTTTATGGCTTCAAAGTTCGGTACAGGGACTGGAGCAATAGTACAGCGGGTAGGGCATTTGCCTTGCACTCGGCCAACCCGGGTTCGATTCCCAGTATCCCATATGGTCCTCTGAGCACCACCAGGGGTGATTCCTGAGTGCAGAGCCAGGAGTAACCCCTCTGCATTGCCAAGTGTGACCCATAAAGCAAAAAAAAAAATTGGTGCAAAGAGGCATTGAACTAGAGGGTGAAGATGGAGGGGGCTTTAAAGGTAGAAGAAACAGCAAGACCAAAGATAAAGGGTTGGGGATTTACTGATAAGTTGATTTTATAAATACGGTATTTGGGTTGAAATATGTTGTGTGGTTGGAGAGGCCAGTTTTGTGAGACAGGATAGCAGATGTCTGGGATATCTTGACCCTGGGAATAAGGTACAAGGAAGATTGTAAGTATTCAGCCAAACTGAAATAAGTTATTTGCAAATTTACAGCTAACTCCTGTCTTCATTGTATCACAACTCCCTCAGTATTTCCAGTTATCTAGTATGGCTGTGATTTAATAATATGGGCAAAATATGATGGAATCTCAGCCTCTTTTGTTTCTGGTCTATCCATTTCTGAAATTTATCCTGTAATTTTGACTCCTGATTTATTTCCCAAGTCACTTTCTATCTAGAAACTGTATGATGAAGTTCAGACTTCTTTATCTGAGCTGGTCAGATTGAAAGTTTCCAGGGCTGTTTTCAGAATCCTTCCCACTCAGAGTAGACTGTCCACTGCTGTCAGACCGCCCCTCTCTGCTGTTTGCTCTAAGGCCTCTCTATTTTTCCATTGTCCTTTACCTGCCATTTATACTACCTAAATATTTCCATCCTTGAGGAGCTTGCTTGAATTTATAGCCATGAAGCCCGGAATGAGCTTCCCTAGCAGTGATCATCTGTACAACAGTTCTGCTCCGCTATTCTTTAAGTATGTCTTATCTGGTGATAATCTTGCTTTCTTAGATTTCTTAGATCTATATTATATCTTAGATTTGTTAGCTTTTTAACCTCCCTCAGGAGAGAAACTGTAACATACTGCTTCTTATTTCTCCTCTGTATTTAAGTTTAATTGAAGTGAGATTTAATTTTTTTAATTTTTATTTTGGGTTTTGGGTCATACCTGGCTGTATTGAGGGCTTATTCCTGGCTCTCTGTTCAGGGATCACTTCTGGCTGGGATTGAGGACCATATGTGGTGCCTAGGGTCTTAGTTGCATATCATTGCTATTTGCCAGACATCCATTCTCTTTCGAAAACTTGACCAGCCATGAAAAAAAGGGATAATTAAGATTTAGAAGGGTCTAATTTAAGATTGTTGCCCTGTGTTATTCAGCAACAGAATTGATCATTATTCGTTAGAATTCCCCACCTGCTCACTTAGTAGTTTGTTTCAATAGTAAATAATTATTATATTGCTTGGACGATTGCCGTTATATTCATATGTGTGTGTGTGTGTGTGTGTGTGTGTGTGTGTGTGTGTGTGTGTGTGTGTATCAGCAAGGAGGAGGTAAAGGAGACGAAGGCATTTTATCCCTTCCTTCCTAGAAAAAGTCTTCCAGGAAGTAAATTGTAATACATGTTGGTGGTAGGGGGGATTTAGCCCATGAGTTAGAGAATGCAGTTGGTCAGAAAGGCTAAATCAGGTTAGGTAGACTGATAAGGTATTCCTGAGGGTGACGTTGAAATGTAGACCTCAGAAATGAGAAGTAATTGCCATATAAAGATCTGAGAGGAAAGGGTACTTTAGGTGCTGAGAGCCAGAGATAAGAGGTACTGTGGTGAGGGAATGAAAGCCAGTATCAAAAGCTCTGGGTTTTCCTTGGTCAGGGAATGGTGCAAGGGGAGAGGAAGGGAGGAGGCTGTAGACCCTGATGTGAAGTGTAGGTTTTACTCCATGTTATAGGAACCCTTGAAATTTGCTTTTGTTTTGTTTTGTTTTTCAAGGAATCTTTTTAAAAAAACGTTATTCTTGCTAATTTATAGAGAAGAGTACTGCTGAGTGTGGCCAGAAGACAGAAACAAACAGAAAACCAAAAGGTAACTGGAAGCAATAAAGAACCTGGTCCCACTTGAAACTCTTAAAAATGCCAAACTGGCAGGAAACAAGGAAGGGAGCTCGTGATCCCATCAAGAAACTAGAGAGAGCATTGTAAATTGTAGGTCCTAGGAGAGCCCCTGAAGGAAAATGAAGGGGGAATAGTAAATGATATTGAGCCAGAGGCAACATAGATGACAGCTAAGAAGGTATGATAGGATTGGTTAGTAGGGGCTGAGGGAAAGTGGCTCCAAGAGAAACCAGATCCTAGTGTGGTTGATGTATGCCTGAGAGACAGGGAAAAGACAATGAGAGTAAAAAATTCTAAAGAAACTTGGGTGAGGAGAGAGGACAGGAACTAAGGGAAGACCAAAGTCCTTGGGAAGGGAGATTGTAAATGTTTAAATCTAGTTTTAGTGAATTGGGAGACTTTTGAGTATGATAAGTGCCAAGGAAGAAGGGTGTAAGATAGGGATAGTTGATGAGCAGATTTAGAGAAAGCAGGAGATGGTTTAGTAACATATTACTTTATTATTTTTTTATACACACATACACCAGGGTAGAAAAATTGAAAGGTCAATTTTAAAAAAAAAAGTTCTTTTCTGTCTTCTAACCACCAGTTTCTCTTCTAAAAGAATTGCTTGTTTACATTCCCATCAGCAAGTAGACAAGTACATGATTGTGAATACATTTCTATTTAATTCTCGGAGTTTGGAGAGAAAGCAAGCTATAGGTATGTGGATTAATCAGTGGGAGGAATGAGAGTAAGAGAGTAAGAGAGGTAGGTGACAGAAAGGTACAGTCTGGAATTGTCTCAGATAAAGATGCTCAGGAGGAGGGCTGGAACAATAAAACAGCGGGTAGGGCATTTGCCTTGCAGACAGCCACCCAGCATCCCATATGGTCCCCTGAGCACCACTGGGGTAAGTCCTGAGTGCAGAGCCAGGAGTAACCCCTGTGCATCGCCGGGTATGACCCAAAAAGAAAAAAAAAAAAGATGCTCAAGGGGGTAATGAGGCATGTTCTAGTGCTTCATTCACTGGTGTGTGGCATGTGGTTGATCACCAGATTTTCAGCTTCCCCACTCCATGTGGCTTATATGACTTTTTCAAGAGAACTTAACTGTTTCATTTTATTTTAAAATAACAACATAGAAATGGACTTCTCAAAAACTTTTCACCTAAGGGGACCAAGAATGTTCAGCTCAAAGGTAGAGCAAAGGGTTCATAATTATAAGCCAGCTTCCCCCAACCACCAAAAAAAATAAAAATTAAAAATTCCATCCCTTTTGTAAAGTACATGTCTGGAGGCCAGGTGCCAAGCTCTGCCTTTTGCTCTCAGTGCTTTCTGACATGGGCTGGTCGTATTATTCAGACCAGTAGTATAAGTCAAACAAAGGAACCTTGTTGCTTAAGAAAGAACACTCTGTCTGGAGGAAGAAAGGAAGAGGAGAAGATTCGAAACCAAGAAAAATGCGTGGAAATGAAACTGCCATTCTTAAAGCACATCATTTACTTTAAAAAGGTTTTTTGTATTTGAACTATTTTCATCCCTTTTAGCTACTAGCAAGCTAAACCACTGAGGACCATTAATGAGATTCATATGGGACATTTTGAGGCTATTTCAGAGGATAATTTCTTATTTGATGTGGGTCATATTTTAAATATTCACAAACAGCTGCAATGCTTTTGCAGAAACCAAGATAAAACCAAGTTAAGAACCTCATTTAGTTCTGACTTTTCCTGTGAAACTGACAACTACCTTCTTTTTTGGTCAGTACAAATAAAATGTCAAATATTTGATATGCCAAAAACAGTAACAATAGGTCTCATTCCTCTGACCCTGAAAGAGTCTCCAATCTTTGGGAAAGACGAGTAAGGAGAGGCTGCAAAAATCTCAGCCTCTGGGAGGAATAGAAACGTTACTGGTGCCCGCTTGAGTAAATCGACTAACAACGGGATGACAGTGATAGTGATACAAGTAAAATGGGTGCTGTGTTACTATTATGAAAATGATAAATCTCTCTTTTAATAACAAGTACTATTAACAGCACATGCTTACTTAGGGTTTTGCATAAAGCAAAAACTCCCTTCAAGTGTTCCATCAAAACTTAATTTTGTTTCTTTTTTTCTTTATTTTTTTTGGGGGGGTCACATCTGGCAATGCACAGAGGTTACTCCTGGCTTTGCACTCAGGAATTACTCCTGGTGGTGCTCAGGGAACCATATGGGATGCCGGGAATTGAACCTGGGCCGGCCGCGTGCAAGGCAAACGCCCTACCCACTGTGCTATCGCTCCAGCCCCTTAATTTTGTTGCTTAAGTCAGTTTTTTTGTTCAGTTGATATTGGACTGAAATGTATTAATAATTTTGTTCATTAAATTACTTCCCTAATTTAGTGTGTATTAATGTTTTAGATCTTTAAGTTTATAGTTGGGCATGTATTGTGAACCTCTTGGTTGCTTTTTGGTTTAGGATATACAAATATAAGATTATCAGGGGGTCTGGCGATAGTATAGAAGTAAGGATATGTACCTAGCATGTGCCTGTCCCTGGTCAGTTCTGAGCACCACATGGTCCCCTCAGTATCACCAGATGCCGTTCTAGAGACCCGAGAACAACACTGGAGCAGCCTAAGGAATCCCTAGCCATTGCTTCCTTGGGCCATTACATTGAACCATCAGTCCAGTTAGCCAAGAATTACAGGTGGGGCTCCCAAGTCTTCTTAGCTGCCTCCCACTCTCTAAAAATAAGATTACATTCCTTCTAGAAATTCACACTGTAGTGATAAAGGATAAGTGAGCACATAATAATCTGGGAACTATAAAGAGGGAGAGTCAGTAAACACTGATTAAGAGGTTAATCACAATGAAAAAAATTGTTTTTAACGTTTTCTAAACCTTGTTTTCCACTCTGTATTTATAATCCACTCTATTTCTCCATAGCAGTTAACAGTAAAATTCTCATATAAAGAGGAGGATTGTATTTTTCTTGGAAGACTGTAAAGAAAAGACTGTGTTTATTCATCACCTGCCTAGGAAAAGGCCATGAGGTGAGAAAAGTATCTGGCCACAGTGCCAAAGGTAACCTGCTAAATCCCCAGTGTTAACGGGAAGAAAGAAAGAAGCATTTGGGGAACCAGCCAAAGGCAGAAAAACAGGTCCTAGGGTTCAGTCCCAAACACCTCCTGGGTTCTCTGATAACTGGGTTATCTGATTTCTCTGCCAGCAGCACACTGGCAGCAGTAAAGTGTAAAAGTTGATAGCCTCTCTGGGAAAGCAAAGTTAGAAGTAGACTTAAAATTAGCAAGTCGAGATTGGTATAGAAAGAAAACAAATAGAGCCCTTTAAAAGTATATAGTTGGATGCCAGATTGACTTGCACGTGGCTGACCTGGGTTCAGTTCTCAGCATCCCATATGGTCCCCTAAGCACCGCCAGTAGTAATTCATGAGTGCAGAGCCAGGAGTAAGTGCTGAGCATCACCCCCCCAAAAATAAATAAATAAAATAAAAATTTACATGGTTCTAGTATATGGTCAGTATACTGACCTAGTTTATGGTCAGTAGTGACTTATGTATAGTAATTACTTGTTATAGTCATTCTAAGGACTTTTTCACCTCTCCTTCAGAGGGGTGATTTTTTTTGTTTTGTTTTGTTTTGGACCTATGTTCATTGCCATGCCCTTTTGTCAAAAAATGTAAGCACCAGGATTTATAAAACTAATAATAGTAATAATAGTAATTTTTAAACAGTGTGCTATACCATACCCATAGACTGTCAGCATCTTTCCACCACTGTGTCTAGGTCCTCTCTCACACTTTTAGTAAATTCAGCCCTTAGTAAATTCAGTTATTTAGGAAGACTCCCAGTGTGGGTTAGTATTGACCTTGTTTTTGTTTTGTTTTGTTTTGTTTTGGGTCACAACCAGCAGTGCTCAGGACTTATTCTTGGCTCTTTGTCCAGGGACTTAGGGGCGTTGGTGGTATAGTGGTGAGCATAGCTGCCTTCCAGGGATCATTCCTGGCATGCCTTGGGTATTGTGTGGGATGCGAGGGATCTAATACAGGTTGTCCATGTGCAAGGCAAGCTCCCTACCTACTACATTATCACTCTGGCCCCTTACATTGGCCATTTTTTTTTATTCCATTAATTTGTTTTTTCAGACTCCACATGAGAGACATCATTCAGTGTTTGTCCTTCTTTCCTTTTGCCTTTATCACCTTTCTCACTCAGTGTGATACCCTCCACTTCCATCCACATTATTGCCATGTCTTGACTTTAGGGGGGAATATCTTACTACCAATAAATCTGAAATACATCTGTGGGAAAAAGGCAGTACTAATGATTGTGGCTTTGCCAGTAGTTGTCCATGCAAGGAATGTTTGCAACTTTGACATATGTTCTAGGCTTATGGGCTAGAGCCCTGCATAGCTCATATCTCTTACTGGAATCCTGGTGAGTATTGGGTAATATAGATGGCTTAACTCATGTTTCTCATGTAGTCTCGTTTTTTCCCCTTCTGCAGATTGATTGGTTCCTTTAACAAATATTACTGAATGCTCAGTATTTATGAGATGTTAAAATATAGGTGGACTTTATTGAAATAGGATGTGGGTTTTTTGGTTTGGGTTTCTCATTTTTTTTCATACTTGGACCACGCCTGGCAGTGTGCAGGGCTTATTCATGGTCCTGTGCTCAGGGACCATATGGTCCTGGCAGTGCACAAGGACCATATGGGATGCGAGAGATAAAGCCAGGGTTGACTGCATGTAGAAGAAGCACCTTAACCCCTGTACTATCTCTCCATCCCAGGGATGTTTTTTTAATCTCTTTACTCCACTTATTTTTGGCAAGTCAGAACAAGTAGTAATTACAATGAACAGTAATATACCTATATTATTTTCTTGGTACTGTACATAGCTCACTTAAAGACAAACAGATTTAGAGTTCTTTTTTAAGAAATATACGTAAAAACAGATCATTTTGCTTCATTATAAATATACCCAGTTTTGGTATCAGATAATTCATTCCTAAGAGCAACAAATTGGGAGCTTATTTGTACACTGTCTTCCCCTCCCCCAATACACACACTAATCAATATGTGAATTTGCAAAGTGAAATGGAGAGGATTATATTAGAAATTCTCACAGGCTTTTGGCAAAATATGTGCACGCACATCCCCCATACTTCAGATTCTTGCCAGCAGAGTTCAGAGGTTAGAGCTCCCAGCTTTAGGAAAACACAGACTTCAGTTTGATTCTTGGCTCTTACTAGCGTAGACAGTTTGACCTCTAAACTTGAATTTCCTTATCTATAAAATTTTGACAATAACTATTCAGCCACAAGTATTTTTTTGAGAATTAAAGGGAGTCATGTGCTTAAGGCATTTAAGCCAATATTTAGCACATAATATGCTCCATCATTGTATCAGTGTTAGTGATTATTAGAAAAGTATTAATTTAGAATAGAATTGAAAATACGAAAAAACTGGCATTTTCTCAGAGTATTTGAGAGTTGATCAGATCTGGAGAAAAGCTATACTAAACAAACTCACTTAAAAAAAAAAGAAACCAATAAATAATCCAGAATGTTTGCTTTTAATATGCAGTAGAATTATCAAGTGAAATGTGTGTGCCTGCATGTACATTCAGAGGACATTTGACCTGTAAGGAGCAGTATAGTAAGGGAATAATGCAAGAGGGTGGTTTGATAGCGGTGGGCACCCCAAAAGCTATCTTGGCTCAGAGGAAGCAGACGGCTGAGGCTTGAGAATCTGGCGAACAGTATTGCAGTTGCCAGTTGCCAGTTGCAGAGAGAAGGGCCATAAGCATACGCTTAGAGATCAGATTCATAAGAACTGGTAAAGTAGATGAGTAGCCAGGATTGAGGGAAAGAAAAACGACTCAGACTTTTGGCTCTGCTGATCTCTGGATTTAGTATCTAACTAATTAATAAAGCAAGAGAAGAAACAGATTTCATGGGCAGATAGTTCAGTTTGAATGCTGTGAATTCAAGGTACTGGTTGTAAAGTAGTCATAGAGATTTCTCATTGGAAGTCAAGAAGTGATGGGCATTGGAAGTGCCCATCTGCACTGACGATTAAGTCTTGGGGAGTGTATGTCACATACTTGAGAGCAAGGCCTTTGAAATCGATGAGATACATGAGGAGCGGAAGGAGAGATCGGTGAGTGAATTCTGAAGAATGGGGATTACTAGCTATATAAAGGCAGGCGGAAGAAGAGGGCCCCTTCATTTCCTCTACCACTTCATCTGGACAGTGAGCTCTCCTGAAGTGCACAAAACCAGTGGCTAGGTCTCAAATAACTTCTATTATTTGGTTCCTGAAGTTCATTGGCAAATGAAATTCTTCCGTGTCCATTTTCCTTCCAAAGGTGGCCTTATCTTGAAGGTCTGGAGTCAGCTGTGGCAGCTGGCTTGAAAAACAGTCTTAGGTCTAAGGCAGTTTCTCAGGCAGAACTGGGTAGGCCCTAGGATATTTCAAGGGGGCTACAGGTGGAAAATCGTGTAAATGGGGGTCACGGCACAAGACTAGGGGCCACCCTATAGGAAAGGGCAGCCATAAGAGGCAACAGGCCAAAGAGGACCACAGTCAGGAAAATGTTGAGGAACACTGGAGAAAGTAGAGTGTAATTTCAATGTGTCTGCCTAGTAGAATTAGATTACTAGAGTAGTTGTATGTCTTAGTATATTTTAGAATAATTCCGGAATTCACACGTATTTATAAATACATTAATATTCATCTATCTTAGCAATCACTCGCCACCATTTTCAGTTACACCCGGTTCCTGGTCATAAAAGATTGCATGTCCTGGGGCCACTGATTACTTTGTTGATCCGGCTGTGCCTCCTACACTTTTTCTTTTGGCACCTTTTCAGAATGTCTACTTCTGAAGGCTTTAAGCAAATGTAAATTTAAAATAACTGTAGGATTTAGGGTGATTTTAAGCCTCCAAAAGCAAGCTTACATTTGATAGAGGGGATAAAGAATTGAGGGCACATCATTTCTATCTCTCCTAAACCATTTTAATAATTAAAACATGTGTACTGCAATGTAAGAGTGCGGTTTCAAGGGGTATATGTGTTTGATTTGAACATACATCCTTAAGTTTGCCATCACAATTATATCTGTTCACTTTTTTATATCTTCTGTGAATTGTTTGTAGAATTCAGGTAGTGGTGTGTTTTGAGTTAATGTAGCACCAGAACTCTGTTTAAAGCTCTTTCTTCCTTCTCTTCCCTTTGTCATTGTTGTCATCATCTTTGCAGCATCCAGCTATGCACTAGCTGCAGTGTCTGGGGTTTGCACATTTTGCTGTGATGCCCTGAAAGTCGCACTTGTTGTGGTGCCAGGGAGCTCTGGGGCTCACACTCCAGGTTGTGGAATAGTACCCAGGATGGCACTCCTGTCCTCACAAATGCATGGCATGTGCTCTCTCACTGAGCCGTAGCCCCAGGCCCCTAGTACCTAAAATTTATCACTCAGCAATGGAAGAAAATGCTTTCTGATAGAGGGGGGGGAGGACACATACTTATTTGGTTTCATATATATGTGTATAATTTGTATATGTATATATATTTTGGAGCGATAGCACAGCGGGTAGGGTGTTTGCCTTGCATGCAGCTGACCTGAGTTTGATTCCTCCAACCCCTTGGACAGCCCAGCAAGCTACCGAGAGTTTCTCGCCTGCACAGCAGAGCCTGGCAAGCTACCTGTGGTATATTTGATATGCCAAAAACAGTAACAAGTTTCACGGTGGAGACATTACTGGTGCCTGCTCGAGCAAATTGATGAGCAATGGGATGGCAGTGATACAGTGATATATATATATAATTTCTATATTTATACATATTTATATATGTATATATAAATATATATTTATACTTATATACATATATATTATGCCACAAAAGCTGTTATACCATGAGCACCGCCAGGAGTAATTCCTGAGTAACTCCTGAGCATCACCAGGTTAAAAAAAAAGAAAAATTATGATGGTCTGGACAGACTTTCCTTGCATGAAGCTGACCCAAGTTGGATCCCCAACACAGAATATTGCCCCCTAAGTAGTGTCAGGAGTGATCCCCTTAGCACAGAGCCAGGAATAATCCCCGAGTACTTCTGGGTGTAGCTCAAACATCCAAAGTAGGAAAACCCAAACATGATGATTTTACTTACACTCAAGAACATAAATTCTGTCTATAGTATCTCTTGTGAGTTAATATTTGAATATGTTTGTCAACCAAATGTCAGCTGAGTGTCAAGACATACCCTTTAGAACTAAATAGTTGGATTGAATCATCAGTTTTACATTTCAGGAAAACCAGAACCTCCCTGCAGTTCTGCAGCTTGCTGTTCTGCTGGCCTCTGAACTCCTGCCGTCTGGATGGGGCTTTCTTCTTTCCTTGTCTTCTCTGTCCACAGAAAGAAAAAAAAAAAAAAACACATTCCTTCGACTTGTGCAAACTGTCACTGCCTTTTCTTTTTTTTTTCTCTTCTTTTAAGAACTCTTTGTTATTTCATTTTAATTTTTTAATTTTTTTCCACTGTGATTTACAATAATGTAGATAGAGTTTGTGATTTAGTATCCCAGCTCCACACCCACAGCTAAGGGCGTGAGGCTGGGGGGCTGGCGGGACTCAGACACAGTGAAAAGACACTGCCTTGAGCTGGCAGGATTTCCCTTTCTAGTAGATTTTCCATGTATTTCCCAGTTGAACATTTCCTTCTTGAAAGGAGCCCTGATCTCCAGTGGTGAGGTGTTGAAATGTGTTCCTTATTAGATACTTTGATAATTCTTTTAGAAAATCCTTGTTTTCTCCTTCAAGCTTTCGACTGTTCAGTAGTTCATTTTTATTTTTATTTTTATTTTTTTACAATATGGGAGTATCACTGTCATCCCGTTGTTCGTCCTTTTACTCCAGCGGGCACCAGTAACGGGCACTATTACACTCAGCCCTGAGATTGTAGCAGCCCCTCTTTACTCATCTTTCCCAAAGATTGGAGCTCTTTCAGGGTCAGGAGAATGAGACCTATCATTACTGTTTTGGGCATATCGAATACGCCACGGGGAGCTTGCCAGACTGCCATGCGGGCAGGATACTCTCAGTAGCTTGCTGGGCTCTCCAACAAATATGTATTTATCTGTTACTGTATTTGGGATATGAATACGCCACGAGGAGCTTGCCAGAGTCTCCCAAGCAGGCAATAGACTCTCTGTAACTTGTCAGGTTCTCCAAGAGGGAGTACTGCCATTTATTCAGCCATTGATTAAGCTGATTGAATTGGGCATGAACTCCACATTACTTTTTTTTTATTCTATTCTGAATGTTAGTTTTATTTTGTTTTATCATTATTACTATTATTTTCTCCCTTTTTTTTTTCTTTTTGGGTCACACCCGGCGATGCACAGGGGTTACTCCTGGTTATGCACTCAGGAATTCCTCCTGGCGGTGCTCGGGGGACCATATGGGATGCTGGGAATCGAACCCGGGTTGGCTGCGTGCAAGGCAAACGCCCTACCTGCTGTGCTATCGCTCCAGCCCCTCTCCCTTTTTTTGATTCACCATGAGATAGTCACAAAGTTTTCATGTTTGAGCATCGGTCATACAATCATCAAACACTCATCCCTTCACCAGAGCACATTTTCCATCACCAAAATCCCCAGTATTCCCCACCCCTCACCCTCATTCCAACCCCACCCCCCACCCTCATTATCTCCTGACTGTGTGGCAGACACTTTCCCCCATACTCTCTCTCTACTTTGGTTACATTCGATATTTTGACACCAGTCTCACCACCACTCAAACCTGCTGAAAAGGCAGTGTTAGACGATTTGTTTTGTATTGCTTGTTATGGATAGGATATAATGTTCAGGACACTCTCTTTTCTGGGAGCTTTAGTTTATAGTCCTGGTTCTTGGTGATACGATTACATGGTGCCGGGGCAGTTTGTGGGTGTGACTGCCAAGCTACTGGAAAACTGGGTACCTGGGGTGGAGGCCCAGTCCCATCCCAAGCGAGCTTGGAGTTCTCAGTCACGGGTTCCAGCACACCTTCGTGCTACAGGCCCTAACTGCGTCTGTTGATCTCTTTTGAGGTTTATGGGTCTCTGAAATAAGGCCAATAAATGAACTTATATAGCTGAGCCAGAGGTGGTTTGTGGGTGTGTCTCCCACATACCTAACTTTTGGCTGCTTAATTTCTTGGTAAACTTGGCCTCAAGTTGTTGGAGTCCGGCCAGAGGCACAGTGGCAATTTTGGGGTATCAGGAAGTCTGAAGGCAACATCTGGCTCTGATGCACTCACCCTACATGTACAGATTGACCTGCTGGCGGCACCATATCCCTGTCAGTTGTTCATTTTAGACCACTCTCCATTCTTTAGAAGTTGTAGAAAACCTTGTCAAGGTTTTGTCTTTTGTACGTTGATGATATGTAGCCCTGCTGGGGATTGCTGAGCAGTGACCATGCAATGCCAGGTATCAAGCTGGGGTCCTGCGTACATAGTGCATGCTCCAGCCCTGTGACCATCTCTGTGGCCCCTTCACAAGACTTTGTACTGTTAGAATTGAATACGCAACATCTCCTGTGGAGTTCTTTTGCTCGATGGTACAAAGAAGATCGTGCTGTCTTAAAAGGTCACACAGAACTATTTTTTTAAAAAATGCAGAATTTCAGATAGAGTTTAAATATCAAATTGCTCTTTCTCTCAAAGAAATAAAAGTTATTTTGTGAGTGAACTGAGTCAACCCTTTTGAGCTGATTTTGTTTACTGTGTTTTCTTATCAGACTGCATAGCAGTGTTTTTTGATTGTCAAATAATAGCTTGCCTTGTTTTTGATATTTTTAAGTCAGGCATCACCTTTATAGAAACAAACTTGAAAAAAAAAAAAGGATGACGGAGCAAGACATAAAACTGTAATCTATTCCCAGTAGCCAATGCTATTTAAAGGATTCTTATGTTTCCGATGACCCCGTTGATACTCGTTGTCACTCTGGAACATCACACTAACCTTGAAATTCCTTTCTAGTAGATTCTGAAAAGAGGAAATAGGTGCTCGTTATTCAGATCTTTGGTGTATATTCTTAAAAGTTTGATATTACTGTATTCTCTTGTTGCGTGCTGCAAAAATGTCCTGACATAGAGCTGAGGTCTGCAAATTGTGCCCAGTGGCCCAGATCCAACCAGTTCAATAAGCTAAGCACAGTGTTTTACATTTTTAATGGATGAAAAAGAAAACAAAAATAATAGACAATAGAAGCCATGTGTGACTGCAAGGCCAAAGAATTGCTTGAGTTCTTATACCAAGTTTACTAACATTTGTCCTGAATTCCTGAGTTTTAAATAGATTTATAATCTGTAGAGGGTTACATTAAAAAGATGTCATGTATTGATAATATGTTGACTTGGTAAATAAAATGGATAAATGAGTATGTTGCTTAATAGCATGCTAATACTTTAGTTCTTTGGGAAAGATGATAAAAGATTAAAAGGTTGACACCATAAAAATAGTTTACATTTGATCCTTCATATTTATCTACTGCTTCAATTATTTTGAATAAACATTTATTTATATTCACAATGTGAAACAGAAATAAAGACTTTTATATGTGAGTATGTTGTGTGTTTTACAGAGAAAGAAAAAAATGGGATGGAATTTTCTTAGGCTGTAATTGATTTTCATCAGATGAGAAAGGAATTTAAAAGAAATGTGGCTTTTCAATGCACCATTTAAAAACTTTTCTCATTTTTGTATTTAAATACCTCCTTCCCTTCAAAGGCTTACACCAGATTGTCACCAAAGACCTGAAAGTGTCAACTTTAAGGTTGAATCTCACTTGGTTATGTTATTTAGTTTATCCTTAAGTTGAAATTATTTACATTTCTTTGAGAGCTTCAGCAAGAATATAATAACACCTTTCCTTTTAAGGACTAGTCAAGAACCATGGCCACATAGTTTAGATTGCAGAGATTGTTAGTTCTGCACACACTGTCTTCAGAAATGTTTCCATGTCCAGGCACAGGTTCAGATTATCAGAGCTGAAAAGATGAAGTAATAATTATATAGTAAATCTGCCAGAAGAGCAATAGGACTTCTTTCCCCAAAAAACAGTAGGCTTTTCTTTTTTTAATGTCCCTTTATCCCATACCTGGTTTTTAATTCTTCTCATTTTCAGCTGCTCAAGGCAAACATTTTAATATAAGCATAATAGGAGAACTGTTATGTAAATGAATTTGTGAGTTCTCTCTCATTTTGCTTCTTGCTTTCTTTACTCAGCACTCTATTTTTAGGACTATCTAGTCCATGGTATGTGTCCACCACATTTTACCTCTTGATTCACCAGGGAGCAGGCTTCATCTTAAGGACGACCACAGAAGGTAATACAGGAGACCGTGCCCTACATGTTTTTATGCATGAAATGAGAATTCCTTAGGAATAGATATATCCAGCAGCAGAATTGGTGGGCATTGGGCTGCTTTAGGTACTTATTTTAAGTAGTTTCTCAAAATAAGTACATAAAGTTTGTTTCTTTGTTTGTTTTTAAATGATTGCTCTAGTCTGCATTCCCACCATGAGATTTTTATTTGAGGGAAATTGTCATCTAAAGATTAGTTTACAATTCACAGTGTCAAAGGATTACCTTAGGTTTATGATTGTTAGAACTGCCGAATCTGGCAGCTGTCAGTTCCACCCTGCATTTGTTGGAAGCTTGACCTGCAAATAGTCTACCAGGCAGCCCCACTTTACCACTTTACCACAGCCAGTGACCAGATACCATCAATGCTGTTATCAGTTATTTATGATCCTATGTCGTTACCGACTTTTTAATTATTTTTAACAAATAATACTACATACTACATCCTATTTAGGTGTATATCTCGGGGCTAGGACGAATGGAGATGTTACTCGAAGGTCAACGGGATGATAATGATAGTGATAGGGATATGCTAATTCATTAGATACACTTAACAACTCTAGAAGATAGATAGGTGTTATTGTTCCATTTTAGTAATGTGGACATTGAGGCACAGCTGATCAAGTTATCCAGCATGAGATTTCTCAGTTTTAATATTACTAGCTAGGAAATGTGAAGAGCTAATGAAGTGTCTGTGAAAGACAATGAGATAATATAGTGCGTGTAATTGCATAACTCATTAGAAACAGAAAAGAGCTATTGAAATTTTCTGAGTTTAACTTTATTTTGGCAGGGGTGGTGGGACTATTATTTGGTCAGGGGTGGGGTGGTGTTTATCTCCCTACATTCCGTGGTGCTTATGAGGTGACTACTTCTGGCTCAGAGGCCCCTCTTTGCTATTCTCGGGGGTATGTAATGCTGGGGATCAGACCTGGGCACTCATGCAAAGCATGAGTTCCGTTCCTTTGAGCCGTCTCCCTGGGCCTACTTTAACTTTAGAATACCAAAATGTGTGTCATTGTTAGGCCAAGTGGGCAAAGGACGCACATCTAGTAACATTTTCAGAATTTGAAAATAAAATTTAAAAATTGTGATGATGAGCTTTATTAGACACTATATTTATTGGATGCTGTACTAGGTACACCAGATGTCTAAATTTTCCAGAAGGGTAAAATTATTTAAGTTCCACAAAATATTATCTTGTAACATTTTATTATAAATAATGCTTTCTAGCTTCTTTAGTAAATACCAAAGTGCGGTTAGAATTTTCTTAGATTTGTATGTTGATGAGACTACAGATGTGAATTTGGAATTGGAGTGACTTTTGCTAATGAGTAGGTCTGACCTTCTTGGACCACCCCCCAATACATCTTGCATTTGGATTATTTGCTTAATTCATAAGGTATGGAATTGCTTGCTATATATGTTACTGCTTTTCTGTAAACTTGCTCATTGAATTTTAAGTGATTTCTTGCCAAGACCTTCAGTGTGATGATTTTAGCTCAGTGATGTGAAAGCTCTGAGGAATCGTACTTATTATTAGCAACCTCCCATTCTCTTTTGCTAGTCACTAGTTGTGGTGGAAAGTGTAGAAATACTATCCCTTTCACTTCAGTAATTTGGACTGGATTTCATGAAAGAATAAAAATTCCTTATCTTTTGTAAGCAAGATACTAGAAGTATAATTTTTTTTCCCCAAACTTGATTTGAAACCAGTGCTCGAAACTATCCACGGCCAACATTTAAAATTATGTCATTAATGTATAGAACAGAAATGCCTGTCCTTACTTGGTAACTTTTCATATTATAAATCTTTTAAAACAAACTCAAACTTGTCACTAGTGCACTTCCTGGATAGGAATAAATATGTTCCAGATCAAGGAATCTGGCTGATCAGGAGCAGATGGTTACTCCCAACTCAGCCATTACTGTTCTTAATAGTATGTTTCTTTTATATATGTTTAGTTGGAGGTATTTCATAAGTATTATAAACCCGATTTTGTTCCTAAGAACAATACCAGTGATATATTGTCAGGTACAGAAAGAGACATAGCATAAAAATGGAAAGTGAGACTTAACTAAGATGGGACAGTAAGAATGATTGCAAAGAACTGTAATTTTCTAGTACAATTCTATTTTTATGTGATAGCACAACGGGTAGGGCATTTGCCTTACACGCAGCCAACACGGGTTCGATTCCTCCATCCCTGTTGGAGAGCCCGGCAAGCTACTGAGAGTATCCCACCCGCACAGCAGAGCCTGGCAAGCTATCTGTGGCGTATTCAATACGCCAAAAACAGTAACAACAAGTCTCACAATGGAGATATTACTCGAGCAAATTGATGAGCAACGGCATGACAGTGACAGTAAAACATTTACTTAGGCAATGATAATCCACCAAAGGTGAAGAAACATGAATGGTTCTGGTAGAGGACCATCGTTAGAGTGGGTGCCTATTTAGTCAAAGGTTAGCTTAGGTTAGAGTCAGGAGTGTCACCCAAAGGCATCTTGAAAGTGCTGCAGTGGAAATTTATCAAAAACAACAGATAGTGCTTGGGTTCTAGGCCTTCCCTAATCTGCAGGGAGGCTCTGATGTGGATTCCTTAACAAATGTTTCCTCCCTTCTGTTGGTAGTGATTATGGTTGGGAGGGGTTGCCTGCCTTAGCAAATGTTCACCATGTATAAAAATAAAACAGGGCAGTTTTGGGGAAAAAAATAACCAAAATATATTAATTTGCAAGAACTGCAAACCCCATAAACTTAAAAGTCACTAATGGTGTTCAAGCCTTAAACTGAGTTGGATAGCCATTTTGGAACCCAGCCTATTTATAAGTAGAGCTGTGACCACATATTTCATATTCTGAACACTGTACTGATCTTTACATTGAATATCATTTTAAAAGAGGGACATGTATTTACTGGGCATGGATCTGTTCCTCATGATAAAATCCTATTCGTTTATCATTGCTAGGAGAGCTTGGCTGGATTTAGCCGCTGTTGGCATCTACCAGGGTGTGTGCGGCATTGCAACGAGGCTCTTGGTGTGTGGTCGCTGCCTCTGTGGGGGTCTGCCGCCCATTACCCACTTTAGAGTTTGATTGTGACACAACACCACCCCACTCCACTTTTTTATAGGTCTTACCATGGAAACTGTCATATACCTTTTTTTAATGGTTCGGTTTTTGGCTTTAAATACTTCTTTAAAAGTTTATCTTTGGTACAGCCATTAAAACGAGTCTCTGGGCCATAGTGATAGCATAAGTGGTAGCAGATGCTGAATTTGATCCCTCAGCATCTTGGAACCTCCTGGCACCTCCTGGATTCCTGAGTGTGGCCCCTAATTAAGGTTTTGTTGCTTTGTTTTGTGTGAAAACTGTTAATAGGCCAGGACATTTACAGTGGGTAGCATGTACCCTGTGAGTCAGTACCGACAGCCTGGTGGCAGGAATCCCCAGCACTTCTGGGACCAAGCCTGCCCTGCATCCTACGGCCCTTGATTAAACTGTTGGTCCAGTTGAGGCCTCCTGCATGCTTTGGGGAGGATTTAGAATATGAAAATGTGTGTCATTGTTGGGCCAAATAGGCAAGTGAAGCACATCTAGGAACATTTTTTAAGAATTTGAAAATAAGATTTGTTTTATTTACCCTCTTCCACTCAGATCTATTTAATACAGGAACTGGTGCATTTAAAATTACACTTTTTAAAGTGTTGACTTTTTAAGGGGCTGGAGCGATAGCATAGAGGGTAGGGCGTTTGCCTTGCACGCGGCCAACCCAGGTTCAAATCTCAGCATCCCATATGGTCCCCCAAGCACCGCCAGGAGTAATTCCTGAGTGCAAAGCCAGGAGTAACCCCTGTGCATCGCTGGGTATGACCCACAAAGCAAAAAAAAAAAAAAAGTGTAGACTTTTTAAGATAAAGACTTTTAAAAGATAAAAGCATCCCATTGATCTGGATTGGGGATGTCAGCTTAAAAGAGCTGCTGACTTTTCTTCTGGTCTGCAGCCAACAAGTATTTTAAATTAATCTTTGAAGTATGATTTGACCAATTAAAAATTAAAATACATTTCCAGTTTAAAAGTTTCATTAGACATCTATATTTCCTATTATTCTGGACTGTGCGTTCATCTTGAGGGGGGCATTTCCCATTTTATTTCAGCTTTTTTTTTTTAATGGATTGTTTTGGTCAGAGTATCCTGTTTTAAGGAAGTAGCAAGATTTTTTTTAAGACACAGCTCCTATATTTAGGCACTTGATCATTTTGTTTCCATGGCTAAGCTAAACTAAGTTGTTTACCATGTTGGTTTTTGCCAGCAGTATTTATATCATTGTCATGTTTTGGTGGCTCTTTTTAAGTCTCATTAAAATAAGTCACTGGATTCTATTACTTTTTCTCTCCTCAGTGTGCATGAATAACAAGGGCTATGTTCTTGTTTACTAATGCATGCCTGATCCGCTGTTTTATAAAGAAAGGCATATCAGTTGTTCCTTAAAGGATTGAGTAAATATTTAGTATTGAAAATACATGTGTTCAAGGAAATGCTAAGAATACGTTTGTACAAACTAAGAAAAAGCACTGGAGATGTGGTGTTTGTACTTGCTGTTTGTTTCTACTACTTTAGGACCCTAAAAGCTATCAGTGTATACATGTATCAGAAATAAGGGGGGAAATGTACAGAACTCACTTATTGGAGGGAAGGAAGAAAATGCGACTTTATTAGAGAGACATCATTAAGCAGTGAAGAGTTAGTTTTACAGTGTGTCCTACTTTGTGTAAGGTACAATAGCAATAGTAATGTTAGCATGGCACAGTTTCATGGTGATAGAAATATGAATATCAACAGTGTTTTCTCTATTCTAAGGTTTCCTCTAACAGCTATATATGTATTAGTCCATGTAGTTCCTTCCTACAACTATGGTGTCACACTATAGCACTGTCGCACTGTTGTCCCCTTGTTAAACAATCTGCTCGAGTAGGCACCAGTAACGTCTCCATTGTGAGACTTGTTACTGATTTTGGCATGTCGAGTATGCCTTGGGTAGCTTGCCAGGCTCTGCTGTGTGGGCGGAATACTCTCAGTAGCTTGCCGGGCTCTCCGAGAGGGACGGAGGAATCAAACTCGGGTCAGCCACATGCAAGGCAAATCCCCTACCCACTGTGCTATTGTTCCAGTCCCCACTATGATGTAGGTGCTATTATTATCATCTCATAACTCACTAACCCCCATAGAAACACCTGTTATTAGATCCATTTTACAAATGATCCTTCCAAGGCATCACAGGGTTCATAAGTACCCCCAGGAGTAGCCCTAAGTTTCCAGGGACCTTGGGATGTGGACCCAAACAAAATCAGACTTCTAGACTGAATTCACAGTCTGTAAGTCCAGATCCTTAAACTATTTTATTTAAAAGACCTTGATAAATATGACATAAAGACTAGGTAGGGGTAAACAATCACTGTATAAGTGAAATGCAAACACAAAAGTTCATAAGTTTGTAACTGTACATCACAGTGATTCTCTAATAAAAAACTTTTTAAAAAATAAAAAAAAAGACTAGGTAGCAGATAGCTTGGGTTGCCCACCCAGGGATCATCATTTTCCCACTTCTTGGCTGGCAAATAATTTCTAGTTGAGATTTGATTCACACACCTAATGATATTGTACTTCGTGGGAAGTTGTATTCTTTCCCATTGCCTCTTCTGAATTTTGCACTGGTTAGGGTATAGGAAAATCTTTATTTCATCCAACTTTTGTTCCATTCCCCTCGCAATATTTGACTTAGGAATGGCAATTCAGACAGTAAACTATATGTGGGCAAGAATTCCATTGCATATAGTAAGCTGATCTTAAACATGAATATGAGTTTGGGGCCAGAGCAGTAGTACAGTAGTAGAGCATTTGCCTTAAACAATTTCCTTTGAACATTTTGTCGTTAGTTTTAAATAAATACTGCACGGGGGATGGGAAGATAATCAGGTGATGCATATGCATGGAGTGGGTGAGGCATTTAGTTCAGTACCCACTGCCTGCACCTCCCTCCCTGCACCGTCGGCCCACATTGCTCGCTAAGAAGTGGCCCGGATTTATAAAGAAATATTCTGAGCTCCCAGTGCCAATCTCCTGCCATACTTTGAGGATGTAGCACTGTAGCACTGTCGTCCCATTGTTCATCGATTTGCTAGAGTGGGTACCAGTAACGTCTCCATTGTGAGACTTGTTAACTGTTTTTGGCATATCAAATTCGCCATGGGTAGCTTGCCAGGCTCTCCCAGAGGGATGGAGGAATTGAACCCAAGTCGGCCATGTGTAAGGCAAATGCCTCCAGTCCGAGGATGTATCTATGACATAAAGTTACTACTTTTTAGTCACCAGATTAATTACTACTAAGTTATAGTATGTGACATTTAAAAGTTTGTCACATAGCCTTTCTGAAAGTTTGCAGTACTTACTGTTTTTTCTTCTGGTTTCGGAGCCACACCCAGTGGTGTTCAAGGGGTACTCCTGGTTCTGCATTCAGGAATTAACTCCTATGGTGCTCGAGGATGGGGTGGGGGTGAGGGGCCAAGGCAAATGCCTTACCCACTGTCCTTTTTTGCTCCAGGCCCGAAAGTTTGAAACATTTGGTACTTCTGTCGGCAATGTAGGAATACCCCATTCTCTATATCGTCTTCAAAAAATGCATGTAACATTTTTACTAAGCTGGTGGTGAAAATGTTTCCTCCCCTCCCTTTTTTTTTTTAAGAATTGTGAGGTAGAGCATTTTTATATCCGTGTTTCTCAGCTAGGAACAATTTTGCCCACTAGTGTCCACAGGATATTTAGCACTATCTGGAGGCATAATGGTTGTTAGAACTAGAAGAAGACCTGGGGAAAGATTTCTATAGTTGAAAAAAGGTTTCTGTTGGTGTACTGGTAAGTAGCTGTGCTACATTCAGTGGTATTAATTGGCCCAAACTGTCTCTAACACCAGGATTGAAAAGTACTGTCTTATATTATTTCTTTTCCTTTGTTGACTTAGTAGGAGTAACTGTTAACTTATTGTCTGCTTAGGATTTAGGACATAATCTTTTTTTTCAAGTGATATTTTGCTTTTTCATATATAATATTAAAAAGCCTTTCAACATTATACTTCTATTTTTCTTCCCAGCCTTTATACTTTTTTGTAATTATGTTTGTATCTGTAAATGTAGAATATTGATCCTACAATATATTATTAGTCTACTTTTAAGAAGTTACATTTAAATTCTTAACAGTTTTGCTGAATTATAATTAAGATGTATAAATTGCACATTTTTGTTATTGTGATACGTGTTTATGCTTGTGAAACCATCAGCACAGTCAAAATAATGAGCATATTTGTCATCCCCAAAGGTTTCTCCAGTCTTTTTGGTAATCGCTCCCAACGCAGCACACAGATCTGCTTCCAATCACTTTAGTTTACATTTTTTAGAATCTTATTAAGAGGAATCATGAATTATGTACCTTTTCCCCCCACTTCAGTTGGACTTCCTTCATCCAGCATGACTGAGATTTTCAGTGTTGTGTGTAGGAAAGGTAGGAAGACATTCCTCCAGGTAATTAGGAAAACGTTCTTTCAGATAGTTAGACTGCTTTGCTAAGGAGTATGCCGAATTCTAAAGTCACTTGATGTGTTCTTTTTTTTTTTAGGTTATGACTGTCCAGGGTTTGATCATCACATGAGAGCACTTGTTGGCTGCAAATGTCATTTGACTCATCAGGAAAAATCTGGTTAAAAGAAAATACCCATATAACCAGGTCCATTTCCTTATTGAATGGCTTGATGGATTTCCCTGACTCTGATTCATACCAAAGCTGTCCTTCCCAGCCAAAGCAAGAAAGGATCCTGCATGAGTCAGTCCCAGAATGCCATTTTTACCTCACCAACAGGTGAAGAAAACCTCATGAATATCAATCACAGAGACTCAGAGAGCATCACTGGTGAGTCTAAATAAATTTTCTGTTGCTGTTGCTGACAGGATAAAATGCAAATGTCTGAGTCTGAGGTATAAGACAAGCCTTGATAAGGCCTTGCCCACCTTTTCCAGCTCAGTTTCCTCAGACACATGCTAAATTCATTTCTCTGTCACATTATCAGGCTGGATTGATAGCACAGCGGGTAGGACATTTGCCTTGCATGCAGCCGACCTGGGTTTGATTCCTCCGTCCCTCTTGGAAAGCCCGGCAAGCTACTTAGAGTATCCTGCCCACACGGCAGAGCCTGGCAGGCTACTCGTGATGTATTTGATAAGCCAAAAACAGTAACAACAAGTCTCACAATGGAGACGTCAAGCAAATCGATGAACAACAGGATGACAGTGCTACAGTGCTATCACATTATCAAAATCAGCCAATTTCATGTTGTTGCCTGACTTTACCTAACTCCCCTATACTATGTGATTTCCTTATGAGCAGGAGCTTCCTCTTCACACCAAGCAGGGACAAGTTGCTTGTGTTGCACACCCCGTAAGCCTCTATGGAAACCTGCCACAAAGAGGCTCTTGGGCTAATACAGGGTATCAAGCACAGGTACGGGCTGGGAAGCCCTTATCTGTATAACTCAATCAAAGCTCAACACTCAAAAGGGTTTTTTTTAAAAAAAAAACTTTTGTTCTGAAAACCATTGGGTCCACAAAATTTGATGTATGCAGTTATTTCTAGAGTTATCTCAGTACGAATATTTTGTTTGGTGAAAATATGTTAATGCCTTTATGGAGTGTTAGAGGAGTTTATGGAGTGATAGTGGAGGAGGTAAGGCGCATGTGTTGCATGTGGCTGACCATGGTTTGTCCCCCAGCACTCTTGGTCCCCTCAGCATTTCTAGGTATAGCCCTGGAGGCCCTTCGGGACTGCCAAATTAACCCGGGTAATCCCTAGCACTGCAGTGCATACTCAAGCCCTTACATGTATTAAATAACTGATCCTCAGGAGGGCCCCTTGACCTCCTGAGCACTGCTTGGGAGGCTCAGACTTGAAAGTATGGACTGTGGCTACAAAACCAATTAGGGATCCTACATACTGTAAAACATGCCAACCATACAGTAAACGCATGGTACTGCTTTTCTAAAACTGAAAACATTCTGAATCTATCTTGACTTAAAGTTTTCTGTTTTTTTTCCATTTTCCATTCAACTTTATACAGATAGCTTTATCAAGATACAATAAAGTGTATCCACGTTAAGTGGAGCTGCAGCCTATTTTCATGTACATGTCACACATACCCTAATTTCCCCCACCCCTCCCCACTCTCTCAAGGCAACCACTAATCTGTTTCTGTCTCTCAAGATGAAATTTTCTAATCTAGAGTTCCATATAATTCATTCTATATCTTTGTGTCTGGCTCTTAATATTTAAAAAAAAATCTTTTTGAGATTTATCCACAGTTGTGGGATATCTCAGTAGTTAATTCCTTCATATTACTAAATTGCATCTGTTCAGCTTTTCTGTTAAAAAGTAGTCCTGGATAATACATGAAATAGCAAATGTGGATGTATTCCAGTAAACCTTGATTCACAGAAGCAGGCAGAAGCAGCAAGCTCGGGTCTATCAGTGTTTTAAGCCATTCTAGAAAGGATGTGCTGACTCATGTCTTTTTGTGGTTTTAATTTATTTTTCCCTGCTGTTTACTGATGATGTTCATCTTTTCATGTGCTTTTTAGCTATTTTATGTTATCTGTTCATACAGTTTACCTGTTTAAGATTTGCTTTACTAGTGAGTTACAAATGTTCATAGATATAAAAAGTTTCTTAGATAAATGAATTATAGATATTTTCTCCCAGACTGTAGCTTACCTTTTCATTTTACCTTGTCAGTGGTATCTTTTGAAGAGCATAGTTTTTATTTATTTATTTAGCTTTTATTTGTGTTTTTGTTTTGGATCCATATCCAGCAATGTTCAGGGTTTATTCCTTGTTCAGTGCTTAGTAATCACTCCTGGTGATGCTCAGAGGACCATATGAGATGTTGGGAATCAAACCTGGGTCCCCCACATGCAAGACAAGTGCTCTACCCACTGCATTCTCTCTCTCTCTAAGCTGTAGAGCAGAAGTTTTGTTTTTTTGTTGTTTTTTGTTTTTGTTTTTGTTTTTTTTGCTTTTTGGGTCACACCCAGCGATGCTCAGGGGTTACTCCTGGCTCTGCACTCAGGAATTACTCCTGGTGGTGCTTGGGGGACCATATGGGATGCTGGGATTCGAACCCGGGTCGGCCGCGTGCAAGGCGAACGCCCTACCCACTGTGCTATCGCTCCAGCCCCCAAGCAGAAGTTTTAAATACTAGTAACACTCAGTTTTACTTTGCTCATATTTTTATGTGATTTCTAAGTAAAATAGGTGTCCTGAAAGATGACAGAAATGCTCTTTTTAAAAGAGTTGTTTAGCTTTTTTTCAGGGCTGGAACAATAGTACGGCAGATAGGGTGCTTGCCTTACACATGACTGACTCGGGCTCAGTCCCTAGCACTCCATATGGTTTCATGAACCCACAAGGAGTGATCCCTCAGCACCACCAGGTGTGACACCTGCTCCACCACCACCACCACCACCATCACCACACACACACACACACACACACACACACACACACACACACACACACACACACACACACGTTGTGTAGTTTTTGCTTTTCTTAGATCAGTGGTTCATTTTATATTAATATGGAATGAGGTTAGGGTTCAGATTTATTTGTAGTCTGCTTTTTTGTTGAAAACATGGTATTAATTAACTTGGTCATCTCATTGAAAAATCGCTTGATTTTGTACATTTGGGTCTGTTTCTGGACTCTCTACATTTTGGGGATCCCATCTCAGTGTTTCTTAGACAACCTGATTGGTGGTTCTGTGCAAGAACCAACAGCCATACTGCTGTTTTAGACCCAGCAGGGCTTGGCTGAACATGTGGTGCCAGGGATTAAACCAGGGTCAGCTACATGTAAAACAAGTGTCTTAAGCTACTAAGTACCACATTGTCTCAATTACTTTAACTCTTGGGTAAACATCCTGAATTCAGCTAATATCAATTCTCCAACTTTGTTCTTTTTCAGAATTTACTTTGGCTATTTGAGATCTTTCGTACATCTACATTTTTTTAGAATCAGCTTGTCAGTTTTTACTAAAAAGAGTCCTAGGATTTTGAATAGAACTACATAGACTTTACAGACTGTAGACATTCTGAAACTTTTTTTCCACTCACACCCCTTTACACCCAAGAAATTTTTACATGACCCTAGGTATATCAGTATATAAAATAGGTATAAAAATAAAATACTGATAAAAAATTCATAAGAAAATTTTCATTTTTGTTTGGTTTGGGATCGCACCTTGTAGTGCCCAGGGGCTACTTGTGGTGGCGCTGGGAAGCCATGTGGTGCTGGGGGTTGAACCCGTTCTTCCAGCACACAAATGTGCTCATTTCATTGAACTATCTCACGGGTCCCAAGAAATTTATTTTAAAACAAATCATTAAGATTTTTCACAGCCCCCCACATTCAGGTCCATAGTTCAAGACGATAGGTTATAATCTGCGAATATGGTTATCTCTCACCATTTATCACTATCTTCCTTAGTTTTCTTTTTTTCCCTTTAATTTCTTTTCACAGTTTTTTGATCATTTTATTATATGTCTTACACATAATTTATTGAATTTGATTTTGAGATTTTTTTTAAAGGCTACTGTATTTAATTTCATTCTTTAGCTGTTTGTCACTAGTATTCAGGGATGAAATTGAGGGCTGGGTGCTAGCCGAAAGGACTTGAGTCCATCCTTTAGATGGGTGGTTTCCATTATGATCCCTACCACAACTTGGTCTTCCAAACACTAACAGAAATCACCGTCAAGCCCCAGGCCATGCTAGGTATGACTCCAAAGTCAAATATTTTTTGTTTGTCTTTCTCAGAATAGTTATAATGTCTGCAAACAGGGAGTTTTATATATTCCTTCTTAATCTGAATGTGTCTTGTTCCATTTTCTTGCCTTATTGAGTGGGATATAGTATCTATATATTTTTGAATGGGGATGGGAGAAAACATCTATGCCACATTTCTACAATTGGGAGAAAGGATTTTTGTCTTTCATCATTAAGTTTCTTAAGCAAATTCAGGATATATCCTTCTTTTCTTGGTTGGATGAGAGATTTTTGTCCTGAATGTATTACATTTTGTCTATTATGT
The DNA here is from genome assembly GCF_027595985.1 of Sorex araneus. Lineage (NCBI taxonomy): Eukaryota > Metazoa > Chordata > Mammalia > Eulipotyphla > Soricidae > Sorex > Sorex araneus. The sequence goes on along the minus strand of NC_073313.1, from coordinate 234,321,564 downwards.
ATTCATCATTCATTGAAGTGCTTTTCTTTTTTAATTTTTAGTTTAACTCTTTAATCTTTAATTTTAAAATTTAGTATGGTAAACTTTATTGGTGGTGAGTTCTTTTGTTTTGACTGTTATTTTAATTTGGGGATCACATCTGGCAGTGTTCCAGGTCTACTCCAGGCTCAGTGCTTGGTTCAGGTCACACCTCACCCCCACGTTTTCAGGGGACGTATGCAGTACTGGAAAATCAGGCTTGGGCTTCCTGTATGCAAAGCATGTGCCTTCACAGTTGAGCCATCTCTCCAGCCCCTTACTGATTTATTTTTAATCATCCTTGCATTCCTGGGGAAAACTATTTGGTCCTGAGGTATTATATCTTATTATTACAGATTTGCTTTACTAATATTTAATTATAAGGGGAGCCAAGAGAGAAGGCAGGAGGGTGGAAAGAAAGCAGGAGAGTGAACTAGAGAGACAGAGAGAGAAAATGCAAGTGAGTGAGAGATGGAGATTAAGGCGTACACACTCCAGTATGAGAGAGCTGGAGAAACAAGAATGAAGAAGAAAAGAGAGAAGAAAAGAGAGAGGGATTAGGAGAGAGAGACAGAGACAGACAGACAGGCCAAGTGAGAGAGCAAGAACAAGGCATGGGTCTTTAACACACTCTAATCAGCTTCATTCTGGCATGAATTTAACACAGCTAGTAGCAGGCATGCCCCTGCTCTGGCTAGATGACCTTCAGACCTGTGTAGGAGAATGATGGAATTAAGATATGAACACATGAAGGGAAAATTCAGTGTATCAAGGACAGACCAACTTAGATGTCATCTTCAAGAAAAACAAAAGGTAGCCTCATAAATAGAGCAACCTGGCTAGAAAGGAGACTCATGGAGAAATGTCTGGAAGAGAGATAGTAAAGAGGAGCTTATGCAGACTAGACCATGAATAGAGTAATAAGCAGCACATTACCAGAAATAAAGAAACAAATAGAAGTAACAAGTTCAATCTACTGAAAGTTGATTGTATATTTTTAATTACTTGCTGGAAGCTGGAGATCATTGACCATGAATTTGCACTGAATTGTATTCATGCTTATTAAAAGGAAATTTCTGGGGAATTTCTGGGTCTTTTAATAATCAGCTTCTTTTCTTATGAGATTACATATGTAATATAATTATGGCGGAAAATGTGGATAATTATATGGAATTTGTATTATTTTTAGAGCTCTGATTTAAGCGATCTACTAAGGATTGAGAACTTTAGAATAATCATATTTAAGATTTTAAATTTCTCTCATCTGTGGTTATGAAGCCATGTTTGCTTCTCTGTTAAATGATATTGTCATCCTTTTTGTACTTGTTTATTAAATTGATGTTGACATTAAATAGTACATGTTTTCTCTTGTAAACTGTTTTCTTAAAATGACTTTGTCAGAATTAATAATCTTTGCCAGAATTAGAGCATATTTCTTTATATTAATTCACAAAGGGAATAGCAGATCTCAAAGTGAGAGGATAGGACATCCTGTTTTTTTCTCTATTTTAAGCCCTAGTATTATTTGAAGCTTATTAAGAGGAGATAGTCTGCTTTTTATCTTTTGCAATATTCTAAATTTGGGAGGTGTTAAATGGTGGGCACTGTTTGTAACAGGAAGCTAAGATCAAAGGCACAAAGTATGTCAAGAGGTAATGTGCAGTGGGAGAGTAAGAAAAATACAAATTAGGAAGAAGTAATATAAAAGGTATTTAGAGTTTTATGTACCACATCTTTCAAATAAAAATGATAAAGGACTTTTTAAATTCTCTTCCAGTGCTGGAACACAGTTGGAATATTAACGTTACTGGTTTAACATTTAACTAGTAATGGTGAATTTTTAAAATATCCAGGGGCAGAATATATTAAATATATGAATTTAAATATATTAAAATGGGGGCTGGGGCAATAGTACAGTGGGTAGGGGATTTGCCTTGCACACAGCCGACCCTGGTTTGATTCCCAGCGTCCCATATGGTCCCCCAAGCACCGCCAGGCATAATTCCTGAGTGCATGAGCCAGGAGTAACCCCTGAGCATCACCAGGTGTGACCCAAAAAGAAAAAAAAATGTAATATTCCAGTGTTTGAAGATTCTTCCCATCAAGTTCAGATTCTATTATTAAAGAACTTATTATTCTATTTATTTTAAACCATCTATTTTCTGCTGGTTGTTTCATATTGCCCACCTTGCCCTTTGTCTCAAGTATATGAGTTGTTTGGGATCAGATCGCTTTATTGCAGCACTAAATAAATTGATAAGGAATAAATATGTCTAAATTCATTTTAAACTTTATTTTTTATTTTTTGGGTCACACCCAGCAATGCTCAGGGGCTACTCCTAGCTCAGTCCTTAGGAATTACTCTTGGCAGTGTTCATGTACCATATGGGATGCCGGGGATCGAACCCAGGTTGGCCATGTGCAAGACAAATACCCTACCCACTGTACTATAGCTCCAGCTCCTTATTTTAAGCTTTAAGGAGAAAGAGTTATATGTTGTAAATACATATTTTTAAGAAGGAGTCAACTGAAGTATATAGTGTTTTTACTATAGAAGTTCTTATGATAAAGAAACTTAAAAACCAACGATTGTACAGGATGTGTGTGTGTGTGTGTGTGTGTGTGTGTGTGTGTGTGTTTTGGGATCACACCCAGCAATGCTCAGGGATTACTCCTGGCTCTGCACTCAGAAATCACTCCTGGCAGTGCCTGGAGGACCATAGGAGATACTGGGAATAGAACCCAAGTTGATCATGTGCAAGGCAGATAGATACCCAAACCACTGTATTATCACTCTGGCCCAAGGATATATTTTTTTAAAGAAATTATTTTGACTAATGTTTCTCTAGTTATCCTTTCCCAAAAATGATTTGGCTGATTTTCCCCTGTATCCTAGCAAACTGAAATGTATTGATCTCTTTGCCCTGGAATCTCTCCTTTAGATGTGTCCTCCAGTGATGACCTCCCCGAAGTAGAGCTCGTGAGTCTGTTAGAAGAGCAGTTGCCCCAGTATAAGCTAAGAGTGGACTCCCTGTTTCTCTATGAAAACCAAGACTGGACCCAGTCCCCACACCAGCAGCAACATGCAACTGACACTCTCTCTCCAGTCCTGGCTGAAGAGACTTTTCGTTATATGAGTGAGTATTTTTTAAAATGTATTTAGGCACAGTAATTTAGAGTGCTGTTAATATGAGTGTTTCAGGAATCTAGTATTGCTACACCATACCCACCAACAGTACTAATCGGTCTCCCTCTCCTCTCACCTAGCAAATTCAGTTCTAAGGCAGACTCCCAGGGTCTGTAATTATGGGCCATTGTTTATTCTCGTACTTTGTCTTTTTATACTCCACAAATGAACAAGATATTGCTTGGTATTTTCCTCCTTTCTTTGAGTGACTTTTTTTATATCCTTTTAGAATTTTTCTTTTGAAATAAAGATTGTGAAGATCTTGGTGTTAACTTTTAAAACATTTGCTATCTCTAGCCATTTTTCAGTGTGCATATACTTGAATTTGAGACGATTTAGTTAACATAGAAAGGTGATTGATTCTGATTGTTATATATGAAGGAAAGGCTGTCATTCTTTTTTTCTTTTTGGGTCACACCCAGTGTTGCTCAGGGGTTAGTTAACTCCTGGCTCTGTGCTCAGAAATTACTCCTGGTGGTACTTGGGGAACCATATGGGATGCTAGGGATTGAACCCAGGTCAGCAGCATGCAAGACAAATGCCCTACCCGCTCTACTATCGCTCCGGCACCAGGGCTTAAGGCTTTTGAGTGTCTGAAAAAGTCAGCATACTTACACTTTTTCAGTTTCCCTTCTGTAACATGATTCTCCCCAAAATGAGTATGAAAAGGAACTTTTGAAAAATGTAGTGAGGTTATTTTAAATTTTAGTATCTCTCTATGTCTCTTAATATTTGTTGCCCCAAATAGCATGTTAGCTGAGCCGTCATCTTCTTTATTCTGACTTCTTTTTATCAAATATGGTCACATTCAGTATACACTGAATATTTTAATAATGCCAAA